>NC_091182.1:24805510-24893010 GCF_040958095.1 Procambarus clarkii
CCATCCTCCCCTGCTCTTCCATCCCTTGCTCGGGCGTTTGCCATACGGAGGTCAGTTCTATCACACTCGCTGCACTGTTGACGTTTTTCCCTGCTAACGGTAATGGGTTGGTAATTGCCTTACGACACCCGTGTGATTCAGAGGGCAAGTGAATTCTCCTCTTGTTACTTTCTCTTATGTGTCCTTAATGGAGAGTGACTTAGGGAGTGTGGGGAAACGAAGAGAAACAGTGGTCATTGTAATCCAAAGGTGACACTAGTGGTGTCAGTAATGAGCATCTTCGTTATTTTAACGAAACTCCGGCAATGAAATATATATTTTTTTTCAATTTCATTTGGTGGTACTTGACTTTTAGGAGATCAGGTACTGTAGCTCCTCCGGTCTTTGTTGGCAGAATATTATTTCTCATTCATTTGTCATTTTGTTGAAATATAATTTATTAGCGTGTGTGTGTGTGTGTGTACTCACCTATATGTGCTTGCAGGATCGAGCATTGACTCTTGGATCCCGCCTGTGTGTGTGTGTGTGTGTGTGTGTGTGTGTGTGTGTGTGTGTGTGTGTGTGTGTGTGTGTGTGTGGTGTTCGACGTTGGTGTAGATAGAGGCGGAGGCTGAAGGGTCGTGACAGGTACAGATAATTATATGTTAGGTAATGAGGCGAGGAAGATGACGAGGTGTGGCGAGTGGGAAACATGACAGCTGGTGCGATAGTGAGTGGCTGTGCGTGAAGGTGAATGAGTACTACGGCCTAGTGAATATGACCATGACCATGGTGATAACGGGAGCCAGAAATATTCAATGGTAACCTATAACTATGGTAACTTATGTTTTCTCTGACGTGGGTTGAGGTGACCTCGTCCCCTCATGTCTAGTGACCTGAACCTCTTAATTCTGGTGATGTGTGTACTCATGGAGATTACCACACTTGGGGGTTACTTCCTGCTAGCGTCAATGGCGCCATGTTGGTCTCTATCACAATGGGAACGGTGGTGAAGATGTCTAAATTTAACTCTCTTACAGTCCTTGAATTTAGTTCCATTCCAAAATGTAGAGGTACCAAGAATTTCATCTCGGGTCGTACCAGGAGGCCCCCACAACGAGGACCGACCCTGCTATGCCCTCTAGTTCATTTTGAACAATTTGAGAACCTATTCCCTTTTTTCTCCACCTTGGGTTCACTTTAACACAGCACAGATCTCGAACTGAGAAGCTTACTGATGACAACAACATTTTTGGGTTCTGGAAGTTTTTGAGGACCTTATTCAATTATATTGTAGAATGGTGTGGAAAATCTTAAACTTTATTTTGTTTTGAAAGCTAGGAGCTGCCTCACCCAGCTTCTTCAGGGAAACCTCCTTTGACTAGCGGAAGCTAAGGAGATTTCGGAAAGCTGTGCTGACAATGACCTTTCACTGACAGTGACAGTAACCTGACAGTGACGGCTTTCACCCGTTGTGCTGACAGTGACCCTCCCAGGGTGCGTGGGAGTCGAGGGTGCTGTACCCGGGTGTCGAAATGCGACCATGGCAAAGTCCGAGGGCTCCTGCAGGTTGGTTGGAGCCAACCGTCACCGCTGCTGCTGCTGCCGCTTCTGCCGCTGTTCAGTGAGTCTGGAGGTAGTCGAGCGCTGCCCGAGCGCCCAGCCCAGGCGGAACCCCTGGATTTTCTCACACACCTGAAAATAAGCAGTTTTTGTAGAAGCTGCCGCAATAATATCATGTAAGGAAAATTGTTAGAGCCTGGTGTGCTACACCTGGGAGTCCTCCCACACACCTGGGAGCCCAGCAGGGGGTCCTCCCACACACCTGGGAGCCCCAGCAGGGAGTCCTCCCACACACCTGGGAGCCTGGCAGGGGGTCCTCCCACACACCTGGGAACCCAGCAGGGAGTCCTCCCACCACACCTGGGAGCCTGGCAGGGGGTCCTCTCACACACGTGGGAGCCAGGCAGGGGGTCCTCCCACACACCTGGGAGCCCAACAGGGGGGTCCTCCCACACACCTGGGAGCCCAGCAGGAGGTCCTCCCACACACCTGGGAGCCCAGCAGGAGGTCCTCCCACACACCTGGGAGCCCAGCAGGGGGTCCTCCCACACACCTGGGAGCCCAGCAGGGAGTCCTCCCACACACCTGGGGCCTGGCAGGGGGTCCCTCCCACACCGGATAAGAGATTACAACACCTCCTTAAGGTTGCCCAAGGGGAAGCTTGGCCCCCGGTCATTATTGGGACCCACTCAGCGAGCTATAATCAACCAAATGAACCATAACGAGAGGCAATTTCAACTCGCTATCACCTCGTTAGCTAAAAATGTTCGTGGCTTATAGAATAAATGATGCGACTAAGTAGTTGTGCAAACACACATGTGGGTGTTTTCCTCTACCATGGAGTGCTAGACTCGCGCCTTCTTGTGCCAGTCTGTCTGTCTGGTGAGGCTGTCATTTTATATACTATATATATATATATATATATATATATATTATATATATATATATATATATATATATATATATATAATGTACTCCTTCCATATATAAAATATGGAAGGGAGTACCACCTCTGTCTGGAAGAAAGGGACCATTAGCCTCGGAGGAAACCACACATAATGCATGGGAGGGAAATGTTTAGGTCCCCTCCAATACAGTTTCTGTGTGCATTTCTTCTACCACCCCCTTTCTTTTGTGTTTTTTTGTGCTTTATTAGATACCTAAAGGTTACAAGATGTACATTAGTTAATACAATGAGTGTTTAAAGGTTATGGATCTCTTGGAGCACCCTCCGCTTCTGGACAGGACCCAAGGATGCAGCAGGCGTTTGACCCCCTCTGGATCGCCGCTCAGAGGCGCTTGAACAAGAAACTGGCAGCCCTTGGGTCTCTGGTGATGTCAATAAGCCTGGAACCCAATTCCTTGAGAAATCCCAGGGCGCTCTTACCCTAGGGGCCATGCGTCTCAGACGCTATGGGAACAAAGGTGTATTGACCTTCCAGTCGCCTGTAATTTGATTGATTTTGCTTTTCCCTGTGGTTGGCCGCCCCACCTGCTTGATCAGCACCGAAGTGTATATAGGTGTTCAACGAGGGTGAATATACATGCGTACATGCGTAGTACCACACCTGCTGTCTGCTCCTTTTCCAGGAGTATATTGTGATGCCATCAGGGCGAATTGCAGGGTCACCCAGGTTTTGGTCCACTAGGATGCGAGGTTCTCTTTCTGCTGGGCATTGAGCCGAGACAAGGCTCCTCTTGATGATGTCATTGACCTCGTTGTGTCTTGCATGCCAGCCCTTGGATCTTTCACAGTGCAGCCCATGCAGTCCATATTGGTCTGCTTCCATCCTGTTGCAAATACACTTGTATTCTGTGTGAATTGGGGCACCAAGGCGGAGGGCCACTGCTACACGAAGGGATTCTGGATCTAGGCGCGTGCCCATTGCTGACATGGTACTGCCAGGAGGAAGTCTCCTGCATGGGGGGCACGCACTGCTCTGAGGCGGGCTTTCTCCTTGTCTGATGTTGCGGCGCTGAGAATGGCATCAGCTATTTTTTCCTTTAGTGGGTGGTCCCAGCTGGACTGTTTATGTCTTTTGTTGGAGCTATGATCCAGTTCTCTGTACTTACGGGATTTGGCTGATTCCCTGTGAGTGGCAGCGCCCACCCAGTTGTGCATATCTAACTACTGGGCCCATGCCCTTTCTAAATGGCCAGGGAGGGGGGATGCATTTCTGACTACTGTACATACCATTAGCGAGCGATTGAAAGTTGAAAATAACTAAAAGATTAATAAGCAGCCTTTTTCTGCTCATTTGACTAACGCCTCGCAGCAGCCCTCTTAACACCCAGAGGGCATCTACGCTGCCTCCAAAATTTATAATCACAGTCTATTATGGGGCCGAGAGAGCGCCAGGAGACGGGTCGTCAGCTTAAAGCTGCAGGCTGATAAGGACATCAATTCAATGAATTGACTTTAAGAACAGTTAGATACCAAGACGCCTGCTGGATACAGAACAATAACACGGTTTAACAGTTGTTGGGGGTTCTTGGGTTGTAGGTGTTATTTTATGATTGCTTATGCCTCCAGAGTATAGAAAATGGTTATCATTTCCCTCAAACATTGCTTTTTTCAAACATGGGTTGCAAACATGCGTGTTGAAGGTGCCTGAAGACTAATGAACCAGTGTGTCACAGCTGTAGATGGCAGGTGGCAGCCTTCAGGCACCTTCAAGACATCTTCCCTAACCTGTCTGAAGCAAAGGTGAAAGCAATGTTTGAGGGGAATGATAACCATTTTCTATGCTCTGGAGGCATAAACAATCAGAAAATTAGACCTGCTGCCCATGAACAAAATGTGCTAAATAGTGTAATTAAATGGATATAGTACTTAAATGGATATATTTATTAATTAAATGATATTTAATTAATTAAATTTAATTATTAAATAATTAAAAATTATTTAATAATTAAATGGATATATATAATGTTGGAAGTCATTATTATTATTTTCCATAGCAATGTCCAGTTTCTATAATTAGAAATATGTAATAAACAGACAAAAGCTCTGAAATATAGAGAAATAAGTAGATTTCTTTTTTAATTTCACAGGATAGTGAAATTCAAAATTAAGGTGAAGAAATTTAATATGTTAATAAGACCTTTCATCTTGCACAAGTTTGATGACTTCCAGGAAATAGTGAAGTGGGAGACCAAGGAGGGAAGGAGACATAGGACATGATAAATACAGATAACAGATGTGTGGTTGGTTATCTGGTAGGAGAGCAGAAACGCTGCCTAAGTACACTAAGGTCACTGGGTACAGGAAATGAGGACAGTAAAACAGAAGGTTCTCTTCCTACTCTCCGCTCCTTCCAACTAACATCACCAACTGGAGAACAAAGTGGGAGTTGCATAGGTAACAGCGGTGTGGACATTTGATAGGTAAAGGAACAGTGAACCTGCCTTACTACTGATAGTGCTAATGATGTAGTGAATTCACTCTGCTGCTGTTGCTGCTGCTGTTGCTGCTGCTGTTGTTTCCTTACTACAACACCTAAATATAATTCCTCTTGTTGGAGTGCATCGAATTGATTCCATAACCTAAATGGTTACAAGTAGGTCTCCTCGTTGTTTATTCTTTAAAGAAAACCAAGTGTAGATCTTTAAGTGTGTCCTTAATAAGACTTGTTCTTTTATGAGGGTCTTTAGTCGTCTTACTTAACCACAATTGTCTTCATCTATTTTGTAATTAACAAAGCGACAGTGTCCAGAGCATTGCAGGTCGGGAAGGTAACAAAATAAAAAAAAAAATAAAGGACGATACTTTAATGCACATTTCTCGTCACCCTTCTTGAACACTGGCGTGACATTCGCTAGTTACCATTCATGCGGTCCCTTGTCCCCTTGTAGTGACTATATGACACCGTAATGGTCCCTGAGCTCTCGTCACCCTTCTTGAACACTGGGCGTGACATTCGCTAGTTACCATTCATGCGGTCCCATGTCCCCTTGTAGTGACTATATGGACACCGTAATGGTCCCTGAGCTCTTTGGCTCAGGGACTCCTTGTACTTGGCTTCTTTATTCAATGTCTTGCTTTATTATGCACCCCATACCCATCCCGTGGGATTCTTTAGATTTAACACTTTTTGTATTTGTACGGAGGAGGGGTTCCCGAAGGTGCCCAGGTTTGTGTCTCTATCTCCCATGTGTCCATCAGTCTATTAATCCATTCATCTATTTTTTCGTCTATCCATCCATCTATCTATTTATCCATCTATCAATTCATCAGTTGAGAGAGAGAGAGAGAGTGAGAGAGAGAGAGAGAGTGAGAGAAAGAGAGAGAGAGGAGAGTGAGAGAAAAAGAGAGAGAGAGAGAGAGAGAGAGGAGAGAGAGAGAGAGAGAGAGAGAGAGAGAGATGAGAGAGAGAGAGAGAGAGACGAGAGACAGAGAGAGAGAGAGAGATGAGAGAGGAGAGATGAGAGAGGAAAGAGGAGGAGAAGAGAAGAGAGAAGAGAGAGAAGAGAAAGAGGAGAGAGAGGAAAGAGAGAAGGAGAGAGAGAAGGAGAGAGAGAGAGAAAGAGGAGAGAGAGAGAAAGAAGAAAAGAGGAGAGAGAGAGAGAAAGAGGAGAGAGAGAGAAAGAGAAAGGAGAGAGAGAAAGAGAAAAGGAGAGAGAGAGAGAAAAGAGGGAGAAGAGAGAGAGAGAGAGGAGAGAGAGAGAGAGAGAGAGAGGAGAGAGAGAGAGAGAGAGAGAGAGGAGAGAGAAAGAGAGAGAGGAGAAAGAGAGAGAGAGAGAGAGAGAGAGAGGAGAGAGAGAGAGGAGAGGAGGAGAGAGGAGAGAGAGAGAGAGAGAGAGAGGAGAGAGAACAACAACAGGATAAAGGGTCGACCCTCCACATAAACAGTGTTAAGTAGCAGTCTGCTTCCAGGACCCATAAATAGAAACTGTGTCACCTGGAGCTGCTGAAGGTCGTCGCCTTCACCAACAGGTTGTTTGTTAACTCAGGTCACGGGGTCATGACCTGACCTACCTGCTGGGGGTCATGCCTGACCTACCTGCTGGGGGTCATGCATTGCCTAGCTGTTCGAGGTCATAACCTAGTCTTGCTGTTGGGAAGTCATGACCCCGAACTAGCTGCTAGTAGGACATGACCTGTGCTAGTTTGTTTGGAGATCATGACTAGCTGCTATTGGGTTATGACCTTAACTAGCTGTTGGGAGGTCATGACTTTGGCTAGCAGCTGGGGGGGGTCATGACCTGAATTAGCTAATGTGGGGGTCATGTACGATGTGAGCGAGCTATTGTTGGGGGTCATGACCTTAGCTAGCTGATGTGGGGATCACGACTCGACTTAGGGGTTCACGTCCTGATTTACTTATTGCTGGGATTATGACCTGAAACGTCACTGCAAGGTCATAGCTTCAAACAGCGACTGAAACTAACACTGGCTATTTCAGGTTCGTAAAGATTGTGAAGAATAATGCCATTATCGATGGTTTAAGGGGGGGGAGTATTTGTAATGTTTTGTGTAAGAGGAGAGAGAGGGGGCGTGCTGAAGGTGAGAGAGACAGGAATAGAAATGAGACGCAAAATCCTAGAGTTCAGAAATGAAATTAACATATTGGCATGAAGTTTGACTCATCAATGTCAATGAAGAACCACGTGCTAAACTTAGCCCTCAAGCAACCCGTTCTCGCACTTTCGTATAGTCAATATTGACTTATTAAATACGTGCATATGTGACATACTAAACATACTAGTTTACCTTGAAAAGCTTCATAGAAAACACCGACCTTACCTAACCTTTTTAGTATGTTAAGATAAGCATCTTATTGCTTCGTAATTACAATTATTACTTAACCTATACCTATAATAGGTTAACCTATACCTATTTAACCTATACCTATAATAGGTTAAGTAATAATTGTAATTACGAAGCAATAAGATGCTTATCTTAACATACTAAGAAGGTTAGGTAAGGTCTGTGTTTTCTATGAAGCTTTTCAAGGTAAACTAGTATGTTTAGTATGTCACATATGCACGTATTTAATAAGTCAATATTGACTGTAAGAAAGTGCGAGAACGGGTTGCCTCAAGGCAGATAGGAAACTTACAGACCTACGGCACATCTCACATCTTGGCACAAGGAATTGCCAAACCTTAATCAAGCATAAGTTTGCTCCCATGTAGAGTATGCACCCTGCTCCGGGATCTCCCACCACCACATTATTCGTCAGACGTTTGGACGAAGTGGAGAGCCATGCAAGAAGGCTCATCTCTAGTCGGAATCAAGTCTGGTGGGATCGGTCTGAACATCAGAGCTTGCAACACCGTCGGAACGTTGGTGGTCTTACTGTTATGAACAAAGCCAATATTCTCAAAGTTCCGCACCTGGCCCAACTCCGTGGAGTACCAGAAGCTGGCACCCCGTGACACAGAGCACTCAGCTGTCAACAGTCTCATGCTGGAAATGCCTGTCTGAAGTACATCACTCCATCAGCGATTATTTATTGTTAGACTGACTCACATCTGTAACTTGTTCGTTCAACAGGTTAATACACGGGATATTAAGTCAACCAATCATATGAAGGCTCTGACACAGTGGGATCCTGGCTTATCTGTTCCATGTATGATTCTAAGATCTAAATAAAGTTTATTCTTAATAATTCAAATGTGATCTCATGAAATAATGTCTTTAGGGGAAGGCTTCAGATGAGCTAAGGTTGAATAGGTTGTTCTTCTGCGTTCTTGCTTGCAGTCTTACTAGCAACCTCAGTGTCAGCCTTAATGAGCCCTAG
Source organism: Procambarus clarkii (assembly GCF_040958095.1). Classification (NCBI taxonomy): domain Eukaryota; kingdom Metazoa; phylum Arthropoda; class Malacostraca; order Decapoda; family Cambaridae; genus Procambarus; species Procambarus clarkii. The sequence continues at coordinate 24,813,799 of NC_091182.1, forward strand.
TCTTAGTTTTAAGAAAGAGAGAGAGAGAGAGAGAGAGAGAGAGAGAGAGAGAGAGAGAGAGAGAGAGAGAGAGAGAGAGAGAGAGAGAGAGGTAGCAGGAAGGAGGGAGAGGTGGAGACGGGTAGGGAGAGACGCAGGGAAGGGTGGGGTGGGGGTAGAGTTATAGAGATAGAGAAGCAACTGGTTGTGGTGGTCGGGGTAACTCACCAGTATCTCTGTGTCGTCGGCGAGGTGGAGGCCGTGGGGTAAGAAGCGCAGCCACATACTGGTAGTCGAGGCAGGCCAGCGGGTCAGGCAGCAGGCGGGGCTCGCGCGCGCACACTGTCGGGCGACAGGTCAACCAAAGGTTAAAGGTTACTTGTGGTGTAACTCCGGGGGGGGGGGGGGAGGACATGGGGAGAGAGAGGTCAGAGGTGGAGGGCGACTTCACACATTAAGAAAAAGGGTAAGAGAGAGAAAGGGAGACAATTGATAATATATTTACAAAAACAATTATACAAATTCTATAGAGAAATAATCGAGAATTAAATGTCGTATAACCACAGAGGAACACAAGTCCTGCATTCTCTCAAGGACCGAGATCATAGAAGAACTAGGCACCTGCATCCTCACTAACATCTAGATTATAGAGGGACTAAGGACCTACATCCTCACTAGGAGGACTAATTGGGACCTGCATTCACACTACGACCAGAATCACGGGGGACTTGGGACCTCCTGAATTCTGATCTGAATCAAAATCCTCCTATCAAACAGTTTTGTAAAACATTAATATGCAATATGCAAGTGGCGATAGGTGTATAGGTCAGGGGTGAAGGAAGGAGGCTTGGCACTCAGGCACTCTAAGACCAATAACTTTAGACTCCATCATTCACTCTGGATGGTAGGAGAACGCAACGCCCCGCCCCCCCCCCCCACCCTTCTCCCCGGAGAAGAGAAATAGCGAGCTTTAATAAAATGTTTATACTCACAAACGCTGCTTTAAGAAATAATAATAATAATAATAATAACAATAATAATAATAATAATAATAATAATAATAATAATAATAATAATAATAATGATAATAATGATAATCACTAATATCCGAGACCCGACCACACTCTGGACTATGGTAATAGCGTCCATACAAAGGTCGGAATGCCTCTTTACACAAGTTTCCAAAGGCAGTTCTTATGTTGGCCATCCTGGCATACGCCGCTGATGATACCCTTTTGATGTGGGCTTCTGGGGGACAGGTTTGATGTGATATCAACCCCCAGATCTTTCGCTACTTGACTCCTGAAGGGTTTCACCTCTCAGATGGTACCTGGTGCTCGGCCTCTTGCTCCCTTCATCTACAGTCATTATTCTACACTTGAGTTAAATGTTAGTAGCCACTTTCTAGACAATTTCTCCAGTTTGTCCAGGTCGACTTATAGACTTTTTCTATCTTGCTCTATTTTTATTCTTCTCATGATTTTTTAATCGTCAGCAAACATTGAGAGGTATGAGTCTATACCCTCTGGATGATCGTTAACATATATCAGAAACAGGATGGGTCCAAGTACAAAGTCCTGCGGAACTACTCTGGTGACATCTCGCCACTTTCTCCCCCTCACAGTAACTCTCTTGCTTAGATTCTTCCTTTTACACTGGAGCACCTTACCTGTAATTCCTGCCTGTTTCTCAAACTTTTATACTAGCCTCATGTGGGGGTACTCTGTCAACGGCTTTCTCACAGTCTAAGAAAATGCAGTCTATCCGCCCTTATCTTTTGTAATTTTTGTTGCTTGGTCATAGAATTCTATTAAACCTGTGAGGCATGATTTACCATCCCTGAACCCATGCTGGTGGTGTGTTTCATAGCTCCTTCTCACATGTTAATGTTAGTCGATAATTGTGTTAATGTAATCGATAATAATGACATTCACAGATACATAAGCTGGTAGTGCCATGCAGACAACAGTGGTATTAGCAGTCATGGCGGTATTAATAACACTAATGACAAGTATGGCGTAGAACTTACTGATATTGGCTGCCACTCGGAACTGTCCAACCCGTACGAAACCATAGGCCATATTCGGCTCTGAAAGAGACACCAGACCTGTAGTGAACTGAGCATCATTAGTATATTTCACTGTCTATCTGCTCATGTCCTGTTTCATTAGATGTATTATCATCCTATGTCACTTAATGAATCGGTGCATTTCCATATCAGAGCCTGTAATAATAATAATAATAATAATAATAATATTAATAATAATAACATAGGACAACAACACATGTATTTATGTAGTTTATGCAAAGAATTGAACTACACCAAGTCTTTCCCACTCTCCTGAGTACATTGTCGAAGTCTGAGTATATAATTTGAACAAGACTTACATCTCAATGACCAATTCAGATGCTATCCTGGACCAGTCCTCTTATTTGTCTTGACCTCCTGATCATGTCACCTCACAGTTAACGTCTAGTAAGTTTATTGTGATAATAAAATACATCCTGAAAGGATAGAGTAGCTTAGGCTATTTCTACCCTCATCTACTTCAAGTCCCTCAAGGGGCTCACAATTTCATACAGTAGACAAATATACATTACAAATACATTTGCCTTAATTCAATAGTCATCGCAAGGTACATATTACAAAATACATTACAAGAATCTTAGTATTATATTCTTGGGGCAAAGTGACTGAGCCTCCCAAGAATTCTCTCAATCATACCAAGCCAATATTCTCTCTTAAGAGTATAATAGTAATAATGTACATCCAACGTTCCAAGACATTATCCTCGCACCATATTTTTTTCCATGAGTAGTTTTCAATTCCCTAACTTCACCGATTTCTGCCAATTTATTTGAGAAGCACAGGCCCCTTACTAAGACAGCCTCTCAACAATGTAACAGCTCCTTTCTCCTCACTAGTGCAGCTACTAACGTGAAAGGTGATTTTGTTCTTAACTATGTCTTCCACTTCTGTTTTTCTAAACCGCTTTACCTAACATTTTGATACACAAGTTTTATATTGATATATACAAGAGTTTTTACATTCTCCATTTTCCACCACAGAGGATTGGACACTGCCATCACCAGAGGATAGTTCATTTTCCTGAGACTCTTCCATCAGTGATACTCTGTCCGTTTCCTTGCCTTCTTCCGCCTCCGTTTCACTCCCACACTTGACCCCGTCTACCCGCTAACTTTTCTAGTGCTTGAATCCTCTTGTCTAACTTTTTGAAATATTCCAAACTGTGTGTACCAACCTCAGAGTTCACGACGTTGCCCTTCACCTCATCACTACGAGGATACACTTTCTCGGCTTCATTTCCTACTGCCACTTGGATAGCCTTAATCTTCGCCGTTCCTGTCTCCCAACGTAGGGGCTATCGTTGTCTCCACTATTTTCTACCTTGTTCCTGAGACAACAATTGTCCCCTCTGTTCGGAGCTTCGCCTATCTTACTTGTGGCACCTGGCTTGTAATCTCCCAGATGGGGCTTCATGGGACATAATGAGGAACAACATTATGAGTGCCTCGACAATTGCAACAAGATGGCAAGAACTTTACTCCTTTCCTAATCTTGACTATTCTCTCGCGAATCATGCTTCTTACCACAATATCTAGAGTCAAACTGGCATTTCCAAGCCGTATGTCCCCACCGAGAACTCTTCGTTCATAATGTGGGGTCCTCAATATATTTAGCCACTTTCCTGTAGTCAAGTCCCTGCACAAAAACTTTATCTGGAGCCTCACCCTTCAACAGGGCAACTACTGGCCTTGTTTGTCACCATATACAATATTCTTCGTCAACACGACACTTTTATTGTTGAGATAAAGGTACTCCGCATCCGGATATGTTAGGTAATTAAAGGCAATAACCTGCGTGAGGTTTATTCCTATTTCAGGAGTAACCAACACAACATTCTTAAATCCATCAGATGTTAGATGATCCACTGCCTCGTCTCTCCCAACTCGATGTCGGGCCGGTGAACACCATCCTTAAACAATAGTTCAAATTCACCAAATTCCTTGGCCAATTGAACCGTCCACTCAAATTCCTGATGAAAGTTCATTTCACATGTCAAAGGAAGTAACAGCCGCTTCTTCTATTAATCTGTCCATCTTGCTGTGTGTTGTCCTATTTTGTCTGTCTGGTGAGGTTTTTCCTTTTGAGACGGGCGAGTAATTAAACCCCCTGGTCCCGTCTGGCACCGATCATTACAATGTTTTGGTCGTTTCTCGTCCCAACTACTCTCACTTTCACGTCTTACCGTCTGATCATATTCTATGTTTTTCTTGATCATTACTACCTGAAAAGTTATGGAGTCGTCTTGTCTATCATTCTCACTCTAAGACTGTGGACATAGCACAGGTTCTTCCATTGCTCAAGCAAACTGCCTCCACCATTTCCTGATAGGCAAGGCACTTGGGTTGCTTATAACAGGTGATCACAAGTTCACAACTTTCAAGAGCGCTCTAAGACACATCCGTCTGCCACCAAGGTTGGGACAAGACTGATGTCACTTCCGGTGTTCTCGAGGGGATGTTCTTCAGGGAATTAAGATCAGTTGTCCCTTTGGTCATCCTGGAATTCTCAGAACTGGAGTTGTTGTTAATGAAGGTATCCATATGACTGCTTAACAACAACTCCAATTCTCAAAATCCCAGGACGACAGAAATGACAACTGATCTTAATGTCCTAGAGGACATCCCCTCGTGGGAATGAAGGTGACATGGCCAGGTCAAGATGAAGGACCAACTCCTGGATAGTAACGGTATTGGTCGTTGAGACGTAAGGCCTGTTCACACTATATACTCAGACTTTGATAATGTACTCAGGAGTCGCTGAAAGACTTGAGGTTTATTTATTTATTTCAGTTCTTTAAATAAACTACATAAATACATAACTGTAGGTTTTTATCCTGTTATTATGCCTATAGCAAGACGGTTCCTTAACCTTAATAATAATATTATTGAGAAAATCCGTAGGAGTCGTGATGAGAGTTCGAACTTATGCCCTGACCATATCGTAGCCTAGATGTCTAGAGCGTGTGCCTGGGAGCACCCAGCGCACAGGTTCCTACCCTCATCACGAATTTCTCATTGATGCATCACGATAGTATGATTACGCTCAGTGAAATAATATTATTATTACTGTTATTGAGAAAATCATTTTGAGGCAATGGGATGACTAGAACCGGCGTTCTAGTGATTCCCAGACACCTGCTTTAACACACCCGGTCATAATAGAACAAAAGCCGACCAACCAGAACTCTACTGAATTCACTGGGAAATTCTGGCGGCCCCAAACTGGTTGGGCTTCATTTCGGTAGAGTTCTGGGCTGGTCGGCTTGTGTCCTATCGTGGCCGAGTGGGGTTAAGGTGTCTGGGAATCACCAGAACGTTGGTTCAAGTCACCCCATTGCCTCAAAATGATTTTCTTATTGATACATTACGTAACTGTGATTTTTTTGTGTCTACTTTTTATTGTTAGTAACTACAATAATAAAGACATTGGGAACAGTAGTAACAACGTGATAATAACAATAATAAAGATTTTAACGGCAATAAACTGTACACACACACACACACACACACACACACACACACACACACACACACACACACACACACACACACACACACACACACACACACAGCTACGAGGAGAGACTACGGGAATTAAAACTCACGTCACTGGGAGACACAAGAGTTAGAGGGGACATGATCACTACATACAAGATTCTCAGAGGAATTGATAGGGTAGATAAAGACAGTCTTTTTAACACAAGGGGCACACACACACTAGGGGACACAGGTAGAAATTGAGTGCCCAAATGAGCCATAGAGACGTTAGAAAGAATTTTTTCAGTGTCAGAGTATTAGACAAATGGAATGCATTAGGAAGTGATGTGGTGGAGACTGACTACATACACAGCTTCAAGTGTAGATATGATAGAGCCCAGTAAGCTCAGGAACCTGTACATTAGTTGATTGACCATTGAGAGGCGGGACCAAAGAGCCATAGCTCAGCCCCCGCAAGCACAACTAGGTGAGTTCAAGTAGGTAACACACACACGCACGCACGCACACACACACACACACACACACACACACACACACACACACACACACACACACATACACACACACACACACACACACACACACACACACACAGTCGAGAAAGAGAAGGGTGGGCAGACTGCATTTTCTTGGACTGTCAGCCAGCCTTTGACACAATACCTCACAAAAGGCTGTTACAAAAGTTGGAGCAGCAGGAAGGAGTAAAAGGTAAGGTGCTACAGTGGATAAGGGAGTATCTGAGCAACAGGAAACAGCGAGTAACGGTGAGGGGGGAGGCATCAGAGTGGCGAGATGTCACCAGCGGGGTTCCACAGGGCTCTGTACTCGGACCCATCGTGTTTCTAGTAAATGTAAAGGATCTTCCAGAGGGTATAGACTCATTCCTCTCAATGTTTGCTGATGATGCTAAAATTATGAGAAGAATAAAAACAGATGAAGATAGACAGAGACTACAGGACGACCTGGAGAAACTGGAGGAACAGTCTAGAAAATGGCTGCTAAAGTTCAATTCAAGAAAGTGTAAAGTAATGAAATTAGGCGAAGGGAGCAAAAGGCTGACCACAAGGTACCATCTGAGAGGTGAAATCCTGCAAGAGTCAAATAGAGAGAAAGTTCTGGAGGTTGATATCACACCGAACCTGTCCCCAGAGGCCCACATCAAAAGGATATCATCAGCGGCATATGCTAGACTGGCCAACGTGAGAACTGCCTTTAGAAACTTGTGTAAGGAATCGTTCAGGACCCTGTATCCCACTTATGTAAGACCAATCCTGGAGTATGCAGCTCCAGTCTGGAGTCCATTCCTAGTTAAACACAAGACGAAGTTAGAGAAGATTCAGCGGTATGCCACCAGGCTCGTCCCGGAACTGAGAGGAATGAGCTAAGAGGAAAGGCTAAGGGAGCTGGACCTCACATCCCTGGAAAACAGAAGAGTAAGGGGAGACATGATAACCACCTACAAAATTCTCAGGGGAATTGACAGGGTTATCTTGAGGTTATCTTGAGATGATTTCGGGGCTTTTTTAGTGTCCCCGCGGCCCGGTCCTCGACCTGGCCTCCATCCCCAGGAAGCAGCCCGTGACAGCTGACCAACACCCAGGTACCTATTTTACTGCTAGGTAACAGGGGCATAGGGTGAAAGAAACTCTGCCCATTGTTTCTCGCCGGCGCCCGGGATCGAACCCGGGACAAGTCCAGTGTGCTGGACCGAACCTGGTCACAAGTCCAGTGTGCTGTCCGCTCGGCCGACCGCCTCCCTTAGTGGACAAAGACAAACTCTTAAGCACGGGTGGAACACGAACAAGGGGACACAGGTGGAAACTTAGTACCCAGATGAGTCACAGAGACGTTAGAAAGAATTTTTTCAGTGTCAGGGTAGTTAACAAATGGAATGCATTAAGTAGCGATGTGGTGGAGGCTGACTCCATACACAGTTTCAAATGTAGATATGATAGAGCCCAGTAGGCTCAGGATTCTGTACACCAGTTGATTGACAGTTGAGAGGCGGGACCAAAGAGCCAGAGCTCAACCCCCGTAAACACAACTAGGTGAGTACACACACTCGAAAGGCGGGATCCAAGAGTCAATGCTCGATCCTGCAGACACAAATAGGTGAGTACACACACACGTATCCCTCCGGGATCCTCAATTGTAAGTCGATAATGTAGCCACTGCACTACTCACCAAATGATGGCTGAGAGGCAGTTCCCAACTGAACTTAGCAGGAAGAAAGTATATTTGAATGACAGAAGTCGAGAAGCCTTCTCTCACTCACTCTCTCTCTCTCTCTCTCTCTCTCTCTCTCTCTCTCTCTCTCTCTCTCTCTCTCTCTCTCTCTCTCTCTCTCTCTCTCTCTCTCTCTCTCTCTCTCTCTGTGTTTTCTCTCTCTCTGTGTTCTCTCTATCTCTGTGTTCTCTGTTCTCTCTCTCTCGCTCTGTCTCTCTCTCTCTCTCTCTGTCTCTCTCTCTCTCTCTCTCTCTGTCTCTCTCTCTCTCTCTCTCTCTCTCTCTCTCTCTCTCTCTCTCTCTCTCTCTCTCTCTCTCTCTCTCTCTCTCTCTCTCTCTCTCTCTCTCTCTCACTCTCTCTCTCACTCTCTCTCTCTCACTCTCTCTCTCTGTTCTTCTCTGTTTTCTCTCTCTCTCTCTCTCTCTCTCTCTCTCTCTCTCTGTCCACACACACACACACACACACACACACACACACACACACACACACACACACACACACCCACACACACACACACACACACACACACACACACACACACACACACACACACACACACCCACACCCCCACACCCACACACCCACACACCCACACACCCACACCCCCACACCCCCACACACCCACACACCCACACCCCCACACACCCACACCCCCACACACACACACACACACACACACACACACACACACACACACACACACACACACACACACACACACACACACACACACACACACACACACACCCACACACCCACACACCCACACACCCACACACACACCCACACACACACACACACACACACACACACACACACACACACACACACACACACACACACACACACACACCCACACACACCCACACACACACACACACACACACACACACCCACACCCACACACACACACACACACACACACACACACACACACACACACACACACACACACACACACACACACACAAGTCAACCTCTCCTGCCCACTCACCAATCAAATTAGCGCTGGCAGCCACAAAATAAAAGGCGGTTGTTGCAAGTAGTGTTGTGTGGTTGAGAGGGGGCAGCCTTATGTGCGTCTTGACCACGTCCGTGACCTCTCTCCAGCAGTCCTCGGCGCCTGCACCCGCACCCATGCCCGTCACCAGGTAGGTCACGTCCTCAACTTTGAACCTGCCGATCGAGCCAACTGGAAGACAGGTGGTACGCAACATGTGATCGAGGTTCTGTCCCGCAGAGTCCCCCCACAACATTTCATTTTCTGTGGTAGAAGATGGCACCTCGTTTTCTATATTATTTTTTGCCTGGTAGGCTAAATCATTTATTAGTCCCGGTCGTGAGGTTGTCGAACTGTCAGTTCGTTCGCTTTGACTGGTTTTCTCCCCTAAGGTGCCACTTGAGTGATCATTGACGCTTGTGCTAGCGGTAGCCACGCTGGCATGCGGACCACTCAGCTTGTGTACCTGTGGTGCGCCTGACGAAGTAGCAGCGTCCGTCGAGGTCCCTTCAACGTTGGTTGCAGTGGCCGTGTCGGCGCCTTCCCTTGGAGGCTGCCTACTGCCACCGTCGGGAACACGGAACAACAGACCCTCTAAGGAGGTCCGGATTAATTTCTCAGTAGATTTTATTTCGCTTTGAACTTCGCTGTTCTTCTCAGGCTTAATAACTCTCTCGTTGGGAACGGTGAAGAGGAGGTCTGTGACTGAGGAGATGGCTTGTTTGGAGGGCTTGGCTTCACTATCCACAGCTCTTGCTTTATTAGTATTATCAAGGGACGATGGGTCGGTACCCAGTGGCAACTGTTTGTCTTCATTGAGCTCTGTGGCAGGTGCAGTCGAATTATTATTATTATTACTACTACTACTTCTACTACTACTACTACTACTACTATTAATAGCAGCGACGGTCCCGCCCCCGCTGCCTTTAACGCTGAAAAAAGAGGAACTTTTTCTGGCAGAAAATAGTCCACCATCGTGGCTAACAGCACTTTGTTTGTTTCTACTAGAAACTGTGGCATTATCACCATTAGATTCACTTTGACTACTTAATTTATAGAAACTTCTTCTCTGAGCCACGTCACTGGCAGAACTTGTGTTACTAGAGTAAGTAATATTGTGATCAGCAGTTCTTGAAGTATTTCTATTATTCAATTTTATATTACTTTCGGGTCTAGGGGAACTGTCACTTTCAGAACTAGAAAAGCTATCACTGTCAGATGTCATGCTGCTGTTAGTCAATGCTCTAGATGTACTGTCGTCACTAGACCTATTTACATTATCGTAACTTAACCCGGAAATAGTTTTAGATTCGTCCTGAGCACCTAGTATAGAACCTCGGCGATTCTTTGGTTGTCTTCGCCAGCTGGTACTGGAGTGGACGGGAGTCCCAGTGCCCCTCGCGGGCTTCACGTTGTAACCCAGCCTGTTGTTGTAGCTGCTAGGCTTCCCGACCGTGTCTCCTCCACTCTTCTCTACATCACCACTCATTCCAGCCTTGTCTGGTGAAGCTCCTCTTCCTTCACCTTCCGTTTCCCCTTCTCTTCCCCTGTCACCATTCTTCTCCTCCGGACTATTGATGTCGTCCCTATCAGCACCATTATCTTTCTCCCCGTCGGCAGCTTCATTCGGTGTTTCCACTAGTCCCGTCCTTCTTCTACTATTTTGTCTATCCTTTATCCTTCTCGCTCTCTCCCTTCTCCCTGCGAAGCGTTCTTGTTGAGGCACATCTTCGGTGTCTCCTCTTCTTCCTAGCCTCCCTCCTTTATTTACAGTAACATTTCTAAGTCTCTCGTCCCTCTTCTTCTCTTGCTCGTCCCTTGCCGATCCTATTGACTGAAGGATTGAGTCCACCACAGTCTTAACCTTCGCCAACGTCTCCTCCATCCACTTGCTGGTTATTCTCATCGGCGGAGTGTGTGGAGGCCTGGGAGGCGTCGGGGGCCCCCTGGGGGAGGCACTGGAGGTGCTTGATGGAGTAGAGGGAGAGGCGCTGCTAGAGCGTGTAGGCTGAGGCTGTGGGTCAGCATCGCTGGTGTTATTATTAAGCTCTGTGTATTCTTCCTCAGGTGGGATATCGGAGCGGTGGTGGGTGGTGGTGGGCGGGGGCAGGGTGGTGGGGCCAGCTTCCCCGGGGACTCCCGCGGGGCCGGGGCCCAGACGGATGAGGCTCCCACGCTGCAGCACCTTTACTCGCACGGGGTAAACACCCATAGGCACGCTGGAGAGAGAGAGAGAGAGAAATATATATGTGTATATATATATCTTCACATATATATATATATATATATATATATATATATATATATATATATATATATATATATATATATATATATATATATATATATATATATATATCGTACCTAGTATCCAGAACGCACTTCTCGGCCTACTATGCAAGGCCCGATTTGCCTAATAAGCCAAGTTTTCATGAATTAATGTTTTTTTCGACTACCTAACCTAACTTTTTCGGCTACCTAACGTAACCTAACCTATAAAGATGGGTTAGGTTAGGTTAGGTAGGGTTGGTTAGGTTCCGTCATATATCTACGTTAATTTTAACTCCAATAAAACAAAATTGACCTCATACATAATGAAATGGGTAGCTTTATCATTTCATAAGAAAAAAATTAGAGAAAATATATTAATTCAGAAAAACTGGGCTTATTAGGCAAATCGGGCCTTGCATAGTAGGCTGAGAAGTGCGTTCTGGCTACTAGGTACGACATATATATATATATATATATATATATATATATATATATATATATATATATATATATATATATATATATATATATATATACTTTTATCATTATTAAACATTCAAAAGAAATAAAAATAAAAGTTGTTAATAAATGTGAAGATATGTAAATGGTGATGCTAATCCATGGGAAAGGATGTCTACTCTCTCTAGCACAGTTTCTTATAGATGACCATTAATTTGCAAGTTTCAATAGGAGAAAAAGCTGTTTGTCTCAAAATGTTTAAATCGATCGTTCATCAAACTCCCTTCCTTCAGGAAGACTTTCGTTAAGCCAACACCTTGATTTTCTGAGTAATAAGATTCGCTGTTAAGCTCCTAGATTAACACTACCCCAATGTTTCAGCATTGACAAAAAAGGTTCTATTAGTGAAATATATCCTCACTAGGGCTCAACTTTGTACCCACGTGAATAGTATAGAAAGATAATCACTCTCCCCCCATACCCTTCAGAAGACATTAGTGAGACCTACCTGGAGGCGAAGAGCCAGTATTTATGTAAAGGCGAGCAGCGGTATGTGATGTTGGGAGCATCGAAGAGATTTCTCAGTTCTCGTCTTGTTCTATGGTCGCTCATCGCGGCGCCTGCCCCATTACCTATAAGCACTGTTTTGTTCTGGCGACGATTCTCCGGAGAGGTGTGCGGCGTCGTCCCTTGAGGTGCTTCTACCGGGGGATGGAGGAGGCTTTGGTTGGTGTATCCTTTCGAGTCATTGCAGCTGCTACCAGCCATCTCCGCCATCCATGGTAGGCTCTCAGTGTTCTGGCAGTGCTCTCCCGGTTTGCTAGATTCCTTTAATTTCTCCTTGGTTCCACGATGTTCCTTTATCAAGGCAAGGGCTTCCCGCTCTTTACACCTTAGATCCCCCTTCTTTTCTCGGGCAGATTTGCTGACATTTCTCCAGCCTCTTGCATTTCGAGGTATTTGCTGGGATTTGTCGCGAGATTCTCCCATCGTCTCACGCTTTCTCCTGTGCTTTAGTATCTGATTTAATCGTGTGTTAATGTCTTTCTTTTTTGCTAGTTTTTTATATTCCAATGATTCCTTAATGTCTTTCCTCGCTTTCAGCTTCTGCTTCCTTGTGTGGGGAGATGTTGAGAGGTGCCCAGTGAAATAGCGGTTCTGGAGGTTATCTGGCCATTCACTTGCCACAAGAAACGGATTAGCTAATTGTCTTCTGTTTCTTCGATCGCTTTTTCTTCGCGTGGCTGATTCTCTACCCTCGGCGGGGCCTGAAAACCGATGTGGTTCATAAAACTTCTTTTGTTGAGCCCTCGTGTTGCCCCTTGCCTTTCGTCCCTGTAATGTTTTCCAGCGTCGGTGAAGGCGACGGTAGTGACGCAGACGACGAGGATGCTGCCGAGTGTCTGACTTCATGGAATAATCTGAGAATTTGGCCAGTTTTTTATTTTCTTGAGCGTCGACGTCGACGATGATGACGTCATTTGCTGGTACCCCGAGTGACAAGGCTTGTCCTCCTCTCACACTCCACTCTATTTGTAAAGAATTTTCAGCTTGGCGCTTTCTGTTTTTTCCCGCGAGGGATTTAGATTGATGTTCAGTCCCTTCGTGTTGTGGACCCTTCATTCCCGGCGGTAATCGCATCTGGCCATCTCCCAAGACAGGAGTTGCTCCACCTGATGGCTTCAGTGAATAATGATTGTTGTTTCTGTTTATTGTGTGAGAATGTTTGCGGGTGTTCGGGGACATCAGCCTTCCCTGTCCCCGCCTGGAAGCTCGGCGACGTGTAAACCCATCTGGCCTCTTCCTTGCTGCTGCTGCTGCTTCGCTGGCTCTTATTGTTGGCCTTACTTCCTGAGGAGTGTGAATGCGGGTCGAGTTGAGCACTTCTGGAGGTCGTGTGTCTTGAAGTCCCCATCCAGCAGGCCTTATATTTGCAATGTGCTGCTGTCTTTCTTGTCGTCTGTCATAGTGAGTTCTTCGTCCACTGCGATATCCATATTTTCTTCTTTTTCTTCTTAGGTTTCTGTCTTCATTCTTTTCATTACCTCTCTTCTCTTCGTTTATCGTCGTGTTGTCATTCAGGTCTTTCTTCCCAGTTTCCCTCACTGTCCCACCCTTAGAGGACCTCATTTCGTTTCTCTCTCCACGATTATCTCTCTCTTCAGTTCCTTTTAAATATGCAATGACGCTATCACCCTCCGTGGTGTGGTGTGAAGCGTGTGAGGTTCCTCCAATAATCACCACATCACCCTGACGTCCCCTCGGGGGTTCGGACGTCGTCGAACCCATTTCATGTGCCGTTGTTTCTCTCTCCTGAGATCTTCCTTTTCTGGGATCCTTCCTGTGGCTTCTTTCGCTGTCCTGCCAGGTGATGCTTGGAGATTCTGCAGCCCTTTGATTGTGATTGCTGTTGAGAGAATGTGTTCGTGCTGGGAGCGAGTCAGTGTGTAGCGAGTTGACAAGACTAGTATGACGGTCTAGCTGGACTCCCTCATCCCATGTTGCAGTTGTAGTGCTCATCCCATGGGATCTGTGATTATCCTCTGGTGATCCTCGCCGTGCTTCCCGTGCAGCTGCAGTCAACGCCTCTCGGGGGGAAGGAGGAGGAGACGTGGCACGTGGAGTTGCTGAAGGATGTCTGGGTGAATTGGTATTATTATTATTCGTTAAAGCGATCTCGGGTGGAGTTGTTGCCCCAGTGCCTATGTAGGGATCCGTTACTTTTTTTCTTCTCTCTGGTTTCTTTTGGTTTATTTTTTTATGTCCTTTTCTCTGTCGCCTTCTTTGCACTTTTATTCGTGACGCGTTCGCACGAGGAAGAGGTCTCCATCCTCGAGGGTGTGAGTGACTTTCTCTGGTGCTGGAGCCAATGGAATCGTCGGCTTCCTTCACGGCCCATGTGTCTTGGGCTACATCCAGAGATCCCTGTGTCCACGGCTGCCCTTGTCTAATCCCCTTGGATATCCCTGGAGAGCCGTGCAGGCTGGACGAGCTTCCTTTTAACCTTTCGGGTGTTTCTTCTTGTCTGTCCTTCCCTGAATATTGTTCTTCCTGTTTGCGGCTTTTATTTACAACAGCTTTTCCAGGTGGTTCTTCTTGTTCCCCTTTATCTGCCTTTACTTCTCGGCCTTCCTGGTCCCTTCCTGCTCCTGGTAAGCGAGGCGTTAATCCTGAGATGGTCTCATCCCCTGTCACTGCCTGAGGACTCTCCGAGTCTCTCCCACTTTGCCTATTCTCTTCTTTTATCCTCTGTTCCCCTCTTCTTCGACTGCTCATGTTTTGCCGCACACCAGCAGAAGAATTACTTAAATTATCTCGACTATTAAGTCCATTATATATTTGATATCTTACCTCGCTAGTCTGAAGGTTCTCGTGGATATCTTGGATTTCTGCGCCACTTTGGTGACGGTGAGGATGATGCTCTTGGACGCGAAGACTTGATGTACTCAAGTGTGTCGCACTTGATGTACTCAAGTGTGTCGCACTCGGAGGAGCTGGCGTTGAGGAGACTCTTCTAGAGTCGCTCTCATCTGTTTTATCGTTTTGGTTAGCCTCCTGCGCTTCTTCCTGTCCTCTCTCCTCCTCCTCCTCCTCCTTGCGTCCTCTCTCCACCACCTCCTGTCCTCTCCTCATCATCACCATCTCCCTCACCTGCCCCTCACCTGCCACTCTAACACTCCTCGTCCCTCCCCGTGCTGCACTCACCCCATTATCTGCCTCACTCTTCACGCCATCATTCCCCTTCCCTCGTCCGTGTTGCCTCTTCTCTTGTTTATCCTCGCCCCCTCTCTTATCACCCGGAGGCGTCCCTCTACCGGACGTGTCACTCCAGTTATCATTATCACTACGGTATTTTTGCGGTGAATTATTTACATTCTTTTTTATATCGCCGTTTAGTTCGTGTCCGTCACCGGGCTTCAGCCTTCCACCGCCGCCTTCTCTGTCTCCTTGTTTCAGTCTCTCTTGTCTTCTCTTTTCTATAGCTCTTCTTATGTGTTCTGGCGGGCCTGGCAGAGGTATAGTCACCTGGAGAGTCCCGCCCCCCAGCTCTGCTGTAGCCAGTGGCAAGCTCTTATTCTGATACAAGCGACCTGATTGGATGAAACAAAGAAGTAAATCACAAATTAATTTGTTAGAACTCTTCTAATTGGCAGAAACACATTAAAGTTATATGTCGAAATAATTCAACAAAAGCTTTAAATGGAAGAGCCATGATAGTCGGAGCTGATGTAAAGTGGCGTTGCTGTCACGTTACTTTGACGTTACTGTGATGCTTGTGTGACGTTACTGTGATGATTGTGACATTACTGTGATGATTCTGTGACGTTACTGTGATGCTTGTGTGACGTTACTGTGATGATTGTGACATTACTGTGATGATTGTGACATTACTGTGATGATTCTGTGACGTTTATGTGATGATTCTGTGACGTTTATGTGATGATTCTGTGACGTTACTGTGATGATTCTGTAACGTTACTGTGATGATTTTGTGACGTTACTGTGATGATTCTGTGACGTTAATGTGATGATTCTGTGACGTTTATGTGATGATTCTGTGACGTTACTGTGATGATTCTGTGACGTTACTGTGATGATTCTGTGACGTTACTGTGATGATTCTGTGACGTTACTGTGATGATTGTGACATTACTGTGATGATTCTGTGACGTTACTGTGATGATTCTGTGACGTTACTGTGATGATTCTGTGACGTTACTGTGATGATTCTGTGACGTTACTGTGATGATTTTGTGACGTTTATGTGATGATTCTGTGACGTTTATGTGATGATTCTGTGACGTTACTGTGATGATTCTGTGACGTTACTGTGATGATTTTGTGACGTTTATGTGATGATTCTGTGACGTTACTGTGATGATTCTGTGACGTTTATGTGATGATTCTGTGACGTTACTGTGATGATTCTGTGACGTTTATGTGATGATTCTGTGACGTTACTGTGATGATTCTGTGACGTTTATGTGATGATTCTGTGACGTTTATGTGATGATTCTGTGACGTTACTGTGATGATTCTGTGACGTTACTGTGATGATTCTGTGACGTTACTGTGATGATTCTGTGACGTTACTGTGATGATTCTGTGACGTTTATGTGATGATTCTGTGACGTTTATGTGATGATTCTGTGACGTTACTGTGATGATTCTGTAACGTTACTGTGATGATTCTGTGACGTTTATGTGATGATTCTGTGACGTTTATGTGATGATTCTGTGACGTTACTGTGATGATTCTGTGACGTTACTGTGATGCTCGTGTGACGTTACTCTGATGATTGTGACGTTACTGTGATGATTCTGTGACGTTACTGTGATGATTCTGTGACGTTTATGTGATGATTCTGTGACGTTACTGTGATGATTCTGTAACGTTACTGTGATGATTCTGTGACGTTTATGTGATGATTCTGTGACGTTTATGTGATGATTCTGTGACGTTACTGTGATGATTCTGTAACGTTACTGTGATGATTCTGTGACGTTTATGTGATGATTCTGTGACGTTTATGTGATGATTCTGTGACGTTACTGTGATGCTCGTGTGACGTTACTGTGATGCTCGTGTGACGTTACTCTGATGATTGTGACGTTACTGTGATGATTCTGTGACGTTACTGTGATGATTCTGTAACGTTACTGTGATGATTTTGTGACGTTACTGTGATGATTCTGTGACGTTTATGTGATGATTCTGTGACGTTTATGTGATGATTCTGTGACGTTACTGTGATGATTCTGTGACGTTACTGTGATGCTTGTGTGACGTTACTGTCATGATTCTGTGACGTTACTGTGATGATTCTGTGACGTTTAAGTGAGGATTCTGTGACGTTACTGTGATGATTCTGTGACGTTAATGTGATGATTTTGTGACGTTTAAGTGAGGATTCTGTGATGATTCTGTGACGTTACTGTAATGCTTGTGTGACGTTACGCTGATGATTCTGTGACGTTTAAGTGATGTTTCTGTGATGATTCTGTGACGTTTAAGTGATGATTCTGTGACGTTACTTCGAGGTTTCTGTGATGATTCTGTGACGTTTAAGTGATGATTCTGTGACGTTACTTCGAGGTTTCTGTGACGTTACTTCGAGGTTTCTGTGACAGAACAATACAGAACAGCATACAGTAGGGAACAACATCATTCAGTAGGGAACGACAGCTGCAAATCTGAACGAAGTTGGCGACGTTTGAAGTTCAATGTTTATTACCTAAGATTTTAAAGAAAGTCTTGCGAAGGACTGTTAGGGGTACTAGGATCTGCAGGTCGCTAACACAAATAGACTCATAATCACCACAAGATCCAGGACTCTGGTTTGGCTGGAAGATGGTCCAGTGAGTTAGTCTACCCCCCCCCCCCCCCATAATGCACAACAATTAATTTAAAGGCAGGTAAGAGAAGGCCAGACGAACACTGTAGCCTGAAGGGGGAGACCAGAGGAACACAGTGAAGGGGAGACCAGAGGAACACAGTGAAGGGGGAGACCAGAGGAACACAGTGAAGGGGGAGACCAGAGGAACACAGTGAAGGGGGAGACCAGAGGAACACAGTGAAGGAGAGACCAGAGGAACACAGTGAAGGAGAGACCAGAGGAACACAGTGAAGGGGAGACCAGAGGAACACAGTGAAGGGGGAGACCAGAGGAACACAGTGAAGGGAAGACCAGAGGAACACAGTAAAGGGTAGACCAGAGGAACACAGTGAAGGGGAGACCAGAGGAACACAGTGAAGGGTAGACCAGAGGAACACAGTGAAGGGGAGACCAGAGGAACACAGTGAAGGGTAGACCAGAGGAACACAGTGAAGGGAAGACCAGAGGAACACAGTAACGGGTAGACCAGAGGAACACAGTGAAGGGGAGACCAGAGGAACACAGTGAAGGGTAGACCAGAGGAACACAGTGAAGGGGAGACCAGAGGAACACAGTGAAGGGTAGACCAGAGGAACACAGTGAAGGGGAGACCAGAGGAACACAGTGAAGGGGAGACCAGAGGAACACAGTGAAGGGGGAGACCAGAGGAACACAGTGAAGGGGAGACCAGAGGAACAAAGTGAAGGGAAGACCAGAGGAACACAGTGAAGGGGAGACCAGAGGAACACAGTGAAGGGGAGACCAGAGGAACAAAGTGAAGGGGGAGACCAGGAGAACACAGTGAAGGGGAGACCAGAGGAACACAGTGAAGGAGAGACCAGGAGAACACAGTGAAGGGCAGACCAGAGGAACAGTTCAGCCCTAAAGAAGAACAACACATATCTTCTGAAGAGGAAAGAACCTTGGCGTGAACATCCCGCCAACACTATTCCTGGCGGCACATATGAACACACTAACAATGGCGCCATACATAAAGCTGACAACCCTAAAGAAAGTCGTCAGAGTCCTGGACTAGGAATCTTCCAAAACAATAAGGAATAGTTACCAGAGTGCAGACAAGAGTGTGCAGCACCAGCATGGAATCCCTGACTGATAAAATACAAATAGAAACTTGAAAAGCTCAAGAGGTGTTCCAGCAAATCTGGTACCGGAAATAAGAGAGGCAAACATAAGCCCCTTATAAGCGACTATAAGAGAATAAGATTATACACTCACATAACTTGAAATTAAGACAGGCAAAGGAGACGTGATTGCGACATGCATGATACTCGACATACCTTAAAATAAGGCAAGGTTATAAACGGGAGTGTTGGATTTGACTGCATCACACGGATAGCATCTAAAGAAGGATGGGATCCAGGAACTAAAGCCCGATTCCCAGAAACTCACACGAAAATAAAAGCAGCATAAGACACACACTTAAACAGTGGGGCGTAGACGCGAACGCCGTACATAATATTAAAATTACATGTGATATGGAAATAGGTCAGGAGTCATTGCATTAGACAACCAACGGCTAGAAACCCAGGGACCAAAACGTACAGCTTGATCATGCAAGCACGAGTAGGTGAGCATACACACACATACACACACACACACACACACACACACACACACACACACACACACACACACACACACACACACACACACACACACACACACACACACACAGTCACCAGTGGAGTCCCACAGGGCTCTGTACTCGGTCCTATCTTGTTTCTGATATATGTAAATGATCTCCCGGAGGGTATCGATTCATTTCTCTCAATGTTTGCGGACGATGCTAAAATTATGAGAAGGATTAAAACAGAAGAGGACTGTTTGAGGCTTCAAGAAGACCTAGACAAGCTGAAGGAATGGTCGAACAAATGGTTGTTAGAGTTTAACCCAACCAAATGTAATGTAATGAAGATAGGTGTAGGGAGCAGGAGGCCAGATACAAGGTATCATCTGGGAGAGAAAATTCTTCAGGAGTCAGAGAAGGAAAAAGACTTGGGGGTTGATATCACGCCAGACCTGTCTCCTGCAGCACATATCAAGCGGATAACATCAGCGGCATATGCCAGGCTGGCCAGCATACGAACGGCATTCAGAAACTTGTGTAAAGAATCATTCAGAACTTTGTATACCACATATGTCAGGCCAATCCTGGAGTATGCAGCCCCAGCATGGAGTCCATATCTAGTCAAGGATAAGACTAAACTGGAAAAGGTTCAAAGGTTTGCCACCAGACTAGTACCCGAGCTGAGAGGTATGAGCTACGAGGAGAGACTACGGGAATTAAACCTCACTTCGCTGGAAGACAGAAGAGTTAGGGGGGGACATGATCACCACATTCAAGATTCTGAAGGGAATTGATAGGGTAGATAAAGACAGTCTATTTAACACAAGGGGAACACGCACAAGGGGACACAAGTGGAAACTGAGTGCCCAAATGAGCCACAGAGATATTAGAAAGAACTTTTTTAGTGTCAGAGTGGTTGACAAATGGAATGCATTATGGGGTGATGTGGTGGAGGCTGACTCCATACACAGTTTCAATTGTAGATATGACAGAGCCCGATAGGCTCAGGAATCTGTACACCTGTTGATTGACGGTTGAGAGGCGGGACCAAAGAGCCAGAGCTCAACCCCCGCAAACACAACTAGGTGAGGACAACTAGGTGAGTACACACACACACACACACACACACACACACACACACACACACACACACACACACACACACACACACACACACACACACACACACACACACACACATACCCTGTTATCCACCTCACAGGTCCTCACACCCATGGAACAGCCTCCCCCACCAGCAGAACACTCACCAAGGAGGCGATTTGAGAAGGGACAGAAGAAAGTGAGCCTCAAAGCGATGTACACAAACATAGATGGAATTACAAATAAAGCAAATGAGCTTGGAGAACTGGTACTAGAGGAAAACCCAGACATAATAGCCCTCACAGAAACAAAGATCACGAAAACGATAACAAATGCAGTGTTCCCACAGGACTATTATGTTATGAGGAAAGAGAGGGAAGGAAGAGGTGGGGGTGGTGTAGCTCTGCTGGTAAGACAAGGCTGGGATTTTGAGGAGATGGATATTCAGGGCTGTGAAGGTTTCAGTGACTACATAGCAGGTACTGTAACAAATGGAGGGAAAAAAATTATAGTCGCAGTCATATATAATCCACCACCAAATGACAGAAGACCTAGACAGGAATATGATAGAAACAACATGGCCACCATTAACATAATAGAAAGAGCAGCTTCTGTTGCTAGCAGGAATGGATCTGGACTACTAATTATGGGAGACTTCAACCATGGGAAGATAGATTGGAAGAACAGAGACCCGCATGGAGGACCAGAAACATGGAGAGCTAAGCTGCTGGACGTCGCAACAAGAAACTTTCTAAGCCAGCACACCAAAGAACCAACAAGAATGAGAGGAGAAGATGAACCAGCAATGCTTGATTTGATATTTACCCTAAATGAATGGGATATAAGGGAAGTTAAGATGGAAGCGCCCTTGGGAATGAGAGACCACAGTGTATTGAATTTTGAGTACCTGGTAGAGCTAGGACTTATCTCCCCCCAAAAAGAACTAGGAATCAAAAGGCTGGCATACCGAAAGGGGAATTATGAACACATGAGAAGTTTCCTAAGTGAAATACCTTGGGACACAGACCTCAGAGACAAGTCTGTACAGGGTATGATGGACTATGTTACCCAAAAGTGTCAGGAGGCAGTAAACAGGTTCATCCCGGCCCAAAGGGAAAAATCCGAGAAGCAACAGAAGAATCCATGGTATAATAGGGCATGTATGGAAGCGAAGAAACTGAACAAAAAGGCGTGGAGGAACTTCCGGAATAACAGAACACCAGAAAGCAGAGAGAGATACCAGAGAACCAGGAATGAGTACGTCAGGGTGAGAAGAGAAGCAGAGAAAAATTTTGAAAATGATATAGCAAACAAAGCCAAGACCGAACCAAAGCTACTCCACAGTCACATCAGAAGGAAAACAACAGTGAAAGAACAGGTATTGAAACTTAGAACAGGCGAGGACAGGTATACAGAGAATGACAGAGAGGTGTGTGAGGAACTCAACAAGAGGTTCCAGGAGGTCTTCACAATAGAACAGGGTGAGGTCACTGTGTTAGGAGAAAGGGAGGTAAACCAGGCGGCCTTGGAGGAGTTCGAAATTACGAGAGAGGAGGTCAAGAGACACCTGCTGGATCTGGATGTTAGAAAGGCTGTTGGTCCAGATGGGATCTCACCATGGGTACTGAAAGAGTGTGCAGAGGCACTTTGCTTGCCACTCTCCATAGTGTATAGTAAGTCACTAGAGACGGGAGACCTACCAGAAATATGGAAGACGGCGAATGTGGTCCCAATATACAAAAAGGGCGACAGACAAGAGGCACTGAACTACAGGCCAGTGTCCTTGACTTGTATACCATGCAAGGTGATGGAGAAGATCGTGAGAAAAAACCTGGTAACACATCTGGAGAGAAGGGACTTCGTGACAAATCGCCAACATGGATTCAGGGAGGGTAAATCTTGCCTTACAAGGCTTGATAGAATTCTACGATCAGGTGACACAGATTAAGCAAGAAAGAGAGGGCTGGGCGGACTGCATTTTCTTGGATTGTCGGAAAGCCTTTGACACAGTACCGCATAAGAGGCTGGTACATAAGCTGGAGAGACAGGCAGGTGTAGCTGGTAAGGTGCTCCAGTGGATAAGGGAGTATCTAAGCAATAGGAAGCAGAGAGTTACGGTGAGGGGTGAGACCTCCGATTGGCGTGAAGTCACCAGTGGAGTCCCACAGGGCTCTGTACTCGGTCCTATCTTGTTTCTGATATATGTAAATGATCTCCCGGAGGGTATCGATTCATTTCTCTCAATGTTTGCGGACGATGCTAAAATTATGAGAAGGATTAAAACAGAAGAGGACTGTTTGAGGCTTCAAGAAGACCAAGACAAGCTGAAGGAATGGTCGAACAAATGGTTGTTAGAGTTTAACCCAACCAAATGTAATGTAATGAAGATAGGTGTAGGGAGCAGGAGGCCAGATACAAGGTATCATCTGGGAGAGGAAATTCTTCAGGAGTCAGAGAAGGAAAAAGACTTGGGGGTTGATATCACGCCAGACCTGTCTCCTGCAGCACATATCAAGCGGATAACATCAGCGGCATATGCCAGGCTGGCCAACATACGAACGGCATTCAGAAACTTGTGTAAAGAATCATTCAGAACTTTGTATACCACATATGTCAGGCCAATCCTGGAGTATGCAGCCCCAGCATGGAGTCCATATCTAGTCAAGGATAAGACTAAACTGGAAAAGGTTCAAAGGTTTGCCACCAGACTAGTACCCGAGCTGAGAGGTATGAGCTACGAGGAGAGACTACGGGAATTAAACCTCACTTCGCTCTAAGACAGAAGAGTTAGGGGGGACATGATCACCACATTCAAGATTCTGAAGGGGATTGATAGGGTAGATAAAGACAGTCTATTTAACACAAGGGGCACACGTACTAGGGGACACAGGTGGAAACTGAGTGCCCAAATGAGCCACAGAGATATTAGAAAGAACTTTTTTAGTGTCAGAGTGGTTGACAAATGGAATGCATTAGGGGGTGATGTGGTGGAGGCTGACTCCATACACAGTTTCAAGTGTAGATATGACATAGCCCGATAGGCTCAGGAATCTGTACACCTGTTGATTGACGGTTGAGAGGCGGGACCAAAGAGCCAGAGCTCAACCCCCGCAAACACAACTAGGTGAGTACACACACACACACACACACACACACACACACATGAATGAGTACGTCAGGGTGAGAAGAGAAGCAGAGAAAAATTATGAAAATGATATAGCAAACAAAACCAAGACCGAACCAAAGCTACTCCACAGTCACATCAGGAGGAAAACAACAGTAAAAGAACAGGAAAGGAAACTTAGAACAGACGAGGACAGGTATACAGAGAATGACAAAGAGGTGTGTGAAGAACTCAACAAGAGGTTCCAGGAGGTCTTCACAATAGAACAAGGTGAGGTCACTGTGCTAGGAGAAGGGAAGTAAACCAGGCGGCCTTGGAAGGGTTCGAAATTACGAGTGAGGATGTCAACACCTGCTGGATCTGAATGTTAGAAAGGCTGTTGGTCCAGACGGGATCTCACCGTGGGTACTGAAAGAGTATGCAGAGGTACTTTGCTGGCCACTCTCCATAGTGTATAGTAGGTCACTGGACACGGGAGACCTACCAGAAATATGGAAGACGGCGAATGTGGTTCCAATATACAAAAAGGGCGACAGGCAAGAGGCACTGAACTACAGGTCAGTGTCCTTGACTTGTATACCATGCAAGGTGATGGAGAAGATCGTGAAAAACCTAGTAACACATCTGGAGAGAAGGGACTTCGTGACAAATCGCCAACATGAATTCAGGGAAGGTAAATCTTGCCTGACTGGCTTAATGGAACTCTACGACCAGGTGACAAAGAGTAAGCAAGAAAGAGAAGGCTGGGTTGACTGCATTTTCTAGGATTGTCGGAAAGCCTTTGACACAGTACCGCATAAGAGGCTGGTACATAATCTGGAGAGACAGGCAGATGTAGCTGGTAAGGTGCTCCAGTGGATAAGGGACTACCTAAGCAATAGGAAGCAGAGAGTTACGGTGAGGGGTGAGACCTCGGATTGGCGTGAAGTCACCAGTGGAGTCCCACGGGGCTCTATACTCGGTCCTATCTTGTTTCTGATATATGTAAATGATCTCCCGGAGGGTATAGATTCATTTCTCTCAATGTTTGCTGACGATGCCAAAATTATGAGAAGGATTAAGACAGAGGAGGACTGCTTGAGGCTTCAAGAAGACCTAGACAAGCTGACGGAATGGTCGAACAAATGGTTGTTAGAGTTTAACCCTAGCAAATGTAATGTAATGAAGATAGGCGTAGAGAGCAGGAGGCCAGATACTAAGTATCATCTGGGAGATGAAATTCTTCATGAGTCAGAGAGAGAAAAAGACTTGGGGGTTGACATCACGCCAGACCTGTCCCCTGCAGCCCATATCAAAAGGATAACATCCGCAGGATATGCCAGGCTGGCCAACATAAGAACGACATTCAGAACTTGTGAAGGGAAACATTCAGAACTTTGTATACCACATATGTCAGGCCAATCCTGGAGTATGCAGCCCCAGCATGGAGTCCATATCTAGTCAAGGATAAGAGTAAACCTGGAAAAGGTTCAAAGGTTTACCACCAGACTAGTGCCCGAGCTGAGAGGTATGAGCTACGAGGAGAGACTACGGGAATTAAACCTCACTTCGCTGGAAGACAGAAGAGTTAGGGGGACATGATCACCACAGTCAAGATTCTCAAGGAAATTGATAGGGTAGATAAAGACAGGCTATTTAACACAAGGGGCACAGGAGTAAACTGAATGCCCAAATGAGCCACTGAGATATTGGAAAGAACTTTTTTAGTGTCAGAGTGGTTGACAAATGAAATGCATTAGGAAGTGATGTGGTGGAGGCTGACTCCATACACAGTTTTAAGTGTAGATATGATAGAGCCCAATAGGCTCAGGAACCTGTACACCTGTTGATTGACGGTTGAGAGGCGGGACCAAAGAGCCAGAGCTCAACCCCCCGCAAGCACAATTTGGTGAGTACACACACACACACACACACACACACACACACACACACACACACACACACACACACACACACACACATGACATGTTTACAGGCGTAGAGTCCTACCTGTCGATGTTTGCGGATGACGCAAAGTTGATGAGAAGAGTTGTGACAGATGAGGATTGCACGATCCTCCAAGAGGACCTGAACAGGTTGCAGAGATGGTCAGAGAAATGGCTACTGGAATTCAACACGAGCAAATGTAAAGTTATGGAAATGGGACTAGGAGATAGGAGACCAAAGGGACAGTACACAGTGAAGGGGAACAGCCTACCTGTGACGACGCGAGAAAGACAGGAACCAGGTAGGCTCAGGAACCTGTACACCAGATGATTACCCGTTGAGAGGCGGGACCAAAGAGCCGAAGCTCCACCCCCGCAAGCGCCACTAACAGAACACACTCACACACGGCCACTCACCAGTAAGGAAGTTCGCCGCCAGCCACAGGTCAGCCGCCTCGTCGTGACCCGCCATGATGGTGACGTGTTCTCTCCTCACCATGAACGGCGTCCGCGTCACTATTTTCCGGGCCTGGAGCAGAGGGAGGGGGGGAAGAGTGTGCCGGGGAGGCGTGAGAGAGCCCCAGAGTGCCAGAGTCGTGGAAGAGCCAGAGAGTGTCGTGAGGAAGCCAGATAGTGCCATAAAATGTTATGAGATTTTGTCGTGATATTCACGAGAGAGCCAGATAGTGTCAGTGTCATAAGAGCCAGAATGTGGCGGAGAGTCATGAGAGAACCAGAGAGTGAGTGTCACGAGAGAGCCAGAAAATACCAAAGTCATGAAGGAGCCAGATAGTATCATCAGACATCCAGAGATAGCCAGAAAGTGTCAGAGTGCCAGAAGGTGTAACGAGAGAATCAGAGCGTGCAAAGAGAGTCAGTGAGTGAGAGCCATGTGGAAGACAGAGTCTCAGAGACGGAGCAAACGCGTGTTAAAATAAAATAAGAAATAACAGGCGAAAGGACAGCGAGTGCCAGATTTAACAAGGTAGAGACAGGATGCCCAGACGTGCCGTAATGAGCGAGAGAGAGAGAGAGAGAGAGAGAGAGAGAGAGAGAGAGAGAGAGAGAGAGAGAGAGAAAGAGAGAGAGAAAGAGAGAGATACAGATTAAATTTATAATCAACACATGTAATTATATTACACATAAATTACAAAGCCCTGCTTTAATGTCCCCCAAAACACTACTATTCCCAGTGTTCCTTAACAAGCAAAGAAAAGTATAATTACTAAAACACTTTTAATGACTAACAGCAGAAAATAGCACTTATTAAAACCCTTTACTCTTTATTACATCACTGTAAATAATTAACTGTGTTAGTAATTTACAAGAGACTCTGAAAGCAGATGCAGTCAGGCGTGGAGGCGTCAGAGGCACACGGCTTAATGTAAATATATCCCAGTTAGGTCCTGTTTCCTGCAGAAAGTTAAGAGCAAAAATGTAAGAATGATGGGCGCACGCTCACACACACACACACACACACACACACACACACACACACACACACACACACACACACACACACACACACACACACGCACACACACATGCAAGATGATGGAGAAGATCGTAAGAAAAAACCTATTAACACATCTGGAGAGAAGGAACTTCGTGACTTCATAAGTCACGAAAGCCAAAGAGCTAAGGAGGCGGGACCAAATAGCCAAAGCTCAACCCCCGCAAGCACATCACGATAGTAAGGATGCTCCACAAGGGAACGATTGTAAGGATGCTCCACAAGGGAACGATTGTAAGGATGCTCCACAAGGGAACGATTGTAAGGATGCTCCACAAGGGAACGATTGTAAGGATGCTCCACAAGGGAACGATTGTAAGGATGCTCCACAAGGGAACGATTGTAAGGATGCTCCACAAGGGAACGATTGTAAGGATGCTCCACAACACAAACATAGAGATAGAACAATTTAATGAAGACAGGATGGACGTAACATAACAAAATAGGAGCAACAGAGGGAATAGAGTGACCAAATGAAGCAAGTCAGTTAAAGAGACATAAGAGAACACTGAATAAAGAATTAAATATAGTAGAGGAACTAGCAACATATCCGACACCGGGGGAGAGAGAGTAAGAAGAGACCGCAAACACGCGCAAGGAACTAAAGGGAGATCAAGACTGGGATCGTAATGAAATCAGGTAATGAAATGCAAGCGATGAGTCACAATAACGTGGCTGAAGTATGTTGACCAGACCACATACTAGAAGTTGAAGGGACGACGACGTTTCGGTCCGTCCATTCTCAAGTCGATTGAGAATGGTCGAGTCGAGATCGACTTGAGAATGGTCCAAGACGGATCGAAACGTCGTCGTCCCTTCAACTTCTAGTGTGTGGTCTGGTCAACAATGAAATGCAACATACAGGAAACGAAGAGGCAAAAGTCCATCATGATTTACAAGCTTCCAGAGGTGACGGGAGAGAGGCGAGAGACGACAGACAGAGACGGGACAGAAATAGCTGAGATCCTTCACATATTATGAGGGAGGTGAGGGCAGCCAATCCGGTGGAAAGTTTATGAACCAATCGGGTAGTTTCAGGAAGAATTTTCTGGGCCAGTGAAGGTCATTTTGAAGCCAATGCCCGATTGAAGGTCATCTCTTAATCAGTGCTCCAATGATGGTCACCTTGGAACCAGTGCCTCATTAAAGGTCATCTTGGCACCAGTGCCTCATTAAAGGTCATCTTGGCACCAGTGCCCCATTAAAGGTCATCTTGGCACCAGTGCCCCATTAAAGGTCATCTTGGCACCAGTGCCCCATTAAAGGTCATCTTGGCACCAGTGCCTCATTAAAGGTCATCTTGGCACCAGTGCCTCATTAAAGGTCATCTTGGCACCAGTGCCCCATTAAAGGTCATCTTGACACCAGTGCCCCATTAAAGGTCATCTTGGCACCAGTGCCCCATTAAAGGTCATCTTGGCACCAGTCCCTCATTAAAGGTCATCTTGGCACCAGTGCCCCATTAAAGGTCATCTTGGCACCAGTGCCCCATTAAAGGTCATCTTGGCACCAGTGCCTCATTAAAGGTCATCTTGGCACCAGTGCCCCATTAAAGGTCATCTTGGCACCAGTGCCCCATTAAAGGTCATCTTGGCACCAGTGCCTCATTAAAGGTCATCTTGGCACCAGTGCCCCATTAAAGGTCATCTTGGCACCAGTGCCCCATTAAAGGTCATCTTGGCACCAGTGCCCCATTAAAGGTCATCTTGGCACCAGTGCCTCATTAAAGGTCATCTTGGCACCAGTGCCCCATTAAAGGTCATCTTGGCACCAGTGCCCCATTAAAGGTCATCTTGGCACCAGTGCCCCATTAAAGGTCATCTTGGCACCAGTGCCCCATTAAAGGTCATCTTGGCACCAGTGCCCCATTAAAGGTCATCTTGGCACCAGTGCCCCATTAAAGGTCATCTTGGCACCAGTGCCCCATTAAAGGTCATCTTGGCACCAGTGCCTCATTAAAGGTCATCTTGGCACCAGTGCCCCATTAAAGGTCATCTTGGCACCAGTGCCCCATTAAAGGTCATCTTGGCACCAGTGCCTCATTAAAGGTCATCTTGGCACCAGTGCCCCATTAAAGGTCATCTTGGCACCAGTGCCCCATTAAAGGTCATCTTGGCACCAGTGCCCCATTAAAGGTCATCTTGGCACCAGTGCCCCATTAAAGGTCATCTTGGCACCAGTGCCCCATTAAAGGTCATCTTGGCACCAGTGCCCCATTAAAGGTCATCTTGGCACCAGTGCCCCATTAAAGGTCATCTTGGCACCAGTGCCCCATTAAAGGTCATCTTGGCACCAGTGCCCCATTAAAGGTCATCTTGGCACCAGTGCCCCATTAAAGGTCATCTTGGCACCAGTGCCCCATTAAAGGTC
The DNA here is from genome assembly GCF_040958095.1 of Procambarus clarkii. Taxonomy (NCBI): domain Eukaryota; kingdom Metazoa; phylum Arthropoda; class Malacostraca; order Decapoda; family Cambaridae; genus Procambarus; species Procambarus clarkii. Next base: position 24,843,318 of record NC_091182.1, read on the forward strand.
ATCTTGGCACCAGTGCCCCATTAAAGGTCATCTTGGCACCAGTGCCCCATTAAAGGTCATCTTGGCACCAGTGCCCCATTAAAGGTCATCTTGGCACCAGTGCCCCATTAAAGGTCATCTTGGCACCAGTGCCCCATTAAAGGTCATCTTGGCACCAGTGCCTCATTAAAGTTGCTCTCTAGGAAGCATACAACTACTCAGAATGTCATGGGAAATTTGTTTATTTTATTAGAGAAATTGGTAGTGATGGTGGTGTAGAGGAACACAGGGCTTCCATAAATAGCATCTGGACTATGGAATTATCAAGGGAAAGAGCGCCAAGTCATTATGGCTATATAGCACTGGGAAGGGGTCAGGATAAGGATCTGAGATGGGACGGGCGGAAGGAATGGTGCCCAACCACTTGTACGGTCGGGGATTGAACGCCGACCTGCATGAAGCGAGACCGTCTCTCTACCGTCCAGCCCAAGCGGAAGAAGCAATCACCAGTCTAAGAGCAAAATGACAGATTGTGGGAAACTGTAATTATTATCATAACCAAGCAGACTAGAAAACATGGTACGCAAGACGGGAAGAGGAGAGGAGAGGAGGAAGGAAGCTGATAAAAGGACCAGAGTCACATGTTAGGAAGCAAACACGATTGGGACCAATACGGGCTCACCATAGCCCGTGCTACTTGGAACTTTTTGTTTCGGGTAGCGAATCTTTAACAACAACAACATTGGGACCAGTGGCCACTCCGTATTAGTCTTTGAATATTCTGTGGCAATGCAAATTGCGGAAGGAGGCAGATAAGTGTTGAAAGGAATGCTAGATTAGCCTAGAATAGAAATATAATTGAATAGAATAGGAACTTATGCAAAAGAACCGCCTGGAGGAGATACTTACAACCGTTGTAATAGCCAGTCTTGAGCATGCATCACTGGCTATTTGAAACACACACACACAAAAACTATAAAATATCCTGACATATGCACAAGGAATCGCTGCTGAACAAAACAGTATCTGTTATGGGAAAATGCTGGAGAGGGGGGGGGGGGAATTAACCTTACTACAATGGATCGAAGAAGGAGCAGGAGAGTCACGACAACGATATGTAAGATTTTAAGGAGATTAATGAAGTAGTCTAAGAATTAATGTTAAAGAAACTTCACATCGACATGACAGTGAAATGAACAAGAGACATGTCACAGAGATGACAGGGAAAACTTCTTTGAAGTAAGATTTGGAAATAAATGAGGGAGGTAAATATAACATGACATTTAAAATTGACTAACTACACACTTCTAATTTAAAGACAAGAACAATTAGATGGTAGAATCATTACATGCAAAGATTAATAGGTTGTCCGGCGGGACTGTGGAATTGATACTCAACCCAGGAAGCACATTTAGGTGAGTGCATGTAGGGTGAGCACGTCTAGGTGAGTAGGTCTTGATAAATACACCTAGATTAATACACTAAGGGTGAGTGCATCTAGGCTGAGTACGTCGAGGTGAGTACATATAGATGCGTAAATGTAGGGCTGAAGGAGATAAATTTAAATTAGAGAACCAAATCAGAGAAGCGAGTATCAACGACCTTAAGGAAAGGGTTAAGGAAGTAGCAGAGGAAGGTAAACATGCAAAGGATGCAACTAGAGAAACAGCAGAAAGATCACAAGAAGCGGAGGATGTGACGGAACTATGGGGTCAAGAGCCACCAAGGACCTGTGCAGAAGTAGCCAAGAGGTCAGAGGCAATAAGGCACATAATAAAAGCAACAGTGATAGCAGATGTCAGATAAAACGTCAACAATAAGGCACATAATAAAAACAACAGTGATAGCAGATGTCAGATAAAACGTCAACAAACAACAAATGGAAAAAGATCGATCAGTTATCCTAAACAACCTGACAACCAGAGGGAGCTACAAGGCAGGAGGGAGAAAAAATGAAGACTAGGAAGACTTTAAATAAAGTAAGCCTACTGATACAACGACACTGGAGCTTTGAGGAGGTTATCTTGAGGTTATTTTGAGATGATTTCGGGGCTTAGCGTCCCCACGACCCGGTCCTCGATCAGGCTTCCTTTTTGTTATACACCCACAGGAAACAGTCCGTAGCAACTGTCTAACCCTCAGGTACCTATTTACTGCTAGGTAACAGGGGCATCAGGAAAAAAGAAACATTTTGCCCATTTGTCTCCGCCTCCACCGGGGATTGAACCCGGAACCTCAGGATTACGAACCCGGAGCGCTGTCCACCCAGCTGTCAGGCGAGGATGAAGAGATTCTGGAGGTAATCAACCAGAAGGATGTTTTAATAGATATGATAACAGTGATGACCATGAAGATAGCGGTAGGTGTTACTTACATCCCTCCAAATGCCAGGAGCAAGAGAGAGAATAGAGAACAGGGAGAACAGGGGGACTACAGGAAGGTTAGGGATTATCTGCAGAAGGTTCAGTGGGAGACTGCTATATGTTCTTCCCGGCTCGGTGTCTTCTTTGGATAATTACCTACTCAATGGGAGGCTGAAAATGGAAGGAAAGTCAACAAATGAGATGATAGAACTCATACCACAGAAATGCAAAGAAGCAAAAGAAAAGTTCATATCTCTCAGAGGGAAGTGGAGGAAAGGAGGACAGTAAACACGTGGTTTAACAGTGTAAAAAGGAAAAGGAGAAGACAGTAAAGGCATAGAAACAGTATAAGAAGATGTGTACAGAGGCAAACAGAGAGGGCCCCAGAGAGAGCCAGGAATGAGTTCACAAGAATCAGGACGGCAACAGAGCAGCAATTTGAGAATGGCATGGCGGCAAAAGCAATGAGCCAACGTAAGCTGTCACACAGCCATACACCGAGGAAAGCAGCAGTTCGAGACCATGTGACCAGACGGCGGGGACAAGCAGGAACACCTTGGAGATTGTCAAAGAAGTGTGTGAAGAACTCAACCAGTGGGTTCCAGGAGGTCTTCGAACAAGAACCAGATTGGTGGCCACGTAGGGGGTGACATCAGACGGCCAGATACAACAGTAGATAGAATCGAAGTAAATGTAGAAGAGGTAAAAATATACCTGGAAGAACCGGATGTAACAGAAGCAGTAGGACCAGACTATGAGTATAACGATAAGTACTGAAGCAAGCTGCAGGCATCCTATGTTGCCCATTAACTACGTTGTTCAACATTATACTAGAGCCACGAGCACTACCGGATTTCTGGAAAAAGGAAAATGTAGTTCCAATATTCAAGAAAGGGGACAGTTATGAAGCACTAAGCTATAGACCAATATCATTAACGTGCATTTCGTGAAAGATTCTAGAAAAAAGTCATCAGAAAAAGGATAGTAGAACATTTGGGAGAGTATATTTTATTACAGAGGCGCAATACGGCTTCAGAGAAGGAAAATCATGCTTAACAAACTTGACTGAATCCTATAACAGGGTCACCAGAATAAGACAAGAGAAGGAAGGAAGGAAGGATGGGTAGACTGCGTCTTTCTAGACTACCGGAAAACTTCCGATACAGTTCCTCACAAAAGACTAATACACAAGATAAAGAGACAAGCGGGGATAACAGGGAAGGCACTGGACCGGGTACGGGAGTACTTGACGGACAGGAAACAAAGAGTCACAGTGAGTGAGAATATATGAGGCTGCAGAAGAGCTGTTTTAATTTATATAAATGACCTCGCAGAGGGAGTGAGCCCGTACCTGTCGATGTTTGCAGATGATGCAAAGTTAACGAGGGGGAGTAAGAACTCAAGAGGACTGGAGGGAGCTGCAAGAAGACCTTAACAATCTCTAGGAGTGGACAGATGAAGGGCTGCTGGAGTTCAATCCAAATAAGTGCAAAGTTATGAAAGTGGGTATGGACAACAGGAGGCAAGTAAACAAGACGCTCCTGTGAACACTACCACCACACGCTCCTGTGAACACTACCACCACATGCTCCCGTGAACACTACCACCACACGCTCCTGTGAACACTACCACCACACGCTCCTGTGAACACTACCACCACACACTCCTGTGAACACTACCACCACACGCTCCTGTGAACACTACCACCACACGCTCCTGTGAACACTACCACCACACGCTCCTGTGAACACTACCACCACACGCTCCTGTGAACACTACCACCACACGCTCCTGTGAACACTACCACCACACGCTCCTGTGAACACTACCACCACACACTCCTGTGAACACTACCACCACACACTCCTGTGAACACTACCACCACACGCTCCTGTGAACACTACCACCACACACTCCTGTGAACACTACCACCACACGCTCCTGTGAACACTACCACCACACGCTCCTGTGAACACTACCACCACACGCTCCTGTGAACACTACCACCACACGCTCCTGTGAACACTACCACCACACACTCCTGTGAACATGACATAAGTTAGCAAACATAAGAACGTCGTTAAAGAATGTTATCAAGGATGTTTTCAAGTCCATACACACACTAAGTTAGACACTACCTACGTTAGACAATTACTTGAGTATGCAGTACCAGCATGGAACCCAGACCTTGTGAAGCATAAACAGAGAACTGAGAAAGTTCAGAGGTTTACAGCTAGATTATTGCCGGAATTGAGAGTACCTCAATTGTGAGGACAAGTTAAGGTAACTTGCCCTCTCATCCTTACAGAAGAAAAGAAACAGAGGGATATGATCACTGCATAAAAGATCTTGAGGGGAATAGACACAGTGGAAAAGGGCAGCCTATTTAATTTAAAACGAGGTCGGACAAGGGGACGACGCGACTGAGTCTTGGAGATGTGAGGAAGTCCCTCGTTCCCTGTACTGAAGGAGGAGGAGGTTGCTGAAGCCAGTTCCAGCCACAACTTTAAATATATATATGATGAAAAGGTTTATGTAGAGATGGGAAATTAACGCGCCAGGTATGAACGGTTTGGAGGCGGGGCTTAAAGAGCTAGAGTTCCCTTCTGCGCAGTCTCTGATGGGTAGTCTCTGATGGGTAGTCTCTGATGGGTAGTCACTGATGGGTAGTCACTGATGGGTAGTCACTGATGAGTAGACTCCGATGGGTAGTCTCTGATGGGTAGTCTCTGATGGGTAGTCTCTGATGGGTAGTCACTGATGGGTGGTCTCTGATAGGTAGTCTCTGATGGGTAGTGTCTGATGGGTAGTCTCTGATGGGTAGTTAGTGATGGGTAGTCACTGATGGGTAGTCTCTGATGGGTAGTCTCTGATGGGTAGTCACTGATGGGTAGTCACTGATGGGTAGTCTCTGATGGATAGTCACTGATGGGTAGTCTCTGATGGGTAGTCACTGATGGGTAGTCTCTGATGGGTAGTCTGATGGGTAGTCTCTAATGGGTAGTCTGATGGGTAGTCTCTAATGGGTAGTATCTGATGGGTAGTCTGATGGGTAGTTAGTGATGGGTAGTCTCTGATGGGTAGTCACTGATGGGTAGTATCTGATGGGTAGTCTCTGATGGGTAGTTAGTGATGGGTAGCAGACGTTGGGTGAGACAACGTACCCCGTGTATGAGTCTGGTGGCGTGGGCGCGGGGAAGGCGGCGCAGGGAGGGCGTGGCGCGCAGGATGAGAGGCGTGTGCTTGACGTACTCTTCGGGCACCACGGCACGGGCACGCCTCAGTAGAGGTACCAGCAGGGCGCGCATCTGAGGGCAGAGAGGGAGGTAAGGCCAGGCTCTGAGGGCAGAGAGGGAGGTCAGGCCAGGCTCTGAGGGCAGAGAGGGAGGTCAGGCGAGGCTCTGAGGGCAGAGAGGGAGGTCAGGCCAGGCTCTGAGGGCAGAGAGGGAGGTCAGGCCAGGCTCTGAGGGCAGAGAGGGAGGTCAGGCCAGGCTCTGAGGGCAGAGAGGGAGGTCAGGCGAGGCTCTGAGGGCAGGGAGGGAGGTCAGGCCAGGCTCTGAGGGCAGAGAGGGAGGTCAGGCCAGGCTCTGAGGGCAGGGAGGGAGGTCAGGCCAGGCTCTGAGGGCAGAGAGGGAGGTCAGGCCAGGCTCTGAGGGCAGAGAGGGAGGTCAGGCGAGGCTCTGAGGGCAGGGAGGGAGGTCAGGCGAGGCTCTGAGGGCAGGGAGGGAGGTCAGGCGAGGCTCTGAGGGCAGGGAGGGAGGTCAGGCGAGGCTCTGAGGGCAGGGAGGGAGGTCAGGCGAGGCTCTGAGGGCAGAGAGGGAGGTCAGGCGAGGCTCTGAGGGCAGGGAGGGAGGTGAGGCGAGGCTCTGAGGGCAGGGAGGGAGGTCAGGCGAGGCTCTGAGGGCAGGGAGGGAGGTCAGGCGAGGCTCTGAGGGCAGGGAGGGAGGTCAGGCGAGGCTCTGAGGGCACAGAGGGCGGTCAGGCCAGGCTCTGAGGGCAGAGAGGGAGGTCAGGCGAGGCTCTGAGGGCAGAGAGGGAGGTCAGGCGAGGCTCTGAGGGAGGTCAGGCGAGGCGCTGACAAAAGCACTTCAACAGGGCAGATCATGGAGAGTGTGTTGTACAAACACCTTGTGAGGGCCCCCAGTTCTTGTCTGGGGTCGCGGGCTGAAGGCAGGCTTCACACAACAGCCTGCCAAGTCAGGAATAATGTGTACAGCTGTTTCAGTGGTTAACTATTACAACGTCACTGTAACCTGTCACAACAACAATTCTCTGATGTTTCCTTCAGCTTATATCCAACACACACGCCGTGTTGAGCAGTCTTGCTTCTGGTGGATTAACATATTATTTCTCAACATTTACGCTGCATTAAAGTCTTTTCCGTTACTGAATACCTTAACTTCTCTCCAGTGACCAGAATGACTCGTATGATTAACTAATACGTTATTTAATTATGCTGTCTAAATGTCATTTCTAAATACTGATGAAAAGTGGTGCGTATAGAGGAGAAACAAACAGTGTAGCGAGACAAAGGGGGACAAAGAATAAAGTCTTGAGGCTCTGCGATTGGTGCAATCTATCAATTTTTCTCAGTCATTTAATTCAGATCCTCTTTGTACATAAAGTTAGCAAAGCTAAAGCGTATCTGAACCCAGCCACAGCTCAACTTAGAACAGTGGCACCTCATCTTAGTATGCCAGGCACGAGTCAGAACAAAGCACATAATCTATTAGGCACCGAAATTAATTTACAGAGAGAGAGAGAGAGAGAGAGAGAGAGAGAGCAAGAGAGAGAGAGAGAGCAAGAGAGAGAGAGAGAGCAAGAGAGAGAGAGAGCAAGAGAGAGAGAGAGAGAGAGAGAGAGAGAGAGAGAGAGAGAGAGAGAGAGAGAGAGAGAGAGAGCAAGAGAGAGAGAGAGAGCAAGAGAGAGAGAGAGAGCAAGAGAGAGTGAGAGAGAGAGCAAGAGAGAGAGAGAGAGAGAGCAAGAGAGAGAGAGAGAGCAAGAGAGAGAGAGAGAGAGAGACAGAGAGAGAGAGAGAGAGAGAGAGAGAGAGAGAGAGAGAGAGAGAGAGAGAGAGAGAGAGAGAGAGAGAGAGAGAGATGGGGAAGATACAGACAGACTGAGAGAGAGAGATATACATAAATTATTATTATTATTATTACAGACAACGAGGGCATTATATGGACCTTGACCGCCTCACACAAGCAGCAGGTTCTCAAACAATAATGACAAACTGCTGCAGTTCTTGTAGTATTCGTATTTATCCGTCCTTCTTCCGATCCCTCTATCCATTCATCCTTCAGTCTACCTATACATATATACATCCGTTCGTCTATCAGTTTATCCATCTATTCGTTCACCTTATTATCGATACACTTATCCATCTGCCCACCCTTCCACATAACCCTAAATTTAGGAAAATATATCCATCCATGGTTCCATCCCTCCATCCACCAATGCATCCTAGCACCAACCATCTATCCATTTAAACAATTATTTACCAGCCCATCCATTAAATAATCTAGGGATCAAGCCACCCGCCCACCCACCCATCCATGAACCATACTCCTTTTCATATTTACAGAATAGCGAATGTATATTGCACTGCAGTTTGCAAGGACACAGCCGCAACACGGTGCAGCTCCTGCACGGAACGTGTTGCACGACAGGAATAGGATGACCTCCGCTGACCCTTTAGAGAGAGAGGTCACAACGCCGACCATTAAAAGATGCAGAGATACCAGACCCCCACAAGCCATCTTGGCCCTATAACAATGTATGGGTGGGTAGAGTGGCCAGGAGGCATATCAACTGTGGGAATTCTGACAACACTTGGAAAAACGAAAATGAAACGTCTAGAGGTCGTCTTGTTTGGGAGGGGGGCCTACCTTGAGGTTACCTTGAGGTGCTTCCGGGGCTTAGCGTCCCCCTCGGCCCGGTCGTCGACCAGGCCTCCAAGATCAACATACAACATAATACTGTCCAGATGTTGATGCGGTTCATGCCGGACACCAAAGCAGCTGTCCTAGAATACTAGCTCCTAGTATCAACCCAGATCCTGGAATACTGCTGCTCCACACTGGATATGTCCATTGGCGAGCTGCCAGAAATATTATCCTCCCCATCTCACTGTGTCAAAGTCAGTTTTAAATTCAGTAACTGTCTCTTCATTTCTGTCTGTCTATCTCTTATTTCTTTCTTTCCCTCTCACATTCCATTCAGTCCTTTTCTCTTTGTGTTCTGCGCCCTCTCACAGTTTTTTTCTTCAAACACGGCCAGGCGCCTTTTAGTGCACGTCCTCTCTGTACTCTCCCTCCTTCTCCTCTCCCTCCCCTCCCCCTCGACCATGATGGCTGTTAGAGTACAACCTCAACAAGTGTGAGGTAATGAAGACGGGAAGGGGATATCGGACTCAAGAATGAATGTTCCATAATGAGAAGTCAACTACAAGAATTAGAAAGCGAAAAAGAATTAAGAGTGGAATAATTGCAGCTGTAACACACAGGCTCCCATAAACAGGGTAATATCGGCATAAAAGAACTAAGAGCGTGTCTGTAGAGCAGCGTCACTCAGCATATGGGAAGCGTCTCTCTGAATTGGGAGGACTAGGGTACGAAAATTGGTTAATGGAACTCAATCTCGCGACGTTAAAGGTGCTGAAGGGAAATGGTGGTTGGGGGGGGGGGGAGATTACGACATACAAAATATTGAGAGGGGAGGGGAGAATATAACATGTAGAGAAGAACATATATCTGCCTCTTATGGGCCAATAGGCCTTCTACAATTTCTATTATTCTCGTGTTGCCAAACTGGCAAATAAGGAGAGGAGGATATATAGATGGCAGTGGGAAACACTTTAGTCAAATGGGAGGAAATTAATGTACTTGTTAGGGTGGTCAACACGTGGAATACACTGAGAGAAGAGATCGTTACAGTCGCTTTCATTTACAATTTCAAGAGTAAATACGAAAAAGACTTCGAACGTAGGAAAATTAAAATACACCTCATGTGCAACGAGGCCAGTTGGCGGGCTTAAACAGCTTGACCTCCAACCCCTTCTAGACAATAGGAAGACGGGGCTAAGGAGAGTTTATTGTGCACCCCATACTCATCCTGTGAGTGGTAGCGAAAAAAGGATTACAGACGACACAAAAGGTCTTCATCAGACCTCAACGGAAATTATTACAATTACATCTATCCTACACACCTTATTATTATAATATCAGCAAGTGACAGAGATTGTTCCATTGCAATAGTTATGTCTTTACTATTAAACATTATACATTAATGGTAGGCCTTTTTGCTAATAATTGCTGATTTAGCTATGGCGGTATTACAGGTTAGGGGTCTATTGCTCTCCCCTGTAAACACGTCAAGGGGACAACATTGTGAAAGTTTAGACGAATTCTATTACGTAAGCACAAGTTGTTACACCTCACCTGTTCTCACTCCACCAAATTATTCCCCTCCTCCAGCACCCCTCCCTATCCTCTACCCCACTAACCCACTCCTGCACCGTCCCCATCCTCTACCCCTCTTACCCTACACCCCTCCCATTTCCCTATCAGACCTGGTCAACAACAAAGACTGGGGGGGGGGTCTTAATAAACACTAAAGTCCTCCTCGCATTCTGGCACCGCACGCCGTCAGTACATAAGGGTGAGACGCAGATAATAATCGAACTAGTTTTCGATCGTAGTTATTACAGTGGGTTGACACAGACTTCCTCCAGAAGACTGTTTATAGGCATCGTGATGTCGTTCTCGCGCTAGTCAGCCCTGGAGAGCCCTAGAGTGCCCAGGAGAGCCCTGGAGAGCCCTGTAGAGCCCTGGAGAGCCCAGGAGAGACCTGGAGAGCCCTGGAGTGCCCAAAAGAGCCCTGGAGAGCCCAGGAGACCCCAGCAGAGCCCTGGACACCCCTGGACACCCCTGGAAGGCCCCGAGGGGCAATACGCCTTAGATAAAGCAAGTGTCTGTAATTTTAATAATTGTCTGTAATAATAATAATTAATAAATATAATTATTATTAATAATCAAAGTGTCTGTCATTTTACATTAAGTTTATATTAGTGACCTTGCGTACCATATGCATCTTACTTGATTCTCTTATCATTATTATCTGATGTGTTATTATTATTATCATTATTATCTTATAATGTGTCTCTAACTGTCGGTAAATTATACACAAAAATTATTATTAATTCATTTAACTTCATTAACGGGTCTTAACCGCTTTTTATTATACATTATGTGGTTAATAACTACAATCAGTATTAGGCCATTAGGACCACTTTTTTTCTTGTATAAATGAATAACGTATTTCACTGTGGTGTAAACTAAGGCAATTATAAATACGCAGCCATTTAATTCGTTAATTAAAGCTTCTGAATGCATGTAAATAAATGTAAACACTTGTACATTTATCAATACAGAATTCCAATTTCAACTCACTTTGTGGACTGACTGGTGGTGGAGCCCCACACTGGTGGTGGAGCCCCACACTGGTGGTGGAGCCCCACACTGGTGGTGGAGCCCCACACTGGTGGTGGAGCCCCACACTAACACTGACATGAAGTAATCAGCAGAGGGGAACCCAGGCTGCTCAGACTAGGATATACTAGGGGGAATCTCAGACTAGGATATACTAGGGGGAATCTCAGACTAGGATATAATAGGGGGAATCTCAGACTAGGATATACTAGGGGGAATCTCAGACTAGGATATAATAGGGGGAATCTCAGACTAGGATATTCTAGGGGAATCTCAGACTAAGATATACTAGGGGAATCTCAGACTAGGATATACTAGGGGAATCTGAGACTAGGATATATTAGGGGCATCTCAGACTAGGATATACTAGAGGAATCTCAGACTAGGATATACTAGAGGAATCTCAGACTAGGATATTCTAGGGGAATCTCAGACTAAGATATACTAGGGGAATCTCAGACTAGGATATATTAGGGGCATCTCAGACTAGGATATACTAGAGGAATCTCAGACTAGGATATTCTAGGGGGATCTCAGACTAAGATATACTAGGGGAATCTCAGACTAGGATATACTAGGGGGAATCTCAGACTAGAATATACTAGGGGAATCTCATACTAGAATACACTAGATAATCTCATACTAGAATACACTAGATAATCTCAGACTATGATGTACTACGGTATCTCAGGCTAGAATACACTAAGGATTTCTCTCTCTCTCTCTCTCTCTTTGAGAGTATGGTAGACAAGGACTCATACCATACCATGAGTCATTGTCCACCATACCATGAGTCATTGTCCACCATACCATGAATCATTGTCCACCATACCATGAGTCATTGTTTCACAATAACAATATGAAGGACCAACGACTCGTTGCACATTACTCACTGTTATCGGTTGTTGAATTATCCAACAGTAACCGAGAAACGTAAACAAAGGGGATTAGAAATAGCCTAAGCTACTCTATCCCATTGAGACGTATTGTATTATCTCAATAAACGTACTTGAACGTGAAGAAATCATTCGTTATAAGTGACAATAACTCAGGGAACGTTCCCAGGGCACACCTCACCGGCTTGATCTTCCGGGGGCCACGGATAAGCTTGGCTTGTCTTCCGATCTTCGTAAGATTGACTGTGTTCACTTACAAGATCTGTATACTTCTTTTCTCTTTCATGGCGGCTTAGTCGGTGTTAACTAAACTGTTCAAGAGCTTGGAAGCTCGTAAACTGTGTAGTAAATACAAGCTGAGCTACCATGATGGAGACAAGAGGTTCGGTTGTCGTAAGTGGACATCTTAGTGCTTTGTGAATTCTGTTTATGGCTCTCATATATATGACACGCTTCCTAAACTGTTCCCTTCTTTTCTTAACACTTATTTTCTCTCTTGAATACTGTTAAGTAGGCTCACAAGGATCCCTCTTTAACTTCTGCGTTTTTACTGTCAAACACGGCAAAAGTTCTGTTATTTTCCACGTGCGCTCGAGTGTACAGGTGTGTATTTTCTATTTGTATCTAGAATTGAGCTATTAGATTTTGGACCCCGCCTTTCTAACCAATTTATTTTCCTCTATTATGTCTACTACATGTAATTCTCTTACACACACACACACACACACACACACACACACACACACACACACACACACACACACACACACACACACACACACACACACACATGCTGAAATAATTAAAACGAGCCCTGAAGCTAGGTCTGCCGTTAAGGAAGTTGCCATGGAAGTGGCTTCCTCTCAGGAAGCGGCTAGATGTACCAGCCGGCTGATAGAGAGAAATAGATCAGTAGTAGTAGCAGGCATTAAGGAGCAAACAGGGACCAGACCAAAGGAGCGGAGAGACAAGGACAAAAACATGATTAAAGAGATCCTTAAAGAGGTAAGGATGGAGGGAGCTGAGCGAAATGTTGAAAAGGTTTTCAGGCTTGGAAAGTACAACAAGGACAGAGACCGAATGATAAAGGTGGTTTTCATGAGCGAAATCGCGAAAGAGGAATTATTAGAAAGGAAGTGCTGTCTAGCAAGTGGAGAGAAGTTCAAAAGAGTATTCTTGCAGAGGGATATGACAAGGGAAGAGAGAATGCAAGCAGCAGACGCGAGGAAGGAGCGCAGGGAGAGAGAAAGGAATCAGGGAGCCACACCCCCGATCCCTACAATCCCAGAGGGAAACGGGGAACCCTCCTCAAACAGTGCATTAGCCACAGGGAGTGCGGCACCACCCCCTCATTCCACCCAACAGACACCCTACCTGCCCCAACCCCTGTCAGCCCCCCACTAAGTACCCACCTAAGGCACCCCTCTCCTCCCACTCACCCCCCTCCTCCCACTCCCCCCTCTCCCCAGGACCTCCCTTCTCCCCCATCCCCCAAGCCCTCCCTTCTCCCACATGCCCTTCCGTCCCTCCCACCCACAAGCCCTCCATTCTCCCCCACCCCCCTAAGCTCCCCACTCTCCCCCACCCCACCTAATCCTTCCCCTCTCCACCACTCCCCAAAACCCTCCCCTCTTCCTCAACCACCTCAGCCTTCCCTTTCCCCCCACGCCCCCAAGCCCTCCCCACTTTATTGCCCCCCCAAAACCCACCCCCCAACCCTCCCCCCCTCACCCTACCCTCCCCCTCCCCCCCTCACCCACTCCCCCTACCCTCCCCCTCCCCCCCCTCACCCACTCCCCCTACCCTCCCCCTCCCCCCCCTCACCCACTCCCCCTACCCTCCCCCTCCCCCCTCACCCACTCCCCCTACCCTCACCCACTCCCCCTACCCTCCCCCTCCCCCCTACCCCCCCAAGCCCTTCCTCCTCCACCAGTCTCCCCATACCAGATCCTCCCAGCTCCCGCTCACCCCAGACCCCACAGGTCCTCCCCAGAGGAGAAGCAGAAGAGAGTTAGTTTCAGGGCAATGTACTCGAACATAGATGGGATCACAAGCAAGGCAAGTGAACTAAGGGAAAGAGCACAAGAAGTGAACCCAGATGTAATTGGACTCACTGAAACAAAACTCTCTGGAATCATAACGAATGCCGTGTTTCCCCAGGAGTACACAATAATAAGGAAAGAGAGGGAAGGTAGGGGAGGAGGAGGAGTGGCCCTACTCATGAGAGAGGAATGGAGTTTTAAGGAGATGGCTATCCCGGGCTGTGAGGGTTTCAGAGACTACATAGCAGGCACCATGACAATGGGAGGACCAAGGATAGTAGTAGCAATAATATATAATCCTCCACCAAATGACAAAAGACCCAGTCAAGAGTACGAAAGCAACAACATGGCAGTTAACACTATAATTGAGAGGGCAGCCTCTTCTGCCTGTAGAAATAGATCCCACCTGCTCATCATGGGGGACTTCAATCACGGCAGGATTGATTGGGAGAACAAGGAACCGCATGGAGGCGAGGATACGTAGAGAGCCAAACTACTGGAGGTGGCGACTAGAAACTTCTTAACCCAGCATGTCAGTGAACCCACAAGGATGAGAGGAAACGACGAACCAGCGAGACTCGACCTGGTTTTCACCCTGAACGACTCTGACATAAGAGAAATCAGTTTTGAGGACCCAGTAGGAATGAGCGACCACAGTGTATTGGTGTTTGAGTACCTGATTGAAGAAGGGTTATTGAACTCGAGAAGGGATACCGAAACCAAAAGGTTAGCATACCGAAAGGGAAACTATGAGGAGATAAGAAAATGCCTAGCAGATATAGCATGGGAAACAGAGCTCAGGGAAAAGACGGCCCAAGATATGATGGAATACATCACGCAAAAATGCAAGGATGCAGCAAACAAGTTTGTCCCAGTTCGAAAGGAAAACAGTGAAATGAAGATGAGAAACCCATGGTTTAATCAGAGATGTAGGCTAGCTAAGCAGCAAAGTAAAAGGGCATGGAGAAACTATAGGAATAACAGGACACTGGAGAGCAGAGAAAGATACCAGAATGCCAGGAATGAATATGTTAGGATGAGAAGAGAGGCAGAAAGACAATACGAAAATGACATCGCAAGCAAGGCAAAGACTCAGCCTAAATTGCTGCATAGCCACATCAGGAGAAAAACAACAGTAAAGGAACAGGTTATGAAATTAAGGTTAGGGGCAGAAGGATTCACTACAAACGACAAGGAAGTGTGTGAGGAACTGAATAAGAAATTCCAGGAGGTCTTCACCTTGGAGCAAGGAGAAATCCCAGAGATAAGAGAGGGAATAGCTAACCAGGAACCACTGGAAGAGTTTGAGATAACCAGCGGGGAAGTAAGGAAGTGTTTACTAGAATTGGATGTGACAAAGGCTATAGGTCCAGATGGAATCTCCCCTTGGATACTAAAGGAAGGAGCAGAAGAACTGTGCCTCCCGCTCTCCATGGTGTATAACAAATCACTGGCAACAGGGGAACTGCCAGAAATTTGGAAAGCAGCTAACGTAGTCCCGATATACAAGAAAGGGGATAGACAGGAGGCACTGAATTACAGACCAGTGTCCCTAACCTGCATACCATGCAAGTTGATGGAGAAGATTGTGCGAAGAAAGCTAGTGGAACATCTGGAGCGAAAGAACTTTGTAACAGCATCAACATGGATTCAGGGATGGCAGGTCCTGCCTCACAGGGTTACTTGAATTCTACGACCAGGCAACAAAAATAAGGCAAGAAAGAGAAGGGTGGGCAGACTGCATATTTTTGGATTGTCAGAAAGCCTTTGACACAGTGCCACACAAGAGGCTAGTGAAAAAACTGGAGATGCAGGCTGGAGTGAAAGGGAAGGTACTCCGTTGGATACAGGAATACCTAAGTAACAGGAGACAACGAGTCAGTGTGAGGGGTGAGGTCTCAGATTGGCGAGACGTTACGAGTGGAGTACCGCAGGGGTCAGTCCTTGGACCTATACTGTTTCTGATATATGTAAATGATCTTCCAGAGGGTATAGAATCGATTCTCTCAATGTTTGCCGATGATGCAAAAATTATGAGGAGGATTGAAACTGAGGACGATAGTAGGAGGCTACAAGATGACCTAGACAGACTGAGTGAATGGTCCAACAAATGGCTGTTGAAGTTCAACCCGAGTAAATGCAAAGTAATGAAACTAGGTGGTGGAAATAGGAGGCCAAACACAGGATACAGAATAGGAGATGAAGTACTTAATGAAACGAACAGAGAGAAAGATCTAGGAGTTGATATCACACCAAACCTGTCTCCTGAAGCCCACATAAAAAGAATAACGTCTGCGGCATATGCGAGGCTGGCTAACATCAGAACAGCGTTCAGGAACCTGTGTAAGGAATCATTCAGAATCTTGTACACCACATATGTAAGACCAATCCTGGAGTATGCGGCCCCAGCATGGAGCCCGTACCTTGTCAAGCACAAGACGAAGCTGGAAAAAGTCCAAAGGTATGCCACTAGACTAGTCCCAGAACTAAGAGGCATGAGTTACGAGGAAAGGCTGCGGGAAATGCACCTTACGACACTGGAAGACAGAAGAGTAAGGGGAGACATGATCACAACCTACAAAATCCTCAGAGGAATTGACCGGGTAAACAAGGATAAACTATTCAACACTGGTGGGACGCGAACAAGGGGACACAGGTGGAAACTGAGTACTCACATGAGCCACAGAGACGTTAGAAGGAACTTTTTTAGTGTCAGAGTAGTTACCGGATGGAATGCATTAGGCAGTGATGTGGTGGAGGCTGACTCCATACACAGTTTTAAATGTAGATATGATAGAGCCCAGTAGGCTCAGGAATCTGTACACCAGTTGATTGACAGTTGAGAGGCGGGACCAAAGAGCCAAAGCTCAACCCACGCAAGCACAAATAGGTGAGTACAAATAGGTGAGTACACACACACACACACACACACACACACACAAACACCAACACCTACAGAAGAGTAAGGGGAGACATGATAACCACCTGCAAAATTCTCAGGGGAATTGACAGGGTGGACAAAGACAAACTCTTCAGCACGGGTGGGACACGAACAAGGGGACACAGGTGGAAACTTAGTACCCAGATGAGTCACAGAGACGTTAGAAAGAATTTTTTTCAGTGTCAGAGTAGTTAATAAATGGAATGCACTAGGAAGTGATGTGGTGGAGGCTGACTCCATACACAATTTCAAGTGTAGATATGATAGAGCCCAGTAGGCTCAGGAATCTGTACACCAGTTGATTGACAGTTGAGAGGCGGGACCAAAGAGCCAAAGCTCAACCCCCGCAAGCACAATTAGGTGAGTACCAACGCCAACATGGGTTCTGGACAGGGAAATCATGCCTAACAAACCTTTTGGAATTCTATGATAAAATAACAAGGATAAGGCTGGGCGGACTGCATATATCTAGACTGCCAGAAGGCCTTTGATACAGTACCGCACATGAGACTGCTATACAAACTTGAGAGGCAGGCAGGAGTTAGCGGAAAGGCCCTAGCATGGGTGAGGAATTACCTAACAGGAAGGAGCCAGAGAGTAATGGTAAGGGGCGAGAAGTCGGACTGACGAACAGTAACGAGTGGAGTATCTCAAGGATCGGTGCTGAGACCAATCCTCTTTCATATATACGTAAATTATATGTTTACAGGAGTGGAATCCTACATGTTAATTCTCGCGGATGACGCAAAGTTAATGAGAAAAATTGTGACAGATGAGGATTGTTGGATTCTCCAAGAGGACCTGGACAGGTTGCAGAGATGGTCAGAGAAATGGCTACTGGAGTTCTACACGAGTAAATGTAAAGTTATGGAAATGGGATCAGGTGATAGGCGACCAAAGAGACAGTACACACTGAAAGGGAACTGTCTATCTGTAACGATTCGAGAAAGAGACTTGGGAGTGGACGTAACGCCTAACCTAATTCCTGAGGCGCATATAAATAGAATACCGACAGCGGCGTACTCTACACTGGCGAAAGTGAGAACTTCATTCAGAAACCTAATTGAGGAGGCTTTTAGGGCGCTTTACACTGCCTACGTGAGACCAGTCTTAGAGTATGCCGCACCATCATGGAGTCCCTACCTGAAGAAACACATAAGGAAACTGGAAAAGGTTCAGAAGTTTGCGACAAGGCTTGTTCCAGAGTTATAAGGGATGGGATATGAAGAGTGCCTGAAAGAACTGAACCTTATGACACTAGAAAAAAGAAGGGAGAGAGAGGATATGATAGGAACATATAAAATACTCAGGGGAATTGACAAAGTGGAGATAGATGAAATGTTCACACGCAATAGTAACAGAACGAGGGGACATGGGTGGAAGCTGGAAACTCAGATGAGTCACAGAGATTTTAGGAAGTATTCTTTTAGCGTGAGAGTAGTGGGAAAATGGAATGCGCTTAAGGAACAGGTTGTGGAAGCAAACTCTATTCATAATTTTAAAACTAGATATGATACGGAAATGGGACAGGAGTCATTGCTGTAAACAACCGATGGCTAGAAAGGCGGGATCCAAGAGTCAATGCTCGATTCTGCAAGCACAACTAGGTGAGTACACACACACAGGAAGCAGCCTGTATCAGCTGTCTAACTCCCAGATACCTATTTACTGCTAGGTGAACAGGAGTATCAGGGTAAAGGGAACTCTGCCCATTTGTTTCTGCCTCTGTCGGGGACACACACACCCATATATGTGTGCGTGTGTTTGTGTGTGTGTGTGCGTGCGTGTGCGTGTACTTACTTATTTGTGCCTGCAGGATCGAGCATTAACTTTTAGATCCCGCCTTTCTATAGCCATCGGTTGTTTACAGCAATGACTCCTGTCCCATTTCCCTATCATATCTAGTTTTAAAATTATTAATAGCGTTTGCTTCTTCAACCTGTTCCTAAAGTTCAATTCGATTTTTCCACTTCTCTCACGCTAAAAGAAAACTGCCTAGCATCTCTGTGACTCATCTGAATTTCCAGCTTCCACCCATGTCCCCTCGTTCTGTTAGTATTCAGGTTGAACATTTCGTCTATTTCTACTCTGTTATGCCCCTAAGTATTATATATGTTTTTTATCGTATCCCTTCCCCCTTCTTTTTCTAGTGTCGTCAGGTTCAGTTCCTTCATTTGTTCTTTATACTCCATCCCTCGTAACTCTGGAGCGAGCCGTGTCACAAAGTTCTTTTTCAGTTTCCTTATGTGTAGGTACGTAAATAGGTACCTGGGAGTCAGTCAGCTGCTACGGGCTGCTTCCTGCATGGGAATGAGTGAGAGAGAAATATATAGTAGACATAATAGAAGAAAAATAGGTTAGGGGTCAGTACATTAGACAACCGACGGTTAGAATGGCTGGGTCCAACAGATAACAGCTCGATGCTACTGGCACAAATAGTAAATACACACACACACACACACACACACACACACACACACACACTCATTAATGGAAGTCAGAGACAGGAAGCTCCAAACACAACATGTGAAGGAACACACTAGGAAAAGAGGAGGGAATAAACCAAGCCTATTAGACCTGATTTTTACCCAGAACGAGGAAGACTTCGTGAATTTGGAACTTGAAATACGACCAGGAGCCAGTGATCATTGTGTCCTAGTCTTTAACTACATGATCGAACTTAAAATTGTGACCACGGGGCAAGAGGTGTGGGAAAGGAGAGTGGACTATAGGAAAGGGGATTGCTGGAGGATAAGGAAATATCTGGGAAAAGTGCAGTGGGAGGAAGAACTTAGAGGGAAAATAATCCAAGATAAGATGGACCTAGTCATATGGAAATGCAAGAAGGCCGACAAAAGTTTTATACCAACAGTCGGGGAAAAAAGTATGAGGGAATATAATAACCCATGGTTTAACAGACAGTGCCAGGAAGCAAAATTAAGAAGTAAGAGGGAGTGGAGGAAGTACAGATGACAAAGGATAGAGGAAAAGAAGAATAGATACACCAGAACTAAGATGGAGTACATAAATACAAGAAGAGTATTTATGTACTCAAGCCTGATCAGCTCATATTGTAAGAAGAGGAGATGACCCAAGAAGAGAGACTAATGGATATAGAAGTGACAGAAGAGGAGGCAAAGAAACAGCTGACAACACTGGACGAAACCAAAGCAGTTGGACCAAACAATGTATCACCGTGGACACTAAAAGAGTCAGCACAGGCCCTCAGCGTGCCTCTAACAAAGACCTTTAATGACTCACCAATTTTGATTGTTGCCGCCGGAGGCGGCTAGTTTCTTGTGCACTCCATACTCATCCTGTGAGCGGTAGCGCAAAAAGCATTACAGAGGGCACAAAAGGTCTTTATCAGACCTCAACGGAAATTATTATATAAACAATTTTATCTATCCTTCACACCTTAAAATTACAATGTGAGCTAGTTACAGAGAATGTTTTATTTCAAGAGCTATATATTTACAGTAAGTCATTATACATTAATAATTGGTCTTATCGCTAATACATAATTGAGCAATGGAGATATTGGAGAGTCATAGGGGAGCTGCTGTTTATTATTAGTTTTCACAATACACTACTTGTTTCACTACTGGGAGGGAAATATGGATACAGTGCAAGGATTTCAGGTAATTTATCCATGGTAATAAGATAGGTTGCCATAACATACAACGTGAGTTTAAATTGATCTCTCTCTAAATGGCTCAATTTTACTACAATCCAAGATATAGTGTTCGAGTGTGTGTCTCTGTCTTTGTCCACACACTTTACACTGTACTTCATCTAGATCCCCATACAAGACGAACTGCCAGAGATACCTGTAGCCAAGTCTTATACGAGCTGTGACAACATCTGTTAGTCTACTGACCTTGTTACTTGCCCCATACACATGTTTTACTTCACACATTTCCTTCACACATTTCATTATGATAAATAATGGATCTGCTAGTTCCAATTTGCATTGTTCTACTTTCTTCAAATTTATCCTGGAGTTCTCGTCTAAGGACACTTTTGAGGGACCTATTTGATAACTCAAGACTTCGTTCAATACTGTCTTTATTTACTGCAGCCTTAGCAAGGGCGTCAACTTTATCATGTTCCTGCAGGCCAATGTGAGAAGGAATCCATAACGTTTTTATATTTACCCTCTTGCTAAGTATGCTTATATATCTATGTCTGGCTTCTGAGACAAGCACGTTATTACTTGATTGCAAACTGTTTATTGCTAGTAATGAGAAATGGGAGTCGGAAATAACTAAGCTGTCTACTTCAATGTTGTCAATAATTTCGAGTGCTAACTGTATTGCTACCAACTCACTGTGGATGCCCAGTTACTAATTCTTATACGCCTTTGAATTGTGCTGCCATCGGGCTGATGAGCAATAAAAACAGTTCCTGCCCTCCCTGTAGCTGTATTGAGTGGTCCGTCAGTGTAATCTTACAAAGGTTGGGTTGATCCACTCTTCTTCCAGCAAATGGGTTGCCCATCTGCTGATTGTAAGCCCATTGAGGATTGTAAGATTCTCCAGGATGACTTGAACAAGTTGCAGTAGAAATGGCTGCTAGAGTTCAACAGTAACAAGTGCAAGGTGATGGAAATGGGGACAGGAACCAGGTGACCGAAAGGCCAATATACGATGGTGAGGTGAGGACAACTAGGTGAGCACACACTCGAGTGTGTGCTAACGTTTACACACTTATGCACAAAAGTACAATGGTGGCCTTGAGGTCATGACTGGATCATGCGCGGACCATGTCGCGTCTTGCACCAGGTCAAAGGTTAAATATTGCAACAACGGGCGGTGGTGGAGGGTGAGGAATACAGAAAATATGGGGGTTTAAGGGAAGATAAGGGAGGAGGAGTTAAGGGGGGAGAAGATAAAGGGAGGAGAGGCTAAGGGGAGAGGAAGGAAGGATGAAAACAGAAAATATGGGTTTGAAGCAGGAAAAGAGAAGGGCAAATAATGGGTGAGGGATACAAATGGGGGCACAGAAGTGTGTGTGGGTGAGAGGGGACCAGGGAGAGCGAGAATAAAGGAGAAAGAGGGTGAAAAAGGGAGAGGCAGATCGACCAAGGAGAATAGCGAATAAGGAGGAATGGGTTAGAGGAATGATAAATAAAGAGTCGGGAATAGCAGAAAAGAGGGCTGTAGGAAAGTCTTGGATAAGGGACAGATGGGGAAGGGGTGAGTCGTCAGAAGCGAACCTGGCACTTAAACCATCAAATCGTACCATAACAAATTTATTAATACCGTATGTTGTTGATGTTTTAGATTTAGCTACTCAGAACGAAATGTCCATGTAGCACGGGCTATAGTGAACCCGTAATTAATATTGTAATGCTAAAAGTCATTATTATCCCATTAAAGACGTTGTACCACACCTCACCTCACCCCTTTCCTGCCTATATATCCACACTTCATGAACTGTAAAACCATCCTTCTGAAGATATATTATTAATACAAAAGTACTTTGGTACTTAAGTATCTTAAGTACTTTTGTATTTATGTCGTGTTGTGTTGTTGCAGCACCCAGGCACTCTGCAGCAACTTGGTCTACAATGGGTCATCCCAGCTAGATTACTTGTGGGCTTTTGAGGGTGGTGGTTGAGGTGATGGGCCTGCACAAGAGGCCTACTCAGTGGCACAGCGTGTAAAATTGGGATCGTGTACACCTGCCAGCTGATGTAATTAGGCAGGCAAAATTTCCTTCACAAGGTCATCGGATGCCGAGGAGGAGGACAGGAAGGCTGGTACAGCGATTTGCGTTACTGTTCGAATTCCGAGGCCCCCAAGTCTTACTGGAAGAGAGGCTTGTTTCCACTGTAGGTCATTGAGAGAGAGGTTGAGGGCTTTTTCTAGCATTGATTTCAGTAACAGGTCATACTCTCCTAGTTTTTTGCTACTGTAGGATGGTGAACACCTCAGAAAGTAGGTTAACCTGGGGTGGGACAGACATCTGGTGATGAGGTAAAGTGCATCATGGGCATCAATATCCTTAATCATCCCATCCATTCTCTTAAGGTTGGCGATTTTCTTATCGAGGACGTCATGGATGGCTTTTAACCCCAGGGGGGCTCCTAGGGGTGTGCTGTCTTCAGGTTTAGTTGACCGGATATTTGGCAAAACATCCTCTATTCTCTATGATGCCCCGGTTGGAACATAATATTTCACACTTAGAAGGGTTCAGGGTGTGTGTGTGTGTGTGTGAGTCTGTGAGTGTGTATATATATATATATATATATATATATATATATATATATATATATATATATATATATATATATATATATATATATATATATATATATATATAAGAGAGAGCGAGAGAGAGAGAGAGAAAGAGAGAAAGAGAGCGAGAGAGAAAGAGAGAAAGAGAGAGAGAGAGAGAGAGAGAGAGAGAGAGAGAGAGAGAGAGAGAGAGAGAGAATTTCAGAAAAGAGAGAAAAAATAATTCAGACACCTATCTGCTGCCCAACTGGAAATGTATGCCTTCACTAGGGTGCCACTCTGGCATGAAGGTGTTAGGTGTTCCTTGTCCTGGTCACATCAACTGCTAACCACCCTATCGTGGATAATAACATTTCTTTAACTTAGACCATTGGGGGGTCTTGAACCTTCAATCCTTCCTTATTGTTGGTGCTGGTGGCTCAGTAGAAAGAGCTGAGGTTCAAGCCTCCAATGGCCCAAGTGAATGAAATGTTATTATCCACGTTATGGTGGTTAGCCGGTCGGCCGAGCGGACACGCTGGAATTGTGATCCTATGGTCCCCGGGTTCGATCCCGGGTCCCGGCGAGAAACAATGAGCAGAGTTTCTTTCACCCTATGCCCCTGTTACCTAGCAGTAAAATAGGTACCTGGGTGTTAGTCAGCTGTCACGGGCTGCTTCCTGGGGTGTGTGTGTGTATGTTTGTGTGTGGTGTGGGGAAAAAAAATAGTAGTAGTAGAAACAGTTGATTGACAGTTGAGAGGCGGGCCGAAAGAGCAGAGCTCAACCCCCGCAAGCACAACTAGGTGAATAAACACACACACACACACACACACACACACACACACACACACACACACACACACACACACACACACACACACACACACACACACACACACACACAAGAACTGATTACCATGCCACAGTCTTTAAAAGTATCAGACGCTTGAGTATCTTCCTCTTATCATGGTAATATTATGGAGCATCAACAAGCATGACCAACACGGGCGTGTTTACCCAGCGCAGATGAAACAGTCCCCCACGACGCCGCACAAACACCTCATTATTCCTTCCGAATTAACACCTGGAAAAAAGTTTGGACGCAAGGACGAAGAGGGTCAGACGCGCTGGAGCCGTCTGGAGATCCATATGAAGATTCGCCTAACATATGGAGACCTTAGCAGCCGTGCGTCCAAATCCTCACAACCAATCCGAAGATCTTTGACGTGGTCGGACAAAGCTACTCCCTGGGGCGGAGGACCAGGAGAAGATAGATCAAGTCGCATGATATCAGAGCTGGTGAGACAAAGAGGGGCAAGTCTACGTGCAGAAAGAGGGGAAGGAAGAGAGGGGAAATCGTGGCTGTTATTCCGTCTGGGTTCCGGGTCAAGTGAGTCTCTCCTGGGGTAATGTGGCGCCAATTTACGCACGTCGTTCAGGTTGTCAATCTGTCGTCAGTGACCGTTGCATCTGATTTGAATGTCTGGATTCTGAATTGAATTCTGATTCTAAATCAAATCTGAATGTTTGATTTAGGGCTTTACTGTCGCCCTATATGGCTCATTGGGGCTCTGTAAGCTCACTGTACTTATCTAATTGTGCTTGCGGGGGTTGAGCTTTGGCTCTTTGGTTTACTTTATCTCTGTGGCTTTCTAAATAACTAGCTTTAACTCTAGAACTGTGGTTCTAGCCGAGTTACTGCGGCTCTAAATGGTTCATTGTGGTATATCTGTTTCACTTGGCACTTAAGTTCATTGTGCTATATGCTCTTAGCTTCATTGTGATACTGTTCACTATGGCTCATTGTAGTTATATTGGTTACTGCAGGGCGTTATATGCGGCTCTATATGATTCACTGTGGCTCCATATGCCTCGGGCTCGATCTGGTTCACCGTGACTATGTGGCTCAATTTCTAGTTATTCCCGGTTCGAATTCTTGTTTCATGTTCACGCCTTATCTCTGTGAATGACTGCATGTTGGCTCTTTGTCACACAGCACGGCTCTATTTGGCTCTGGCGATCTCTATGCGATCATAAAGAACCAATGATTTATCATTGGTTCTTCATGTTGTCATTTTTTACCATTTTCTGGCGGTCAATGTGGCATCTGGCTATCTTAAGTGGCTTCATGAGGTGCTATAGTGAAAACATTCTTGGTTTCCACTCTAGCTGTCTATTAAATTTGAACGTGTTATCTATTCTGATTGGTTATCTATTTATGGTCTATTAGTTATCTATTTATGGTCAACTGCTTACAGATTATTTTATCTCTGTGGCTTTCTAAATGACTTGCTTTGACTCTCTCTGGGTCACTATGGGGTCTCTTGTCACTCTCACTATGGGGTCTCTTGTCACTCACTATGGGGTCTCTTGTCACTCTCACTATGGGGTCTCTTGTCACTCTCACTATGGGGTCTCTTGTCACTCTCACTATGGGGTCTCTTGTCACTCTCACTATGGGGTCTCTTGTCACTCTCACTATGGGGTCTGTCACTCTCACTATGGGGTCTCTTGTCACTTTCACTATGGGGTCTGTCACTCTCACTATGGGGTCTGTCACTCTCACTATGGAGTCTCTTGTCACTCTCACTATGGGGTCTCTTGTCACTCTCACTATGGGGTCTGTCACTCTCACTATGGGGTCTCTTGTCACTCTCACTATGGGGTCTGTCACTCTCACTATGGGGTCTGTCACTCTCACTATGGGGTCTGTCACTCTCACTATGGGGTCTGTCACTCTCACTATGGGGTCTGTCACTCTCACTATGGGGTCTGTCACTCACTATGGGGTCTGTCACTCTCACTATGGGGTCTGTCACTCTCACTATGGGGTCTGTCACTCTCACTATGGGGTCTGTCACTCTCACTATGGGGTCTGTCACTCTCACTATGGGGTCTGTCACTCTCACTATGGGGTCTCTTGTCACTCTCACTATGGGTCTGTCACTCTCACTATGGGGTCTGTCACTCTCACTATGGGGTCTGTCACTCTCACTATGGGGTCTGTCACTCTCACTATGGGGTCTGTCACTCACTATGGGGTCTGTCACTCTCACTATGGGTCTCTTGTCACTCTCACTAAGGGGTCTGTCACTCTCACTATGGGGTCTGTCACTCTCACTATGGGGTCTGTCACTCTCACTATGGGGTCTCTTGTCACTCTCACTATGGGGTCTGTCACTCTCACTATGGGGTCTGTCACTCTCACTATGGGGTCTGTCACTCTCACTATGGGGTCTGTCACTCTCACTATGGGGTCTGTCACTCTCACTATGGGTCTCTTGTCACTCTCACTATGGGGTCTGTCACTCTCACTATGGGGTCTGTCACTCTCACTATGGGGTCTGTCACTCTCACTTTGGGGTCTGTCACTCTCACTATGGGGTCTGTCACTCTCACTATGGGGTCTGTCACTCTCACTATGGGGTCTGTCACTCTCACTATGGGGTCTGTCACTCTCACTATGGGGTCTGTCACTCTCACTATGGGGTCTGTCACTCTCACTATGGGGTCTGTCACTCTCACTATGGGGTCTCTTGTCACTCTCACTATGGGGTCTCTTGTCACTCTCACTATGGGGTCTGTCACTCACTATGGGGTCTGTCACTCTCACTATGGGGTCTCTTGTCACTCACTATGGGGTCTGTCACTCTCACTATGGGGTCTGTCACTCTCACTATGGGGTCTGTCACTCTCACTATGGGGTCTGTCACTCTCACTATGGGGTCTGTCACTCTCACTATGGGGTCTGTCACTCTCACTATGGGGTCTGTCACTCTCACTATGGGGTCTCTTGTCACTCTCACTATGGGGTCTGTCACTCTCACTATGGGGTCTCTTGTCACTCTCACTATGAGGTCTGTCACTCTCACTATGGGGTCTCTTGTCACTCTCACTATGGGGTCTGTCACTCTCACTATGGGATCTGTCACTCTCACTATGGGGTCTCTTGTCACTCTCACTATGGGGTCTGTCACTCTCACTATGGGGTCTCTTGTCACTCTCACTATGGGGTCTGTCACTCTCACTATGGGGTCTGTCACTCTCACTATGGGGTCTCTTGTCACTCTCACTATGGGGTCTGTCACTCTCACTATGGGGTCTCTTGTCACTCTCACTATGGGGTCTGTCACTCTCACTATGAGGTCTGTCACTCTCACTATGGGGTCTGTCACTCTCACTATGGGGTCTCTTGTCACTCTCACTATGGGGTCTGTCACTCTCACTATGGGGTCTGTCACTCTCACTATGGGTCTCTTGTCACTCTCACTATGGGGTCTGTCACTCTCACTATGGGGTCTGTCACTCTCACTATGGGGTCTCTTGTCACTCTCACTATGGGGTCTGTCACTCTCACTATGGGGTCTGTCACTCTCACTATGGGTCTCTTGTCACTCTCACTATGGGGTCTGTCACTCTCACTATGGGGTCTGTCACTCTCATTATGGGGTCTCTTGTCACTCTCACTATGGGGTCTGTCACTTTTACTATGGGTCTGTCACTCTCACTATGGGGTCTGTCACTCTCACTATGGGTCTGTCACTCTCACTATGGGGTCTGTCACTCTCACTATGGGTTTGTCACTCACTATAGGTCTGTCACTCACTATGGGGTCTGTCACTCTCACTATGGATCTGTCACTCTCACTATGGGTCTGTCACTCTCACTATGGGTCTGTCACTCTCACTATGGGTCTGTCACTCTCACTATGGGTCTCTTGTCACTCACTATGGGTCTGTCACTCTCACTATGGGGTCTGTCACTCTCACTATGGGTCTGTCACTCTCACTATGGGTCTGTCACTCTCACTATGGGGTCTGTCACTCTCACTATGGGGTCTGTCACTCACTATGGGTCTGTCACTCTCACTATGGGTCTCCTGTCACTCTCACTATGGGTCTGTCACTCTCACTATGGGTCTGTCACTCTCACTATGGGTCTGTCACTCTCACTATGGGTCTGTCACTCTCACTATGGGTCTGTCACTCTTACTATGGGGTCTGTCACTCTCACTATGGGTCTGTCACTCTCACTATGGGTCTGTCACTCTCACTATGGGTCTGTCACTCTCACTATGGGTCTGTCACTCTCACTATGGGTCTGTCACTCTCACTATGGGTCTGTCACTCTCACTATGGGTCTGTCACTCTCACTATGGGTCTGTCACTCTCACTATGGGTCTGTCACTCTCACTATGGGTCTGTCACTCTCACTATGGGTCTGTCACTCTCACTATGGGTCTCTTGTCACTCTCGCTATGGGTCTGTCACTCTCACTATGGGTCTCTTGTCACTCTCACTATGGGTCTCTTGTCACTCTCACTATGGGTCTGTCACTCTCACTATGGGTCTGTCACTCTCACTATGGGTCTGTCACTCTCACTATGGGTCTGTCACTCTCACTATGGGGTCTCTTGTCACTCTCACTATGGGTCTGTCACTCTCACTATGGGGTCTGTCACTCTCACTATGGGTCTGTCACTCTCACTATGGGGTCTCGTCACACTCACTATGGGGTCTGTCACTCTCACTATGGGTCTGTCACTCTCACTATGGGTCTGTCACTCTCACTATGGGTCTGTCACTCTCACTATGGGGTCTCTTGTCACTCTCACTATGGGTCTGTCACTCTCACTATGGGGTCTGTCACTCTCACTATGGGGTCTGTCACTCTCACTATGGGTCTGTCACTCTCACTTATGGGTCTGTCACTCACTATGGGTCTGTCACTCTCACTATGGGTCTGTCACTCTCACTATGGGTCTCTTGTCACTCTCACTATGGGGTCTGTCACTCTCACTATGGGTCTGTCACTCTCACTATGGGTCTGTCACTCACTATGGGTCTGTCACTCTCACTATGGGTCTCTGTCACTCACTATGGGTCTGTCACTCTCACTATGGGTCTGTCACTCACTATGGGTCTGTCACTCTCACTATGGGTCTCTTGTCACTCACTATGGGGTCTGTCACTCTCACTATGGGTCTGTCACTCTCACTATGGGTCTCTGTCACTCACTATGGGTCTGTCACTCTCACTATGGGTCTCTGTCACTCACTATGGGTCTGTCACTCTCACTATGGGTCTCTGTCACTCACTATGGGTCTGTCACTCACTATGGGTCTGTCACTCTCACTATGGGTCTGTCACTCTCACTATGGGTCTCTTGTCACTCTCACTATGGGGTCTGTCACTCACTATGGGTCTCTGTCACTCTCACTATGGGTCTCTGTCACTCACTATGGGTCTGTCACTCTCACTATGGGTCTCTGTCACTCACTATGGGTCTGTCACTCTCACTATGGGTCTGTCACTCACTATGGGTCTGTCACTCTCACTATGGGTCTCTTGTCACTCTCACTATGGGGTCTGTCACTCTCACTATGGGTCTGTCACTCTCACTATGGGTCTCTGTCACTCACTATGGGTCTGTCACTCTCACTATGGGTCTCTGTCACTCACTATGGGTCTGTCACTCTCACTATGGGTCTCTGTCACTCACTATGGGTCTGTCACTTTCACTATGGGTCTCTGTCACTCACTATGGGTTTGTCACTCTCACTATGGGTCTGTCACTCTCACTATGGGGTCTGTCACTCTCACTATGGGTCTCTTGTCACTCTCACTATGGGTCTGTCACTCTCACTATGGGGTCTGTCACTCACTATGGGTCTGTCACTCTCACTATGGGTCTCTGTCACTCACTATGGGTCTGTCACTCTCAGTATGGGTCTCTGTCTCTCACTATGGGTCTGTCACTCTCACTATGGGTCTCTGTCACTCACTATGGGTCTGTCACTCTCACTATGGGTCTCTGTCACTCACTATGGGTCTGTCACTCTCACTATGGGTCTCTGTCACTCACTATGGGTCTGTCACTCTCACTATGGGTCTCTGGAAAAGGCTCCACTATTTGTACTTAAATTATTTGCTTCGCAGTTCTCGTCTTATGTTCTTTTTCCTTCCTTCTTTAGTAGGCAACATTTCTTATTTGTTCTTCTTTATTTTCAACTCGGCCCTTTTTTCCCTTGTAATATATTTTCATTAATTCTGAATACATGGCTCTCTCTCTCTCTCTCTCTCTCTCTCTCTCTCTCTCTCTCTCTCTCTCTCTCTCTCTCTCTCTCTCTCTCTCTCTCTCTCTCTCTCTCTCTCTCTCTCGCTCTCTCTCTCTCTCTCTCTCTGTCTGTCTGTCTGTCTGCCCACATGCACTTTCTGTCTCGAAGACGTCCTCCGTCTCGTTATGTTTTCTTGCTAAAGGTTTCTGAAGTTGTCTTGACATGTGACGTGTTTGTTGATATCTCAGCTGTGTTTTATAGTTTTATTTGACGGGAAAACCAGTATATGTGTGTGTACTCACCTAGTTGTGCTTGCGAGGGTTGAGCTTTGGCTCTAGTCTCGCCTCTCAACCGTCAATCAACTGATGTACAGGTTCCTGAGCCTATTGGGCTCTATCATATCAACACTTGAAACTGTGTATGGAGTCAGCCTCCACCACATCACTTCCTAATGCATTCCATTTGTCAACCACTCTGACACTAAAAAAGTTCTTTCTAATATCTCTGTGGCTCATTTGGGCACTCAGTTTCCACCTGTGTCCCCTTGTGCGTGTGCCCCTTGTGTTAAATAGCCTGTCTTTATCTACCCTATCAATTCGTTTGAGAATCTTATATGTGATGATCATGTCCCCCATAACTCTTCTGTCTTCCAACGACGGGAAGTTTAATTCCAGTAATCTCTCTTCATAGCTTATACCCCTCAGTTCGGGTACTAGTCTGGTGGCAAACCTTTGAACCTTTTTCAGTTTAGTCGTATGCTTGACTCGATATGGACACTCCATGCTGGGGCTGCATACTCCAGGATTGGTCTGACATAGGTGTGTGTGTGTGTGTGTATACTCACCTATTTGTGCTTGCTGGGGTTGAGCTTTGGCTTTTTGGTCCCGCCTTTCAACTGTCAATCAATTGGTGTGCAGTTTCCTGAGCCTACTGGGCTCTATCATATCTACATTTAAAACTGTGTATGTAGTCAGCCTCCACCACATCACTGCCTAATGCATTCCTTCTGTTAACTACTCTGACACTGAAAAAGTTCTTTCTAACGTCCCTGTGGCTCATTTGGGTACTCAGTTTCCATGTGTGTCCCCGTTTTCGCGTACCACCCGTGTTAAACAGTTTATCTTTATCTACCATGTCAATGCCTCTGAGAATTTTGTAGGTAGGATTGGATTGTGTGTGTGTGTGTGTGTGTGTGTGTGTGTGTGTGTGTGTGTGTGTGTGTGTGTGTGTGTGTGTGACTGTTTCCCCTTAGATTTACCTTTATCTTCGGGAGTTGTCAGTTGTGTTGTCACCTAATCACTTTGCACATCACTTTTAGTCTTTAATGATTTGTGCTACCGACAAGTTTTGTATGTCCATGTTATCTCAGGTGATTATATATATATAATATATATATATATATATATATATATATATATATATATATATATATATATATATATATATATATATATATTAGTTTTCCTTTCGTTGAGTCCTCCTCTTAGCTTTTACGATTATTTTAGGGTTCTTTCTTCTGTAAACACATTAACGGGACAAACAGGGCTGCCATAACTGGATGACGTCACGCGAGCCCGCTGATTGGACAAGGAGTCGTCGCCAAGCAGTGCTGCCTGTGTATATAGAATGCATACCGAATGTGTATGGAATGTACAAGCTCTGGGCTGTTGCACCCCCAAAAAAGTGTACCTTTTGTAATGCTCATTTAGTAGAGAGCCTGATAAAGGCCGCAACTAAGCCTTACCTTTCCTGTGCGTAGTATTGGAATTTTTCGAGATGTTATATGCATTGGATTCGTCAGGTTAAATGAGTTGTTTTTTCTACTACAGACTGTGGTAGAAAAAGCCTACACATTTAGGATTTGTTGTTCAATGAACCACTGTAGGTTTTTATAGTGCTAATCTAAACACTAATGGGTCTACATACTTAAATACATAAATATACAGACTTACGTCTTCCTACATAACAAGTGTTCTAGGTATCTTTTACATGAGTTGCTTGGATTCACACGTTACCGGCTAAGGTTAGGCAGATGGATTTGTTTACAGATTGGCAATTCAAGCAAACGGGCTGGCCAGATGTGGACGGGTTGGGTCAGTGCTCTCTCAATTATACCACGTGATGGGGAATGTGAATATATTGAAGCCCTGCCATGGGATCGAACCCGCGTTCCTGAACTCCTCAGGCACAGCCCCATCGTACAGTTTCAGTATATTCTCATAGATATATCAAGCTCTTAAGATTTAATTGTGTGTTGGAGGATCATACAACATGGTTTGTATAACAGATCATGTTGTATGGTCTGTTATATGGTGTTGTCTCTCTCTCTCTCTCTCTCTCTCTCTCTCTCTCTCTCTCTCTCTCTCTCTCTCTCTCTCTCTCTCTCTCTCTCTCTCTCTCTCTCTCTCTCTCTCTCTCTCTCTCTCTCTTATCCACACCAGTGTCCCGGGACCCACCTGATGGGGGGCGTGGACGTAGTGCAGAAGACTGTCGTCCTCTTGAAAGTAGTCTTCTTTCTGCAGCAGGAAAGTGTTGTCTGTGGGAGGAGCAGCAGCAGCAGCGGGGTCACACGGGGTCACGGGAGGTTCCATGGCAGTCATTGATGATAACGGCATGTAAAGGAGAGATAGATTAAATATTAAATTAACAAAAAACTCGAAGAACGGTAAATAAATTCCAGACACTCAAACGCACACGCACATGCACCCACACACACACTCACACACACACCTGGAATATGTGTTGCACACCTGGAGAACGTTAGGTTTGTGAACAAACATCAACATGAGTTCTGGAAAGGGAAATCGTGCCTAATAAACCTTTTGGAATTCTATGATAAAATAACGAGGATAAGACAGGACAGAGAAGGTTAGATTGCCAGATCTAACCTTCTGGCCAGAAGGTTAGATCAAATAACTAACCAGACATTAGCCAGATAGACTTCAAATATCCAGACTGCATATTTCTGGACTGCCAAAAAGCCTTTGATACAGTATCGCACATGAGACTGCTATTCAAACTCGAGAGGCAGGCGGGGGTGGGAGGAAAGGCCCTAGCATGGATAAGGAACTACTTAACAGGAAAGTGCCAAGTGCTTTCACTACTTAACAGTGAAAGTGTTACTCTTCTGCCAAAGAGTAACAGAAAGGGGCGAGACGTCAGACTGGCGAGCTGTAACGAGTGGAGTACCTCAAGGATCGGTGCTGGGACCAGTTCTTTTTCTAATATACGTTAATGACATGTTAACAGGAGTAGAGTCCTATATGTCGATGTTCGCGAATGACACGAAGTTAATGAGATTAGTTGTGCCAGATGAGGATTGAAGGATCGTCCAGGAGGACTTGAACAAGTTGCAGAGATGGTCAGGGAAATGGCTACTGGAGTTTAACAAGACCAAGTGTAAAGTTATGGAAATGGGCCTAGGTAATAGGATACCAAAGGGACAGTACACAATGAAGGGAAGCTACCTACCTGAGACGATTCGAGAAAGATACCTGGGAGTAGACGTAATACCATATCTAACTCTTGAGGCACATATAAATAAGATATTGACAGCAACGTGCTCTACGCTTTCAAAAGTTAAAACGTCATTCAGAAACCTAAGTAAGGAGGCACTTAGAGTGCCAGCTTACACTGCCTACGTGAGACTATTCTTTGAGTATGCAGCCTCATCTGTGAGCCCACTCCTGAAGAAGCACATTAGGAAACTGGAAAAGGTTCTGAAATTTCTGACGAGGCTCGTCCCAGAGTTGCGAGGGATGAGATATGAAGAGCGACTGAAGGAACTGAATCTGACGATGCTAGAAAAAAGGAAGGGGCGGGGAGATATGATGGTTACCTTGAGGTGCTTCCGGGGCTTAGCGTCCCCGCGGCCCGGTCGTCGACCAGGCCTCCTTAAAATAGCCTACATATTAGCAATATGTATGCTATTCAACATATATATATATATATATATATATATATATATATATATATATATATATATATATATATATAGATATATATATATATATATATGTATGTATGTATGTATAATATATATATATACAACTTTAGAACACTTTCCCATCAGGAGACTCGAACCCTAGCCAGCACAGAAGCCTCACAGCAACTGGAATAGCAGGTACGCCTTTAACCCACTGCACCAAACTCAGACCCTTAAAAAAGATGGTAATTTCGGGGTATTTAAACCCCCCAAAAATCATCACCTCCCAAGGGCAACTAAAGCTAGTGATTTATAATACTTAGGGGGATTTGCAAAGTGGAAATAGACGAAATGTTCACACTGAATACTAACAGAACAACAGGACATGAGTTGAAGCTGAATTCTGAGATGAGTCATAAAGATGTTATAAAGTTTTCTTTTGGCGTGAGAGTAACGGGAAAATGAAGTTAACTAAATAAGGTGGAACACATTGTGAAAGCAAACACTATTCATAGTTTTAAAACTAGATATGATAGGGAAGTAGGAAAGGAGTCATTGCTTTAATCAACTGGCGGCTAGAAAGGCGGGATCTATGAGCCAATGTTCGATCCCGCAGGCACAAATAGGTAAGTACAAATAGGTGGGTACACACACCGAGAGATGAAAAGACAAGAAAATGGGTACAACATAGGAAGAAGCCCTTAAACATACCAGCACTACAATTAAGCAAGAAAACAATTCACAGCAGTGAGGAGAGTCAGAGGGGAACTATGATAAAGGTATACCGGACAAATGTAAAACAGATTCAGTTTTTTCTATAAATTCATTAAAAGCAGTCTACATGTAAAATATAAAATTCAGAGATTGAGAATGGGGGAACAGGTTCACCGAGAATGAAAAAGAAATGTGTGAAATCTAAATAAACAGTTCTAAAGTGTGTTTGTGCGAACTGAGGTTTTCAGAGAACCAGACACAGTGCCTATTCCATAAAACACTATAAAGTACATATAGGTGTCTCAAGACAAATTGGAAAATTTACTCTATGGGCTAGGAAGAAATAACGCAGTTGGACCAGATGGAGTTTCACCTTGGGTGCTGAGAGAATGTGCAACTGAGCTATTCATTCCACTTCAACTGATATTCCAGACAGCTTTGTACACAGGAATCTTAGCAGATATTTGAACAAAGGCAAACATAGTTCCAATCTTTGTCTGTGTTTGTACCATAGTAAAAAAATGGTAACAGAGAAGACCCTCTAAATAAGAGATCCATATCATTAACAAATTGGTAGTCAAAACACTAGACAAAATTTTTAAAGCCAAATGGTTAAACACCTGGAAAGTAATAACATAATAACAGACAGTATGGTTTACGAACAAGATCTTGTGTAAGAAATCTACTTAGTTTTTATGACAGAGCCACAGATATAATACAGGAAAGAGGTGGTTGGGTTAACTGTGTCTATCTGGACCTAAAAAAAAAAAGGCTTTTGACATAGTCCCACACAAGAGGCTGTTTTGAAAACCGAAACATCCTGGAGGGGTGACAGGGAGACTGATGACATGGATGAAAAATTTTCTAACTGACAGACAGATGAGGGCAGTAATCAGAGACAATGTATCTGACTGGAGGAGTGTTACTAGGGGGGAGTACCACAGGGCTCAGTTCTTGCACCAGTAATGTTCATCGTCTACATAAACCATCTACCAGAAGGAATACAGAATTATATGAACATGTTTGTGGATGATGCTAAGATACTGTGGAAGACAGACGATTGTGATGCCCTTGAAGCTGATCTAGATAAAATAAGTGCTTGGAGCGTCAAGTGGCAAATGGAATTCAATGTGAATAAATGCCATGTTATGGAATGTGGAATCAGAGAAAATATACCACACACAACTTATAAATTATGTGGAAACATTACAGAACTGTAATAAAGAAGGAGACCTGGGGTGGTTTAGGATAGTAAGCTGTCGCCAGAGGAACACATAAAGAACATTGTGAGAGGAGCGCATGCGTCGCTTTCCAACTTCACACTTGCTTTTAATTATATTGATGGTGAAATACTAAAGAAACTGTTCATGACTTTTGTGAGACTAAAAGTGGAATATGCAGCAGTTGTATGGTGGCCAACTCTCAAGAAGCACATAAACTGGAAAAGGTGCAACAGCATGCTACAGGATGGCTTCCGGAACTGAAAAACAGGAGTTACGAGGAGAGACTAGAGGCGTTACATATGACAAATTTAGACAATAGAAGAAAAAGAGGTTATATGATCACCAATTACAAAATAGCAGCAAGAGTCTACCAAATTAACAAAGAGGAATTCCTTAAACCAGCAACTTCTAGAACGAGAGGATACAGATTCAAGTTCAGGAAACACAGGTGCCGAAAAATATTACAGAGTTTTTCTTTTGCAAACAATGTAGACGGTTGGAACAAGCTAAGTGAGAAGGTGGTGGAGGCCAAACCCGTCAGCAGTTTCAAAGCGTTACACGACAAAGAGTACTGGGAAGACGGGACACCACGAGCGTAGCTCTCATCCTGTAACTACACTAAGGTAATTACACACACACACACACACACACACACACACACACACACACACACACACACACACACACACACACACACACACACACACACACACACACACACACACACACACACACACACACACACACACACACACACACACACACACACACACACACACACACACACACACACACACACACAAACACACACACATACACAGTCGAGGAGGCCCTGGATTTCCCAGATAGTCCCCGATAGACATCACAGAGGGGAGACTCACCTGAACAAGAGAGAGAGGGGAGACTCACCTGAACAAGACAGAGGGGAGACTCACCTGAACATAACAGAGGAGACTCACCTGAACAAGACAGAGGGGAGACTCACCTGAACAAGAGAGAGAGGGGAGACTCACCTGAACATAACAGAGGAGACTCACCTGAACAAGAGAGAGGGGAGACTCACCTGAACATAACAGAGGAGACTCACCTGAACAAGACAGAGGGGAGACTCACCTGAACAAGACAGAGGGGAGACTCACCTGAACATAACAGAGGAGACTCACCTGAACAAGACAGAGGGGAGACTCACCTGAACAAGAGAGAGAGGGGAGACTCACCTATACAACACCTGAGGAAGGAGAAGACGTGGGCGCGGGTGGCTGTGGCTCCTGCATCAATAACAACAGTGTAGACCGCTTGCCACGCCCATGGTGTCCCTCCGCCCACGCCCACACACGGTGACTCCCCCGGCCTGGGGCTTCCTGCTCCGCGGGCGCCAGAAACAGACAGGTAGAGGTAGATCAATAAATTGAGATGGACTGAGATAAATTGATTGGGAGAGAGAGAGAGAGAGAGAGAGAGAGAGAGAGAGAGAGAGAGAGAGAGAGAGAGAGAGAGACAGACAGACAGACAGACAGACAGATGGAGAAACACCCAGAAAAAGAATGAGAAAGATAGAAAATAAATGAGAAAGAGAGACAGAGAAAGATGCATTAATAATCAACCACATATATAACACATCCTAAAATTTATTTTCAGAACATTCTAAACAAAATGTTAAAATTATGAACATATATAATAAAACGAATTATTCCCGAGCAGAGTAAGTCATGAGGACCTGCGTAAGAACACCAAACAAAACCCCTCACACTCTTCAAAGTGGGAAATTACTTCCTTTAAATGGGAAATGTCAGTGTCTAAGATTCTTATTTTCTTGTTCTAAAGTGTAATATATTTTGTGATGTTGCTGGTAAATGCACAGAATTTTCATTTTTGTAGGAAAAATGGATCTAGCAATCATTTGCAAGGAAAACCACGAACAATCAAACACACACACACACACACACACACACACACACACACACACACACACACACACACACACACACACACACACACACACACACACACCCTGTTGATTGACGGTTGAGAGGCGGGACCAAAGAGCCAGAGCTCAACCCTCGCAAGCACAACTAGGTGAGTACACACACACAGTTTCAAATATAGATGTGATAAGAGCCTAATAGGCTCAGGAATCTGTACACCAGTTGATTGACAGTTAAGAGGCGGGACCAAAGAGCCAGAGCACAACCCCTGCAAACAC
The DNA here is from genome assembly GCF_040958095.1 of Procambarus clarkii. Lineage (NCBI taxonomy): Eukaryota > Metazoa > Arthropoda > Malacostraca > Decapoda > Cambaridae > Procambarus > Procambarus clarkii. The sequence continues at coordinate 24,881,373 of NC_091182.1, forward strand.
AACTAGGAGAATACACACACACACACACATGTAAAGTTCGAGTTCAACACGAACAAATGTAAAGTGATGGAAATGGGATCAGGTGATAGGAGACCAAAGGGACAGTACACAATGAAGGGGAACTGCCCGCCTGCGACGATTCGAGAAAGAGACCTGGGAGTGGACATAATACCTAATCTAACTCCCGAGTCACATATAAATAGGATAACGACAGCTGCGTACTCTACACTGGGAAAAGTTAGAACTTCATTCAGAAACCTAAGTGAGGAGGCATTTAGGGCGCTTTACACTGCCTACGTGAGACCAGTCGTAGGAGCAGGTTGTGGAAGCAAATACTATTCATAATTTTATAACTAGATATGGTAGGGAAATGGGACAGGAGTCATTGCTGTAAACAACTGATGGCTAGAAAGGCGGGATTCAAGAGTCAGTGCACGATCCAGCAGGCACAAATAGGTGTGTACACACACACACACACACACACACACACACACACACACACACACACACACACACACACACACACACACACACACACACAAATTGTAGTCGCAGTCATATATAACCCACCACCAAATGACAGAAGACCCAGACAGGAATATGATAGAAACCACATGGCCACCATTAACATAATAGAGAGAACAGCGTCTCTCGCTAGTAGGAATGGATCAGGACTTCTAATCATGGGGGATTTCAACCACGGGAAGATTGATTGGGAGAACAGGGGACGCATGGAGGACCAGATACATGGAGAGCTAAGCTGCTAGACGCGGCAAGAAGAAACTTTCTAAGCTAGCATATCAAGGGACCGACAAGAATGAGAGGGGAGGATGAACCAGCTATGCTTGATCTGATATTTACCCTTAATGAGTGGGATATGAGGGAGGTTAAGATGGAAGCACCCATGGGAATGAGTGATCACAGTGTATTAATCTTAGAATACTCGGTATAGCTAGGACTTATCTTCCCTAAAAAAGAACTAGAAAACAAAAGGCTGGCATACCGAAAGGGGAATTATGAGGGGATGAGAAATTTCCTAAAGGATATACCATGGGACCTCAGAGCTAAGTCGGTACAAGACATGATGGACTATGTCACCCAAAAGTGTCAGGAGGCAGTAAACAGGTTTATCCCGGCTCAAAGGGAAAAATCTGAGAAGCAAAAGAAGACTCCATGGTTTAACAGGACATGTATGGAAGCAAAGATACTGAACAAAATGGCGTGGAGAAAGCAGAGAGAGATACCAGAGAACCAGGAATGAGTATGTTAGTGTGAGAAGGGAAGCAGAGAAAAATTATGAAAATGATATAGCAAGCAAAGCCAAGGCCGATCCAAAGCTACTCCACAGTCACGTCAGGAGGAAAACAACAGAGAAGGAATAGGTAATGAAACTTAGAACAGGCGAGGACATGAATATAGAGAATGACAAAGAAGTGTACGAGGAACTCAAGAAGAAGTTCCAGGAGGTCTTCACAATAGAACATGGTGAGATCACTGCGCTAGGAGAGGGGCAGTAAACCAGGCGGCCTTGGAAGGGTTCGAAATTACGAGAGATGAGGTCAAGAGACACCTGTTGGATCTGGATGTGAGAAAGGCTGTTGGTCCAGACGGGATCTCACCATGGGTATTGAAAGAGTGTGCAGAGACACTCTGCTTGCCACTCTCCATAGTGTATAGTAGGTCACTGGAGACGGGAGACCTACCAGAAATATGGAAGGCGGCTAATGTGGTCCCAATATACAAAAAGGGTGACAGACAAGAGGCACTGAACTACAGGCCAGTGTCCTTGACTTGTATACCATGCAAAGTGTTGGAGAAGATCGTGAGAAAAAATCTAGTAACACATCTGGAGAGAAGGGACTTCGTGACAAATCGCCAACATGGGTTCAGGGAAGGTAAATCTTGCCTTACTGGCTTAATAGAATTCTACGATCAGGTGACAAAGATTAAGCAAGAAAGAGAAGGCTGGGTGGACTGCATTTTTTTGGACTGTCGGAGAAGCCTTTGATTCAGTCCCCTATAAGAGGTTGAAGAGACAGGCAGGAGTAACTTGGTAAAGTGTTCCAGTGGATAAGGGAATACCTAAGCAATAGGAAGCAAAGAGTTACAGTGAGGGGTGAGATCTCAGAATGGCGTGAAGTCACCAGTGGAGTCCCAGAGGGCTCTGTACTCGGTCCTATCCTGTTTTTGATATACGTAAATGATCTCCCAGAGGGTATAGACTCATTCCTCTCAATGTTTGCTGACGATGCCAAAATTATGAAAAGGATTAAGACAGAGGAGGGCTGCTTGAGGCTTCAAGAAGACCTAGACAAACTAAAGGAATGGTCGAACAAATGGTTGTTAAAGTTTAACCCAAGCAAATGTAATGTAATGAAGATAGGTGTAGGGAGCAGGAGGCCAGTTACAAGGTATCATTTGGGAGATGAAATTCTTCAAGAGTTAAAGAAAAGACTTGGGGCTTGATATCACGCCAGACATGTCCCCTGAAGCCCATATCAAGAAGATAACATCAGCAGCACATGCCAGGTTGGCTAACATAAGAACGGCATTTAGACACTTGTGCAAAGAATCATTCAGAACTTTATATACCACCTATGTCAGACCAATCCTGGAGTATGCAGCCCCAGCATGGAGTCCATATCTAGTCAAGCATAAGGCCAAACTGGAAAAAGTTGAAAGGTTTGCCACCAGACTAGTACCCGGGCTGAGAGGTATGAGCTACGAGGATAGACTACGGAAATTAAACCTCACGTCGCTTGAAGACAGAAGAGTTAGGGGGGACATGATCACCACATACAAGATTCTCAAATAAAAAGTGATAGGGTAGATAAGGACAGGCTATTTAACACAAGGGGCACACGCACCAGGGGACACAGGTGGAAATTGTTTGTCCAAATGAGCCACAGAGATATTAGAAAGAACTTTTTTTGTGTCAGAGTGGTTGACAAATGGAATGCATTAGGAAGTGATGTGGTGGAGGCTGACTCCATACACAGTTTCAAATGTAGATATGATAGAGCCCAGTAGGCTCAGGAATCTGTACATCAGTTGATTGACGGTTGAGAGGCGGGACCAAAGAGCCAGAGCTCAACCCCCGCAAGCGCAAATAGGTGAGTACACACACACACACACACACATGAAAATGCAACATAAAGTTGCTGGTTACATACGCAAATATTCGGACAATCAGGTATGGAAATGTTCAGATGATCAGGTATGGAAATGTTCAGATGATCAGGTATGGAAATGCTGGGACATTATAGAGCTCCATAACTAAGTTTGACTTATCATCTTCACGTTTATTGATGGTAAATTGCTATTTACCGTCAACTTTGCAGTTTACATGCAAAGTTGTTTACAAAGTCAATTGCAAGTTGACCTTAGAAACAACTAAAAGTAACAGTGGAATGGTCCTCCGTCATCTCAAAAACGTATCCACATTCCAAGACATGAAGTGAATGACGCCGGAAATGAATGAAGTGAATGAATGAATCCGGGAAAGTCTCCAGATCTTTGATGAACAAAATTGATGTTCTGAAATGTTCAGGTCTGACACAAGACCTCGGAAGATCCTCTAGTACATCCTTGGTCCCAGACTTATCTTGAAAGGTCCACAAGTACAACTCTGGTCCGAAACTGATCTGGGAAAGTTCACAAGTTTAACGTTGGTTCGAAAGTGGCCAAGAAATGCTCACGAGCATAGCCCTAGTCCGAAACTGACCTAGGAAGGCTTACAAATACATCCCTGGTCCAAAACTGTCCAAGAAAGGTCATCGAGTGCATGTGTGCTCTGAACCTGACGTAGGAAGGTTCACGAGTACAGTTCTGGTCCGAAACTTTCCTAAAAGTGTTCATGAGCTCAGCCCTGGTTCTAAATTATTCTTGTAGGCCTCACGAGTAAAACTCTTTTTGGTACCTGATCTTGGAAGGTTCACAAGTAAAGTCTAGGCCTAAAACTGAATCTAGATTAAGGTTCACGAGTACAGCCCTGATATGAAGCTGACCTAGCAAGGTTCACGAGTACAGCCTTGATGTGAAGCTGACCTAGGAAGGTTCACGAGCACAGCCCTGATGTGAAGCTGACCTAGGAAGGTTCACGAGTACAGCCTTGATGTGAAGCTGACCTAGGAAGGTTCACGAGTACAGCCTTGATGTGAAGCTGACCTAGGAAGGTTCACGAGTACAGCCTTGATGTGAAGCTGACCTAGGAAGGTTCACGAGTACAGCTCTGATGTGAAGCTGACCTAGGAAGGTTCACGAGTACAGCCCTGGTTCGAGACTGATCTACAGGAAGGTTGACGAGGTCTATCATATGTGTAGCATATCCTTCATATGTTTCAAATTTCCCGAACATGGTATATCATGACTGAGGTAAAGTCTCCGTGGTGTAATGGTAAGACACTCGCCTGGCGTTCCGCGAACGCTTTGTCATTGGTTCGTATCCTGGCCGGGGAGGATTTACTGGGCGCAAATCCTTAACTGTAGCCTCTGTTTAACTCAACAGTAAAATGTGTACTTGGTTGTAACAACGATCCTTCGCGGCGGGGATCGTATTCCAGGGACTTGCCCGAAACGCTACGCGTACTAGTGGCTATACAAGAATGTAACAACTCTTGTATATATCTCAAAAAAAAAAAAAAAAAAAATAAAGACACCAGACCTCGGTAGAGTCCAACGTCCAGTCATGGGAACACACCCAAGATTAGCGTGAGTTTAAACACTACTTGATGATGCATTATATATTCTCGTGTATTTGCATTTAAACTCCCACACCACCCGGTGTGTTAATTACCTTAATCACTGGCCGGCCTCCCCACTAGTCCCTACACAATCCTAGTCTCCGGAGACACCCGGCTCTCTCTCAAATTATTGATCCAGTGCTGGTCACCTCATAACAGCGCACACATACCGCTGACGATAACTCTGCGCAAGTTCCACATACATCAGCCCGGTACGGTGGAAGGTATACGGTTCTCCAGCAGGAAGATGTCACCCGTGGCCAGGGCTGTTTCTCCTCACTTGTATGACATCCACTCTGGCCATCCTAAATTTAAGACACTCGCACCATTCGGGTCCAGCTTTGCCCATAATTCAATTCCGGCTTTTAGTTTCCGTTGTTCAAGTTACCGCCAGCTTCTCATAACTGCGGAAGCTCTTAAGAGGATTCGACATATACCGGCATCCTAATATTGTCGTATCCGGTCAGGATATCGGCCTCCATACTTAGGCCTTTCATACAGGGCACCATTGCTGCTCCTGCAGGCATCATAATCTGTGGGAGCTCTAACTAAATATTCATATATATATATATATATATATATATATATATATATATATATATATATATATATATATATATATATATATATATATATATATATTTATATATATATATATATATATATATATATATATATATTATATATATATATATATATATATATATATATATATATATATATATATATAATATATAATATATATATTTCGGTCACAGCAGTACAGCTCTGGTTTGAAACTGAACTTTGAAGGTTCACGAATACAGCCCTGATCCGAAACTGATCTAGAAAGGTTCCGAAACTGACTCGGTTCCGAATGCCCTCGAGTATAGCCTTGGTCCGAAATTAACCTTGGAAGTTCAGGAGTGCAAACCTGCTCCGAAATCACATAGGAATGTTTACGAGTACGTCCCTGGTCTGAAACTGGCCTTGGAAGGTTAACGTGTACTGCTGAAATAGAAAGGTTCTCGAGTTTAGTTCTTTTCTGAAACTGACCTTGGAAGGACCTCAAATACAGCTTCAGTCCATAAGTGACCCAGAAAGAGCCTCAAGTAAAGCTCTGGTCCGAAACTGACCTAGGAATATCCAGGAGCACAGCCCTAGTCTGAAACTGACCTTGGAAGATCCTCGAATACAGCCCAGGTCTGAAATTTATTTATGTAGGTCCTCGAGAACAGTCATGGTCCGAAGTCTTTCTGGGAAGGTCATCCAGCATCACGAAACGTTTGAAATATGCGAAAATTGAGCGAAATGGATGCAATACTCAATGAGATGTACAGAACAAAATTGCTCATTATAGCAAACAGCCGATCCGTTTTGCCTGCCATATAAAATAATCTGTTACATATGTAGAGGTAAACCAATGGTGTAATGTTCATCCCAAGTGTATTTAGGCGTTCAGGCGCTAGATCGATCATATACTAGTTAGAAACTCAGACTCAAGACTCACAGGCTCCCAGACTCATAGATTCACAAACTCACGGGCTATCAGACTCACAAGCTCACATACTCTTAGGTTGTACATACAAACATACATACTCACAGGCTTACAAGGTGTGGATGGGGCTTGTAAGTTGGAGATGCGGGCAGGAGTAAAAGGGAAGGTACTCCACTGGATAAGGGAGTACCTAAGCAACAGAAGACAGCGAGTCACTGTGAGGGATGAGATCTCGAGGCGAGGCGTCACCAGTGGAGTCCCTCAGGGATCAGTTCTTGGACCTATACTGTTTTTGATATATGTAAATGATCTCCTAGAGGGAATAGACTCGTTCCTCTCAATGTTTGTTGATGATACAAAAATTATGAGGAGGATTAAGACAGTAAGATAGCAAGAGGCTATAAGATGACCTAGACAAACTGAATGAATGGTCTAACAAATGGCTACTAAAGTTCACCTCAAATAAATGTAAAGTAATGAAGCTAGGTGGAAAGAACAGGAGGCCAGACACAAGGTGCCGAATGGGGGAAGAAATCCTCCATAAAACGGACAGAGAAAAGTATCTGGGAGTTGATCTCACACCGAACCAGTCTCCTGAAGCCCACATAAAGAGGATAACATCAACAGCATGTGCGAGGCTGGGTAACATCAAAAACAGTTTTTAGAAATTTGTGAAAGGAATCATTTAGAACATTGCATACCACGTATGTGAGACCAATCATGGAGTTTTTTTTCTACCACAGACGTGGCCACACATTTACAATGCTAATCAGCATATATACATTTTCTTCTGTCCTCCATGGACAAGGTGAGAGAACTGTTAAACATATAGTTCAGTGATTTATTTAACAGTCAACCACAGAAGATGATTGCAGTACTTATAAAATGCTAATCTAATCTACATACTGAAGTAAAACGTACTAGTGGCTTTAGGTATTGTATATACTAGCTCTATCTATAAATCCAACATCATGTTTGTAAATCAACTATGTATGTACTTTCCTGAATAAAATTTACTTTACTTTACTAAATACATAAATACACAGATTTACGTCTGCCCTACATAAACAATGTTCGATGTGTCTTTTTACATAATGTCATTAATGTGCGTTTACAAAGGTGAAACGCAAATCTGAAGGCAGTTCTGATGTTAGCCAGCCTTGCATACGCCTCATATACATACATACATATGTAGATTTATACATATGTATATATGTATACATACATACGAATGTATGTGAATACAGGATATGTGGAAGCTGGTCACTGAACCTGTGTAAGGAATCTTTCAGAACCTTGTATACCACATATGTAAGACCAATCCTGGAGTATGCGGCTCCAGCATGGAATTCGTACCCAGTCAGGCATAAGACGAAGCTGAAGAAGGTTCAGAGGTATACCACTAGACTAGTCCCAGAAGTAAGAGGTATGAGTTACGAGTAAATGCTGCATGAACTGCACTTCACATCGCTGGAAGACTGAAGAGTTAAGGGAGTAAATATGAGCAACGTGCGGTGGCATCATTGGAGGTGAGGTGGGAGCGGGTAAGTGTGTTCCAGGAGTCTGTTTTGGCGTCATTGTTGCTCATTATATATGTCAACGACCAGTTATTACCGTTTGGAGCGAAGTGTAATAACAGCCAGCTTGCTGATGACACAAAAGTGAGGCAAATAGTAATCTAAAATTGATAGGTTCTCTGAGCAAGTCCAAGAAGACCTCATTACATTGCAAAACTGGAAAGAAGAAACGTGGCAAATTTAGCTCAACAAAGTGTTACTCAGCAAAGTCTTACCATTGGGAGAATGCAGTGGCTCCGTTTGCCATATGAATAATGGAGATTTAGACTAATCGATTTGCGAAGAGGGATGTGATTAGCAATGACCTCAGAATTCATCAGCAGTACATCACTGCGCGTAACGAAGCCAATAGAGTGATGAGTTTATCATCAGAATCGTCATAAAAAAGGCACAAACATCGCAGTCCAATTATATTTGGCCCTGGTGAGTCCATTTAGATTATGCTGTCCATGTTTGGTCACAGTACTACAACGTGGACATTGACTCCCTCGAGAAAACTCATCGTAAGATAGGCAGACTTATCCCTGGTGTCCCTGTAAGAGGTTAAGAGCGCTCCCTCTGCAGTTCCTGGAGAGGTACAGGAAGACATCATCGAAGGTCCTCAAGTGGCTTGGGGGTATGAACAAGGTTTATAAACTATCAGATCAGGTTAAAGCCTGTTACAGTGGCCATAAGCTGGAAAGGTTCTTATTCAGGAAGAATATGGGAAAGTATTGGTTAGGCAACAGGGTGGTAGACGAATGAAGTAGGTTGCTAGCCAACATTATTGAGGCAAATGGGTTAACCAGCTTTTAAAACTAGGTTTGATAGATACGTGGGGGAGAGGAATTTGAGATAGATAGGTACCAGGCATAATGGGTCATGAGGTCCATTTTGCGGGACGCTCGTTTCCTATGTTTTATAAACTCACGCTCCAAAATACCCTTCCGAACATACATAATGGTTGCATTATGTAATAATTTCACGCAGATAAAAAAAATTCTCGTTCGTAAAAATACACAGTCCATTTTCATAAAAGAAAACAAACCTTGACGGCTATAGTCGCAGGAATTTCTCTGAGGCCACCAAACGCCACCAAAGGCTGGATAAGCGTAGTGAAAGTAGCCGACCGTCTGGGCAGCGTCGCCCTTCCATTAGAAGATGCCTCGCAGCAGATCACAATCATGATGTAAGGGAGAGAAAAATGCGACAGCTGGGCTTCTGAAAGTGATGGGAGCAAGACCGCTGGCGAGTAAAGATGTCTGGATAACGTCGTCTTCTCCATCAGGAAGGAAGTCTCTCTCCCCACTTCAGGCTCCCTCCTCAGCCTTTCGAGATATTTTGTGTTGGGCAGAAGGGTCGAGTCAATCACTGGACACTAAACCCGCTCAGCAAGCCAGTGTTTCGCTGCATGGTTTGTGAGGAGTGGGGGATGGGGGCGAGGAATGGGACGGTGTTAGGTGGATAAAGAAAGGTGTGAGGGGCAGTGCGGGAAAATGTGAGAAAGCTACCTAGTGATGCAGGTGAAGGGTGCAGCACCACAGGATGCTCATGTATGGTTAGTTGACTTAATCTTCCTTTTGGGCGAAAACGTTTAAAAAAAATTCTCTCTCTCTCTCTCTCTCTCTCTCTCTCTCTCTCTCTCTCTCTCTCTCTCTCTCTCTCTCTCTCTCTCTCTCTCTCTCTCTCTCTCTCTCTCTCTCTCTCTCTCTCTCTCTCTCTCCTTTAATTATCCATTCCAAGAGTATCAAGGTTAAAAATATCCTAATATTTGACCACGATCTAAATCCGCCATTTATCAGTATAATCCCTCGATTAGGTATTTTGGTTGAAGAGAGTGGGAGCGAGGGTGTGGAAGAGAGTGGGTGGGAGGGTGTGGAAGAGAGTGTGTGGGAGGATGTGGAAGAGAGTCGGTGGGAGGGTGTGGAAAAGAGTGGGTGGGAGGGTGTTGAAAAGAGTGGGTGGGAGGGTGTGGAAGAGAGTGGGTGGGCGGGTGTGGAAGAGAGTGGGTGGGCGGGTGTGGAAGAGAGTGGGTGGGAGGGTGTGGAAGAGAGTGGGTGGGCGGGTGTGGAAGAGAGTGGGTGGGAGGGTGTGGAAGAGAGTGGGTGGGAGGATGTGGAAGAGAGTGGGTGGGAGGGTGTGGAAGAGAGTGGGTGGGAGGGTGTGGAAGAGAGTGGGTGGGAGGATGTGGAAGAGAGTGGGTGGGAGGGTGTGGAAGAGAGTGGGTGGGAGGGTGTGGAAGAGAGTGGGTGGGAGGGCGTGGAAGAGAGTGGGTGGGCGGGTGTGGAAGAGAGTGGGTGGGAGGGTGTGGAAGAGAGTGGGTGGGCGGCTGTGGAAGAGAGTGGGTGGGAGGGTGTGGAAGAGAGTGGGTGGGCGGGTGTGGAAGAGAGTGGGTGGGAGGGTGTGGAAGAGAGTGGGTGGGAGGGTGTGGAAGAGAGTGGGTGGGAGGATGTGGAAGAGAGTGGGTGGGAGGGTGTGGAAGAGAGTGGGTGGGAGGGTGTGGAAGAGAGTGGGTGGGAGGATGTGGAAGAGAGTGGGTGGGAGGGTGTGGAAGAGAGTGGGTGGGAGGGTGTGGAAGAGAGTGGGTGGGAGGGCGTGGAAGAGAGTGGGTGGGAGGGTGTGGAAGAGAGTGGGTGGGCGGGTGTGGAAGAGAGTGGGTGGGAGGGTGTGGAAGAGAGTGGGTGGGAGGATGTGGAAGAGAGTCGGTGAGAGGGTGTGGAAGAGAGTGGGTGGTAGGGTGTGGAAAAGAGTGGGTGGGAGGGTGTGGAAGAGTGGGTGTGCGGGTGTGGAAGAGAGTGGGTGGGAGGGTGTGGAAGAGAGAGGGTGGGAGGGTGTGGAAGAGAGTGGGTGAGAGGGTGTGGAAGAGAGTGGGTGGGAGGGTGTGGAAGAGAGTGGGTGGGAGGATGTGGAAGAGAGAGGGTGGGCGGGTGTGGAAGAGAGTAGGTGAGAGGGTGTGGAAGAGAGAGGGTGGGCGGGTGTGGAAGAGAGTGGGTGGGCGGGTGTGGAAGAGAGTAGGTGAGAGGGTGTGGAAGAGAGTGGGTGGGCGGGTGTGGAAGAGAGTGGGTGGGAGGGTGTGGAAGAGATTGGGTGGGAGGGATAACAGAGCTGAGAGCGCTGGTGTACCCACCTTACATGTGCTGGGAGAGTCGAGCATCAGCTCCTGGCCCCAAGCTTCAAAACAATTCTTAACAACGTTTTTTGATCAAATTTGCAATGGAAATTGTGCTTACATTACTTTTCCGTCTATCCCATTCCTCTTTTTGAGGCTTATAACTTTGTTTTTCTAGTTTCCATATATTCCATTTTCCTGTCTCAGCTGTATCTATTTTCCTCAGTCTTTTCTCAACGCTCAGGAATTAGTCGTTATGTTTCCTAGTTTTGTCTTGTGCTTTATCAGGTGAGAGTTCCATGCCGGAGCTGCATTCTGAAGAGTAGTCTCACGTAGGTTGTGTATAAAACTCAGACGGCTACTTTGTCTACAATTTTTGTAGATACAAAGTCGTTGGCCTGCGTGTCACGTGCCGCTGATGTTATCCTGGCAATGTGTGTGCTTGTGGCATTACTTGTGGGTTAGGCCCATGCCTTCGACTTTGTGCTTCTCTGATACAAAAACCTGTCCTCCCTTCATCCTACACTCCTTGTGTGTGTGTATTCATGGATGTATAGGTATACTTAATGTTTTGTAACAACATGTACACAACTAAACACATGCAGCCAACAGAAAACCCCTCACCTCTGAAGGATTCGAACACAGAACACGTGGGATTCGAACAATGACACGCTAAGGTGCATTGAGCCCCTCTGGTTGTATGGGTTCGAATCCTTCAAGGGTGAGAAGTTTTCTGTTACATACTGGCTTGGGG
>NC_091182.1:24898010-24903010 GCF_040958095.1 Procambarus clarkii
GCTTCACTCCTGGGCTTGACTCCTGGGCTTGACACCTGGGCTTGACACCTGGGCTTGACGTCTGGGCTTGACACCTGGGCTTGACACCTGGGCTTGACACTTGGGCTTGACGTCTGGGCTTGACACCTGGGCTTGACACCTGGGCTTGACACCTGGGCTTGACACGGTGGCGGGGTCCATGCCGCCCTCCTCCCGCCGGGGGCTCCGTGGCGGGTGGAGGCGCTCTGGGAGCCCGGACACCGAGCCTCCCGCCCTACTGCCCGCCCCTTGTAATAATAAATATGGAACGGCGGCCGTCCTTCCATGGGCAGGTGTGACGCCCCTGGTTTATGGTCAGGGGGTGTGGCCCTGAGAGGGGTCAGGGGGTGTGGCCTTGAGAGGGGTCAGGGGGTGTGGCCCTGAGAGGGATCAGGGGGTGTGGCCTTGAGAGGGGTCAGGGAGTGTGGCCCTGAGAGGGGTCAGGGGGTGTGGCCCTGAGAGGGGTCAGGGGGTGTGGCCCTGAGAGGGGTCAGGGAGTGTGGCCTGAGAGGGGTCAGGGGGTGTGGCCCTGAGAGGGGTCAGGGGGTGTGGCCGTGAGAGGGGTCAGGGGGTGTGGCCCTGAGAGGGGTCAGGGGGTGTGGCCCTGAGAGGGTTCAGGGGGTGTGGCCCTGAGAGGGGTCAGGGAGTGTGGCCCTTGAGAGGGGTCAGGGAGTGTGGCCCTGAGAGGGGTCAGGGGGTGTGGCCCTGAGAGGGGTCAAGGGAGTGTGGCCCTGAGAGGGGTCAGGGGGTGTGGCCCTGAGAGGGGTCAAGGGGTGTGGCCCTGAGAGGGGTCAGGGGGTGTGGCCCTGAGAGGGGTCAGGGGGTGTGGCCCTGAGAGGGGTCAGGGGTGTGGCCCTGAGAGGGGTCAGGGGGTGTGGCCCTTGAGAGGGGTCAGGAGGTGTGGCCCTGAGAGGGGTCAGGGGGTGTGGCCCTGAGAGGGGTCAAGGGGTGTGGCCCTGAGAGGGGTCAGGGGGTGTGGCCCTGAGAGGGGTCAGGGGGTGTGGCCCTGAGAGGGGTCAAGGGGTGTGGCCCTGAGAGGGGTCAAGGGGGTGTGGCCCTGAGAGGGGTCAGGGGGTGTGGCTCTGAGAGGGGTCAGGGGGTGTGGCCCTGAGAGGGGTCAGGGGGTGTGGCCCTGAGAGGGGTCAAGGGGTGTGGCCCTGAGAGGGGTCAGGGGGTGTGGCCCTGAGAGGGGTCAGGGGGTGTGGCCCTGAGAGGGGTCAAGGGGTGTGGCCCTGAGAGGGGTCAGGGGGTGTGGCCCTGAGAGGGGTCAGGGGGTGTGGCCCTGAGAGGGGTCAAGGGGTGTGGCCCTGAGAGGGGTCAGGGGGTGTGGCCCTGAGAGGGGTCAAGGGGTGTGGCCCTGAGAGGGGTCAAGGGGTGTGGCCCTGAGAGGGGTCAGGGGGTGTGGCCCTGGAATGGGTCTGACACGGCGGCCGCGAAGCAAGGGGAGAGGAAGTGTGCATGGCGAGGATGAATAATTGGGGAAGGGGAGAAGGTGAGATAAGGAGGAGGAAGAGGAGGGAGAAGTGAGAGAAGTGCTGAAGGAGGAGGGGGACGAGGAGGAGCAGAGGAGATTGCAATCATGTTGACGATAACTATGAGGAAAATCGTTGAAATTTCAAAGCACCAATTTTGCCATAAATAACCATTAAAAGTGTGAAAGGTCAGTGAGGGGAATAAGGGTGATGTGCCTGAGGGGACGCCAAGATTTATGGCCAAGTGGGAGACAGACAGACAGACAGACATACAGACAGACAGAAACCTGCACAGACAGATCGACGTGTACCCCACAGATACTCAGACAACCAACAAAACCTTTCCAGTGTTTAAAATGCAAGACATGAAGGATATAGTAAATACTCATCACATCATATCAGCAGATTGATCAAGAAACAGGTCTAGGAGACACCAGTCATTGAAAGGTTCACAACTAGCCACAAAACCCCAACCAAATCTTAGAAAATGTTTCTGGTACGTTTGTGTTACTGTATCCAGGCATGGAGACCTCACCTTCAAGAGGACGTAATTATATCTGAAAGTTCAACACCGGGCAACAAAAATCACCCCAGAACTAAGTCGAATCTCAAACCAGGAACGGTTGAGGGCCACAGGACTAACAACACTACAAACCAGACATGACAAGGCTGATCTTATCGAGACCTTTAAAATACTGAACACATTGGAGTATAATAATCCAGACTACTTTAATAAAAGACCGCATGAAACGCATACAAGAGACAACAAACTCAAGCTCAAGAAGCCATAATGTTTAACAAGCCACAATGTTTAACAAGCCACAATGTTTAACAAGCCACAATGTTTAACAAGCCACAATGTTTAACAAGCCACAATGCTCAACAAGCAACTCAAGCCACAATGTTTAACAAGCCACAATGTTTAACAAGCCACAGTGTTTAACAATCCACAATGTTTAATAAGCCACAATGTTTAACAAGCCACAATGTTTAAAAAGCCACAATGTTTAAAAAGCCACAATGTTTAATAAGCCACAATGCACAACAAGCCACAATGTTTAAAAAGCCACAATGTTTAACAAGCCACAATGTTTAAAAAGCCACAATGTTTAACAAGCCACAATCTTTAACAAGCCACAATGTTTAACAAGCCACAATGTTTAACAAGCCACAATGTTCAACAAGCCACAATGCTCAACAAGCCACAATGTTTAACAAGCCACAATGCGCAACAAACCACAATGCTCTACAAGCCACAATGCTCTACAAGCCACAATGCTCAGCAAGCCACAAAGTTCAACAAGCCACAAAGTTCAACAAGCCACAATGCTCAACAAGCCACAATGCTGAAGAAGCTACAATGCTCAACAAGCCACCATGTTCAACAAGCGACAATGCTCAGCAAGCCACAATGCTCAGCAAGCCACAATGCTCAACAAGCCCCAATGTTCAACAAGCCACAATACTCAACAAGCCACAATGCTCAACAAGCCACAACGTTCAGCAAGCCACAATGTTCAGCAAGCCACAACGCTCAACAAGCCACACTGTTCAACACGCCACAATGGTCAAAAAGCCACAATGCTCAAGAAGTCACAATGCTCAGCAAGCCAGAATGTTCAACATGCCCCAAAGCGGAACAAGCCACAATGTTCAGCAAGCCACAATGCTCAAGAAGCCACAATGCTCAAGAAGCCACAATGCTCAAGAAGCCACAATGTTCAACAAGCCACAATGCTCAACAAGCCACAATGCTCAACAAGCCACATTGTAGAACAAGTAACAATATTCAGCAAGCCACAATGCTCAACAAACCACAATGCTCAACAAGTCATAATGTTCAACAAGCCACAATGCTCAACAAACCACAATTCTCAAAAAGTCATAATGTTCAACAAGCCACAATGTTCAACAAGCCACAATGCTCAACAAGCCACAAAGTTCAGCAAACCACAATGCTCAACAAACCACAATGCTCAAGATGTCACAATGTTCAGCAAGCCACAGTGCTCAAGAAGCCACAATGTTCAGCAAGCCACAATGCTCAACAAGCCACAATGTTCAGCAAGCCGCAATGCTCAAGAATTCACAATGTTCAGCAAACCACAATGCTCAACAAGCCACAATGCTCAACAAGCCGCAATGCTCAAGAATTCACAATGTTCAGCAAACCACAATGCTCAACAAGCCACAATGTTCAGCAAGCCACAATGCTCAAGAAGCCACAATGTTCAACAAGCCACAGTGCTCAACAAGCCACAATGCTCAAGAAACCACAATGCTCAAGAAACCACAATCTCAAGAAGCCACAATGTTCAACAATCCACAATGCTCAACCAGCCACAATGCTCAAGAAACCACAATCTCAAGAAGCCACAATGTTCAACAATCCACAATGCTCAACCAGCCACAATGCTCAACAAACCACAATGTTCAACAAGCCACAATGCTCAACTAGCCTCAATGCTCGAGAAGCCACAATGTTCAACAAGCCACAATGCTCAACCAGCCACAATGCTCAAGAAACCACAATCTCAAGAAGCCACAATGTTCAAGAAGTCACAATGTTCAAGAAGCCACAATGCTTAAGAAGCCACAATGTTCAAGAAGCCACAATGTTCAAGAAGCCACAATGTTCAAGAAGCCACAATGTTCAAGAAGCCACAATGCTCAAGAAGCCACAATGTTCAAGAAGGCGCATTGCTCAAAAAGCCACAATGCTCAACAAGCCACAATGCTCAACAAGCCACAATGCTCAACAAGCCGCAATGCTCAACATGCCACAATGTTCAAGAAGTCACAATGCTCAACAAGCCACAATGTTCAAGAAGCCATAATGCTCAAGAATCCACAATGCTCAAGAAGCCACAATGCTCAAGAAACCACAATGCTCAAGAAGCCACAATGCTCAACAATCGACAATGCTCAAGAAGCCACAATGCTCAACAAGCCACAATGCCCAACAAGCTACAATGTTCAACAAGCCACAATGCTCAAGAAGCCACAATGCTCAAGAAGTCACAATGCTCAACAAGGCACAATGCTCAACAAGCCACAATGTTCAACAAGCCAAAATGTTAAAAAAGCCACAATGTTCAAAATGCCACAATGTTCAACAAGCCACAATGTTCAACAAGCCACAATGTTCACTCAACAAGCCACAATGTTCAACAAGCCACAATCTTCAACAAACCACAATGTTCAACAAGCCACAATGTTCAACATGCCACAATGTTCAACAAGCCACAATGTTCAACAAGCCACAATGTTCAACAAGCCACAATGCTCAACAAGCCACAATGTTCAACAAACCACAATGTTCAACAAGTCAGAAAATAAGAGATCCCAAGACATTAATGCAATTTAAAATCCAGATAGAAGAATATCCTTAGACCATTGGGGTCTTGAGGTGTTCTCTGACAAGCCACCGACTTCCTGTCCCAGTGGAGGCCACTAGATATTTAATGATCCTCAGGTAAATTTAGGTGCCACACCGGCCAGCCTCATGAG
>NC_091182.1:24908010-24974199 GCF_040958095.1 Procambarus clarkii
AAAATTAATATATTAGCATCGAGCTGGGAGATAAATGACTTGACTTTTAAACTATCTGAAACTCTTTTAATCACGTAAAATCACTCGAAACCTCTCTTGAAACTACCTGAAACCCCCTTAACACCACCTGAGACCCCTTGATCTCAGATCTTAAACCCCTTGAAATCATTTGAAAGCTCTTTAAACCTCTGAAACCACCTGAAACCACATAGAAATCCCTTAAAACCACCTGAAATTCCCCTTGAAACCACATGAAACCTTTGAAACCACCTGCAACTGCATAAAACCCTATTTCGATAGATTATCAATGCATTTCCAACGCTTGATCGCAACAGAGATATTCTAGCGAATGTGATCTTCTTGAGGTTATCTTGAGTTGATTTCGGGGCTTTTTAGTGTCCCCGCGGCCCGGTCCTCGACCAGGCCTCCACCCTCAGGAAGCAGCCCGTGACAGCTGACTAACACCCAGGTACCTATTTTACTGCTAGGTAACAGGGGCATCGAGGTGAAAGAAACTCTGCCCATTGTTTCTCGCCGGCGCCCGGGATCGACCCCGGGACCACAGGATCACAAGTCCAGTGTGCTGTCCGCTCGGCCGACCGGCTCCCCCTTGTGAAATGTGTGATATTCACATTGGTGAAACACATTTATCATATTTAACCGGAAATGGCTAAGGTGACCTTTATTATAGAGCCCAGCGTTGAGTTGTGATATTTGTGTAGCCTAACATGGTTTGAGGCCTGGTCGAGGACCGGGCCGCGGGGACACTAAGCCCCGGAAGCACCTCAAGGTAGCCTCAAGGTAGGTAGTAACATTCCCTAACTTGAGATAAACAAACATACTGTAACGTTAATGAAGCATTCTGAAATCGTCAGAAACGGGGCGTTGTGATAATGGGATAACATAATTAACTTTTAACTTTGTTAAATAATGGCAGTGATTTCTCACAGGTATAATAACATAGGATAAAACCCCACACTTGTGTATTTGTGAAATTTATGTCGTAATGATTTATACCAAGTCTTTCACACACACAGCCGGTGGCTGAGCGGACACAACTCTGGACGCGTGATTCTGGGTTCGATCCCGGGCGCCAGAGAGAAATAATGGGCAGAGTTTCTTTCACATCGATGCCCCTGTTACCTAGCAGTAACTAGGTACCTGGGAGTTAGTCATGCTGTCTCGGGCTATTTCCTGGGGGTGGAGGCCCCGAAATCATCTCAAGATAACCTCAAGATAACCTCTCCTGAGAGCTTTGTCTAGGTCTGAGTGTGTGGTGAGGACGAGACTTACATCTCACCGTCTAATCAAGTATCGTCTTAAGCACACACTCAGATCTTGACAAAACACTCAGGAAAGTGCGAAAAACTCTTACATTAATTTTTACATAAATTTAACATAAATTTAACATAAATTTGGGCCTGTAACTACACTCACAAATCTCACTAACGTAATATAT
The DNA here is from genome assembly GCF_040958095.1 of Procambarus clarkii. Classification (NCBI taxonomy): domain Eukaryota; kingdom Metazoa; phylum Arthropoda; class Malacostraca; order Decapoda; family Cambaridae; genus Procambarus; species Procambarus clarkii. The sequence goes on from NC_091182.1 coordinate 24,909,470, forward strand.
CAAAATCACGTGGCCCTTGTGGATTTGTTCATTTGATATAGCACGTTATTTTTATTTCTGTGTGTGTTGAAGTAAGGGTTGTAGAGGTAGAACACCTGGGTGACAGAGCCCGGGAGCAGTGGGAAATTGTGTTAAACCCCGATTGGGCTTCGGAGAAACTTCGGGATTCTAGTGAGGGCTGTAGCACTCCAGGTTGCAATTCTTTTGACCATGTTGTGGCATAGTTGACTAAGGCGCATCTGAAAACATCCCGTGCGTAGGTTCGAATCCTCATCACGGCCCTTGTGGATTTGTTCATTTGATATATCACGTTATTGTGATACCTGTGTGTATATATATGAATGGGTTTTGGTGGATATCAACAGGAGCTGCAACCTGTGGGCCAATAGGCCTTCTGCAGTTTCCTTAATTCTTTCGTTATGTACTTTTAATGCTCTGTTCAAGCACTTGTGCTTGCGTATCTTTTGTATACTGTATCCATGTAATGCAGCACCCTAAGTGTCTGTATCCATGTAATGCAGCACCCTAAGTGTCTGTATCCATGTAATGCAGCACCCTAAGTGTCTGTATCCATGTAATGCAGGACCCTAAGTGTCTGTATCCATGTAATGCAGCACCCTAAGTGTCTGTATCCAAACTCACTATCCAAAGAGTACAGCGTTCTATATACAAATAGAGCATCGGTGAAAAAGTTCGCAAACAACATTAAGTTCGTATTAGTTAAGCACCAATAAGCAACTCGTGACTTTAGGGAAGTTAACGTGTATATTTAACTCATCATTTACGTGCTAAAATTCTGCATGGAATTTACGACAGGTCAGTATTTGTGTATGTTAAGTATAAGAACATATACTGCCCGCCTCGCTATAAATACTAGTGGAGTGTATTGTTTATAGTTGTGGTTGTGGGAGAGATTAGGGTGGTTAGGGTAATTGTCGCTGGGGGGCGATGGTGTTCGATTGTTGACATTCTCCAGGAACTGGACACGAGTCGTCAGTAAGGTATTGTATGCCATGGGGCGAGGTTATATCGCTTGTGTTGTGTGTGTGTTATAACGTCGTCAGTCGTCAGCGTATGGGCGCCGTTAGTTCTCGCTCGCGGCGTCCTTTCCTGCGGGCGCCGTCTGTTCCCGCGGGTGCCGATAGTTCCCGCGCGCGCCGTCCGTTCCCCGCGCGCGCCGTCCTGTTCCCGCGCGCGCCGTCCGTTCCCGCGGGCGCCGTCCGTTCCCCGGGCGTTGTCTGTTCCGGCGGGCGCCGTCCATTCCCGCGCGCGCCAACAGTTCCTGCGCGCGCCAACAGTTCCCGCGCGCGCCAACAGTTCCTGCGCGCGCCATCAACTAACTGCCAGGAGCCCCATCAGCAACAATCATACAAGGCTACGGGAAGGATTAAACCTACAAGCATCCAACACCACCATTCCTTCATTTAACAGGTAATATATAAGATGTGTATTTGGCCATATCCAGACAAATACATTTGTGTGTATTTTGGATGTGAATGGACGCTAACACGAGATGACGTAAGTTTGCCTTGCACTTCACATTTGCTAATTAATTTCAAATGCATATGTGGTTTGGTGTTAGGCTTATAAGGCTACCACAATAGCTCATTGTCCACCCAGCAAATATACTTCAGTCTAGAACATTGTCGAGGACTAAAGTATATTCATTATATATATATATATATATATATATATATATATATATATATATATATATATATATATATATATATATATATAATATGCTGAATATATTATATTTTATTTAGTATATTCGCCAGCATATCCTCTCTCCATAAATTATAGCCAAGGGCAGGAAACTAAGAAAGAAAACGATGTAAAGGGTAACTTAGTAAATCAAAGAGCCGGACCCAAAGGGAGGAATCCGGTACTTTAGCCTTGAGACCCCACGCGAGGGACGGGCGCTCAAACCTTCCCCATTTACGAGCTCCGGCGGCGCTCATGGCGAGTCTCAGGATGAGATCTATCGTGCTCAGGCTATTCAACTTGCTCTCAACACGCCATTGTTCTCTTAATATTTTGCGTTGCCTTACTTGGATGGCGTTAAGCGGGGCACAATAGCAGGCCAGCGCTATTATACTGGCGGAGGGCGGAAGAGGGACACCAAGGGAAAGGGAGACGAAGGGAGAAAGGGGTGAGGGAGAAACAAGGAATTGCGGTAAAGGTACAAATAATGAGGAAGAGAGAAAAATAAGTAAATAAATGAAAAATGGCTAACGTGGAAGAGAAAAATGCATGAATCTGTCTCTCTGTCTATGACGAACCGAGAATGTCAGGTGATATATTAGATCTAAGATACCATATTTTTGAGAATTACGGTGAGCGCGCGCGCGCGCCCACACCCAAATGAGCCGCAGAAACATTAGAAATAATTTTTCAATGTCAGAGTAATCAACAGATGGAATGGATTAGGCAGTGATGTAGTGGAGGCTGACTCCATTCTCCGTTTGAAATGTAGACTTGATAGAGCGCAATTGGCTCAGGAACCTGTACACCAGTTGATTGACAGCTGAAAGGCGGGACCAAAGAGCCAAAGCTCAACCCCCGAAAGCACAACTAGGTGAGTATACACACAAACACACACACACAAGGTGTGTGTGTGTGTTTTGCTACAGGGGTCTGGTAGCTGAGCGAACAGCGCGCAGGACTCCTAATTAACTCTGCGGCCCGCGTTCAATTCCCGGACCAGGCAGAAACAAATGGGCAAAGTTTCTTTCACCCTGAGGCCTCTGTTACCTAGCAGTAAATAGGTACCTGGGAGTTAGACAGCTGTTACGGAGCTGCTTCCTGGGTGTGTGTGTGTGGGAAAAAAATAGTTAGTAGTTAGTTACAGTTGATTGACAGTTGAGAGGCGGGCCGAAAGAGCAGAACTCAATCCCCGCAACTATACAACTAGGTGAATACACACACACACACACACACACACACACACACACACACACACACACACACACACACACACACACGTGTAGGCTGTCTGTATGCTTGGGAACGTTGGGGGTAAATACGGCACAAGAAGAATTGCAGTATAAACATATTGAAGGTCTAAGCGAACATCACCATAACCAGTGCTTGAAGTGTGATGAGGTCCAGCAACTTGACAACTACTTATAAAGTAACACTTTATAAGTAGTTGGCTTTACAACTTTACAAAGACAAGTAGTTGCTGCCTCTACTTGTCTTATAAAGAAAGACAAGTAGAGGCATCCAAGGCTCGCATTCATGAAGATTATTAAACTCAAATAACACTAATTTCTCTGATTTATGCCAACAAATTAAATATAAACACAAATATGCATTCCTATGGAAAATAATATAATGAACAATTATACATTCTTATGAAATATAATGAACAATTATACATTCTTATGAAATATAATGAACAAATATACATTCCTATTAAATATAATATAATGAACAAATATACATTCCTATAAAATATACAAACAAAAATATTATATTGGTTCTAGTTGTCGGGGATAGAAACACTGCTGGAAAAACTGGACATCTCCTGGGATTAAATACTGACCGAAGGATGAACAGTATTTTTTACAGGTGCATAATTAACAGGTAACTTTTGCTGCTAGGTAAAGAGAGGCATCAGTTGCAAGGAAACAAACGCTTCGCCCGGCATGGGAGTCGAACCGGGGACTATTCCCTAGTAAGCCGACAGCGTTGAAAAATTGTTGCTTTTCTTTTGAAATACAGAAAAAAACTCATTTTCAAGAACAGAAAACAGTCTGCTTTTGATGTAAAGCGGAATTTTCTCATTTTGTAGTTAATGAACGTGTTCTCCACACGCGACTATCCCATAACACTGCCCCCTATACACACAGAAATCACAATAGCGTGATGCATCAAATGAACAAATCCACAAGGGCCGTGACGAGGATTCGAACCTACGTCCGAGAGCATCCCAGACGCTGCCTTAATCGACTGAGCTACGACATGGTAAAAGAATTGCTCCCTCCGTCTCTATCCCTTCCTTGCTAAGAGGTCTAATTACCCTTACAGCGCTGAAAACAATTCGCACAATAATTCTGCTCCAGGTCTTTGGAGGTGGAAACTTGCGGCTGCCTCCACCATTTTTTCCCCGGAAAATGTAAGATTTTGTTGTGCATTTGAAGTTTTGTTTAGAAAAATGTGAAGGTTTTAATAAGAGGCTCCAGCTGTTTGACCACGTTATGACTAAACTTTATTGTTAATGTTACTGTTGGCAACAGAGTGGGAATATACTTACTGACGTAATTAGTCCGCTTCTAGAATACCTTTATCAGTTCACTTTCATTATCAACTTGTTTACATACAAGTTACAGTAGTGTTCATAACCCATTGCCTCAACCCACCATTGAGGTAACCGCCTCGGCCGGTCCTAACACCATACCTGCATTACAATATATTGTTTAGATAAGTTGCTTAGATGAGTTAGTGAGACGCATCACCACCATTATAGAACTAATAAGAACTTTTAGTTCCCTTCACACCTTCCAGAGTGAAGAAGAACCAATGAAATAATATAATAGAAATTAAATAATAAATGTAAAATTGTGATTCAATCACAAATTGTCATAACTCATTCGCACTTTGTACGATGACATATTTACAAATGACTTTTAATTGCATTAGGTGGTTTAGAAGAGAGTAATTGCTAAGGGAGAGAGAGGAGGCTGCATCTGCGAGAACTCACCTAGTTGTGCTTGTGGGGGTTGAGCTTCGGCTCTTTGGTCCCATCTCTCAACTGTCACTCAACTGGTGAACAGATTCCTGAGCTTCTCGAGCACTATCATATCTACATAATAGTGTAGATATGATAGTGTATGGAGTATGGAGTCAGTAATAACTGACTCCATAACTGTGTATGGAGTCAGCCTCCACCATATCAATTCCTAATGAATTCCATTTACTAACTACTCTGACACTGAAAAATGTTCTTCCTAATGTCCCTGTGGCTCATTTGGGTACTCAGCTTCTACCTGTGTCCTCTTGTGCGTGTACCACTCGTGTTAAATAATCCATCCTTGTCTACCCTGTCAATTCCTCTGATAATTTTGTATGTGGCGATCATATCTCCCCTTACTCTTCTGTTTTCCAGCGACGTGAGGTGCAACTCCCTCAGCCTTTCCTCGTAATTCATGCCTCTTAGTTCTCGGACTAGCCTAGTGGCATACCTCTGAACTTTTTCTAACTTCGCCTTGTACTAGACAAGGTACGGGCTCCATGCTGGGGCTGCATACTCCAGGATTGGTCTTACATACTTGGTACACAAGGTTCTGAAAGATTCCTTACACAGGTTTTTGAGTGGTTCCGTTAGTGTACTCATGATTGTACTCATAGGAGGAGTGTGGTGGGCGCCTGACAGCTGGGTGGACAGCACTTCGGATTCGTAGTCCTGAGGTTCCGGGTTCGATCCCCGGTGGAGGCGGAGACAAATGGGCAAAACGTTTCTTTCACCCTGATGCTCCTATTCACCTAGTAGTAAATAGGTACCTGGGAGTTAGACAGCTGCTATGGGCTGCTTAACGGGGGAGGGGGGGGGGGTAACAAAAAGGAGGCCTGGTCGAGGACCGGGCCGCGGGGACGCTAAGCCCCGAAATCATCTCAAGATAACCTCAAGAAGATACCTAGTGTACCTTAGGAGGAGTGTCAGCAGGTTAATGTACACCAGACAGTGGGTAGCGTCCCTACACCAGACAGTGGGTAGCGTCCCTACACCAGACAGCAGGTAGCGTCCCTACACCAGACAGTGGGTAGCGTCCCTACACCAGGCAGCAGGTAGCGTCCCTACACCAGACAGTGGGTAGCGTCCCCACACCAGACAGCAGGTAGCGTCCCTACACCAGACAGCGAGTAGCGTCCCTACACCAGACAGTGGGTAGCGTCCCTACACCAGACAGTGGGTAGTGTCCCTACACCAGACAGTGGGTAGCGTCCCTACACCAGACAGTGGGTAGCGTCCCTACACCAGACAGCAGGTAGCGTCCCTACACCAGACAGTGGGTAGCGTCCCTACACCAGACAGTGGGTAGCGTCCCTACACCAGACAGTGGGTAGCGTCCCTACACCAGACAGTGGGTAGCGTCCCTACACCAGACAGTGGGTAGCGTCCCTACACCAGACAGCGGGTAGCGTCCCTACACCAGACAGCGGGTAGCGTCCCTACACCAGAGAGCGGGTAGCGTCCCTACACCAGGCAGAAGGTAGCGTCCCTACACCAGACAGTGGGTAGCGTCCCTACACCAGACAGTGGGTAGCGTCCCTACACCAGACAGTGGGTAGCGTCCCTACACTAGACAGCGGGTAGCGTCCCTACACCAGACAGTGGGTAGCGTCCCTACACCAGACAGTGGGTAGCGTCCCTACACCAGACAGTGGGTAGCGTCCCTACACCAGACAGTGGGGTAGCGTCCCTACACCAGACAGTGGGTAGCGTCCCTACACCAGACAGTGGGTAGCGTCCCTACACCAGACAGTGGGTAGCGTCCCTACACCAGACAGTGGGTAGCGTCCCTACACCAGACAGTGGGTAGCGTCCCTACACCAGACAGTGGGTAGCGTCCCTACACCAGACAGTGGGTAGCGTCCCTACACCAGACAGTGGGTAGCGTCCCTACACCAGACAGTGGGTAGCGTCCCTACACCAGACAGTGGGTAGCGTCCCTACACCAGACAGTGGGTAGCGTCCCTACACCAGACAGCGGGGTAGCGTCCCTACACCAGACAGCGGGTAGCGTCCCTACACCAGAGAGCGGGTAGCGTCCCTACACCAGGCAGAAGGTAGCGTCCCTACACCAGACAGTGGGTAGCGTCCCTACACCAGAGAGCGGGTAGCGTCCCTACACCAGGCAGCAGGTAGCGTCCCTACACCAGACAGTGGGTAGCGTCCCTACACCAGACAGCGGGTAGCGTCCCTACACCAGACAGTGGGTAGCGTCCCTACACCAGGCAGTGGGTAGCGTCCCTACACCAGACAGTGGGTAGCGTCCCTACACCAGGCAGTGGGTAGCGTCCCTACACCAGGCAGTGGGTAGCGTCCCTACACCAGGCAGTGGGTAGCGTCCCTACACCAGACAGTGGGTAGCGTCCCTACACCAGACAGTGGGTAGCGTCCCTACACCAGACAGTGGGTAGCGTCCCTACACCAGGCAGTGGGTAGCGTCCCTACACCAGACAGTGGGTAGCGTCCCTACACCAGGCAGTGGGTAGCGTCCCTACACCAGACAGTGGGTAGCGTCCCTTCACCAGACAGTGGGTAGCGTCCCTACACCAGACAGTGGGTAGCGTCCCTACATCAGAGAGCGGGTAGCGTCCCTACACCAGGCAGAAGGTAGCGTCCCTACACCAGACAGTGGGTAGCGTCCCTACACCAGACAGTGGGTAGCGTCCCTACACCAGACAGTGGGTAGCGTCCCTACACCAGACAGTGGGTAGCGTCCCTACACCAGACAGTGGGTAGCGTCCCTACACCAGACAGTGGGTAGCGTCCCTACACCAGACAGTGGGTAGCGTCCCTACACCAGACAGTGGGTAGCGTCCCTACACCAGACAGCGGGTAGCGTCCCTACACCAGACAGCGGGTAGCGTCCCTACACCAGAGAGCGGGTAGCGTCCCTACACCAGGCAGAAGGTAGCGTCCCTACACCAGACAGTGGGTAGCGTCCCTACACCAGAGAGCGGGTAGCGTCCCTACACCAGGCAGCAGGTAGCGTCCCTACACCAGACAGTGGGTAGCGTCCCTACACCAGACAGCGGGTAGCGTCCCTACACCAGACAGTGGGTAGCGTCCCTACACCAGGCAGTGGGTAGCGTCCCTACACCAGGCAGTGGGTAGCGTCCCTACACCAGGCAGTGGGTAGCGTCCCTACACCAGACAGTGGGTAGCGTCCCTACACCAGACAGTGGGTAGCGTCCCTACACCACACAGTGGGTAGCGTCCCTACACCAGGCAGTGGGTAGCGTCCCTACACCAGACAGTGGGTAGCGTCCCTACACCAGGCAGTGGGTAGCGTCCCTACACCAGACAGTGGGTAGCGTCCCTTCACCAGACAGTGGGTAGCGTCCCTACACCAGACAGTGGGTAGCGTCCCTACACCAGAGAGCGGGTAGCGTCCCTACACCAGGCAGAAGGTAGCGTCCCTACACCAGACAGTGGGTAGCGTCCCTACACCAGACAGTGGGTAGCGTCCCTACACCAGACAGTGGGTAGCGTCCCTACACCAGACAGTGGGTAGCGTCCCTACACCAGACAGTGGGTAGCGTCCCTACACCAGACAGTGGGTAGCGTCCCTACACCAGGCAGTGGGTAGCGTCCCTACACCAGACAGTGGGTAGCGTCCCTACACCAGGCAGTGGGTAGCGTCCCTACACCAGACAGTGGGTAGCGTCCCTACACCAGACAGTGGGTAGCGTCCCTACACCAGACAGTGGGTAGCGTCCCTACATCAGAGAGCGGGTAGCGTCCCTACACCAGGCAGAAGGTAGCGTCCCTACACCAGACAGTGGGTAGCGTCCCTACACCAGACAGTGGGTAGCGTCCCTACACCAGACAGTGGGTAGCGTCCCTACACCAGACAGTGGGTAGCGTCCCTACACCAGACAGTGGGTAGCGTCCCTACACCAGACAGTGGGTAGCGTCCCTACACCAGACAGTGGGTAGCGTCCCTACACCAGACAGTGGGTAGCGTCCCTACACCAGACAGCGGGTAGCGTCCCTACACCAGACAGCGGGTAGCGTCCCTACACCAGAGAGCGGGTAGCGTCCCTACACCAGGCAGAAGGTAGCGTCCCTACACCAGACAGTGGGTAGCGTCCCTACACCAGAGAGCGGATAGCGTCCCTACACCAGGCAGCAGGTAGCGTCCCTACACCAGACAGTGGGTAGCGTCCCTACACCAGACAGCGGGTAGCATCCCTACACCAGACAGTGGGTAGCGTCCCTACACCAGGCAGTGGGTAGCGTCCCTACACCAGGCAGTGGGTAGCGTCCCTACACCAGGCAGTGGGTAGCGTCCCTACACCAGACAGTGGGTAGCGTCCCTACACCAGACAGTGGGTAGCGTCCCTACACCACACAGTGGGTAGCGTCCCTACACCAGGCAGTGGGTAGCGTCCCTACACCAGACAGTGGGTAGCGTCCCTACACCAGGCAGTGGGTAGCGTCCCTACACCAGACAGTGGGTAGCGTCCCTTCACCAGTGGGTAGCGTCCCTACACCAGACAGTGGGTAGCGTCCCTACACCAGAGAGCGGGTAGCGTCCCTACACCAGGCAGAAGGTAGCGTCCCTACACCAGACAGTGGGTAGCGTCCCTACACCAGACAGTGGGTAGCGTCCCTACACCAGACAGTGGGTAGCGTCCCTACACCAGACAGTGGGTAGCGTCCCTACACCAGACAGTGGGTAGGCGTCCCTACACCAGACAGCGGGTAGCGTCCCTACACCAGACAGTGGGTAGCGTCCCTACACCAGACAGCGGGTAGCGTCCCTACACCAGACAGCGGGAAGCGTCCCTACACCAGACAGTGGGTAGCGTCCCTACACCAGGCAGTGGGTAGCGTCCCTACACCAGACAGTGGGTAGCGTCCCTACACCAGACAGTGGGTAGCGTCCCTACACCAGACAGTGGGTAGGCGTCCCTACACCAGACAGTGGGTAGCGTCCCTACACCAGACAGTGGGTAGCGTCCCTACACCAGACAGCGGGTAGCGTCCCTACACCAGACAGCGGGTAGCGTCCCTACACCAGAGAGCGGGTAGCGTCCCTACACCAGGCAGAAGGTAGCGTCCCTACACCAGACAGTGGGTAGCGTCCCTACACCAGAGAGCGGGTAGCGTCCCTACACCAGACAGCCGGTAGCGTCCCTACACCAGACAGTGGGTAGCGTCCCTACACCAGAGAGCGGGTAGCGTCCCTACACCAGACAGCGGGTAGCGTCCCTACACCAGGCAGCAGGTAGCGTCCCTACACCAGACAGTGGGTAGCGTCCCTACACCAGACAGTGGGTAGCGTCCCTACACCAGACAGCGGGGGCAGCGTCCCTACACCAGACAGCGGGTAGCGTCCCTACACCAGACAGCGGGTAGCGTCCCTACACCAGACAGCGGGTAGCGTCCCTACACCAGAGAGCGGGTAGCGTCCCTACACCAGAGCAGCAGGTAGCGTCCCTACACCAGACAGCGGGTAGCGTCCCTACACCAGACAGTGGGGTAGCGTCCCTACACCAGACAGTGGGTAGCGTCCCTACACCAGACAGCAGGTAGCGTCCCTACACCAGAGAGCGGGTAGCGTCCCTACACCAGGCAGCAGGTAGCGTCCCTACACCAGACAGTGGGTAGCGTCCCTACACCAGACAGTGGGGTAGCGTCCCTACACCAGACAGTGGGTAGCGTCCCTACACCAGACAGTGGGTAGCGTCCCTACACCAGTGGGTAGCGTCCCTACACCAGACAGTGGGTAGCGTCCCTACACCAGACAGTGGGTAGCGTCCCTACACCAGACAGTGGGTAGCGTCCCTACACCAGACAGTGGGTAGCGTCCCTACACCAGACAGTGGGTAGCGTCCCTACACCAGACAGTGGGTAGCGTCCCTACACCAGACAGTGGGTAGCGTCCCTACACCAGACAGTGGGTAGCGTCCCTACACCAGACAGCGGGGTAGCGTCCCTACACCAGACAGCGGGTAGCGTCCCTACACCAGAGAGCGGGTAGCGTCCCTACACCAGGCAGAAGGTAGCGTCCCTACACCAGACAGTGGGTAGCGTCCCTACACCAGAGAGCGGGTAGCGTCCCTACACCAGGCAGCAGGTAGCGTCCCTACACCAGACAGTGGGTAGCGTCCCTACACCAGACAGCGGGTAGCGTCCCTACACCAGACAGTGGGTAGCGTCCCTACACCAGGCAGTGGGTAGCGTCCCTACACCAGACAGTGGGTAGCGTCCCTACACCAGGCAGTGGGTAGCGTCCCTACACCAGGCAGTGGGTAGCGTCCCTACACCAGGCAGTGGGTAGCGTCCCTACACCAGACAGTGGGTAGCGTCCCTACACCAGACAGTGGGTAGCGTCCCTACACCAGACAGTGGGTAGCGTCCCTACACCAGACAGTGGGTAGCGTCCCTACACCAGGCAGTGGGTAGCGTCCCTACACCAGACAGTGGGTAGCGTCCCTTCACCAGACAGTGGGTAGCGTCCCTACACCAGACAGTGGGTAGCGTCCCTACATCAGAGAGCGGGTAGCGTCCCTACACCAGGCAGAAGGTAGCGTCCCTACACCAGACAGTGGGTAGCGTCCCTACACCAGACAGTGGGTAGCGTCCCTACACCAGACAGTGGGTAGCGTCCCTACACCAGACAGTGGGTAGCGTCCCTACACCAGACAGTGGGTAGCGTCCCTACACCAGACAGTGGGTAGCGTCCCTACACCAGACAGTGGGTAGCGTCCCTACACCAGACAGTGGGTAGCGTCCCTACACCAGACAGCGGGTAGCGTCCCTACACCAGACAGCGGGTAGCGTCCCTACACCAGAGAGCGGGTAGCGTCCCTACACCAGGCAGAAGGTAGCGTCCCTACACCAGACAGTGGGTAGCGTCCCTACACCAGAGAGCGGGTAGCGTCCCTACACCAGGCAGCAGGGTAGCGTCCCTACACCAGACAGTGGGTAGCGTCCCTACACCAGACAGCGGGTAGCGTCCCTACACCAGACAGTGGGTAGCGTCCCTACACCAGGCAGTGGGTAGCGTCCCTACACCAGGCAGTGGGTAGCGTCCCTACACCAGGCAGTGGGTAGCGTCCCTACACCAGACAGTGGGTAGCGTCCCTACACCAGACAGTGGGTAGCGTCCCTACACCACACAGTGGGTAGCGTCCCTACACCAGGCAGTGGGTAGCGTCCCTACACCAGACAGTGGGTAGCGTCCCTACACCAGGCAGTGGGTAGCGTCCCTACACCAGACAGTGGGTAGCGTCCCTTCACCAGACAGTGGGTAGCGTCCCTACACCAGACAGTGGGTAGCGTCCCTACACCAGAGAGCGGGTAGCGTCCCTACACCAGGCAGAAGGTAGCGTCCCTACACCAGACAGTGGGGTAGCGTCCCTACACCAGACAGTGGGTAGCGTCCCTACACCAGACAGTGGGTAGCGTCCCTACACCAGACAGTGGGTAGCGTCCCTACACCAGACAGTGGGTAGCGTCCCTACACCAGACAGTGGGTAGCGTCCCTACACCAGGCAGTGGGTAGCGTCCCTACACCAGACAGTGGGTAGCGTCCCTACACCAGGCAGTGGGTAGCGTCCCTACACCAGACAGTGGGTAGCGTCCCTTACACCAGACAGTGGGTAGCGTCCCTACACCAGACAGTGGGTAGCGTCCCTACATCAGAGAGCGGGTAGCGTCCCTACACCAGGCAGAATGGTAGCGTCCCTACACCAGACAGTGGGTAGCGTCCCTACACCAGACAGTGGGTAGCGTCCCTACACCAGACAGTGGGTAGCGTCCCTACACCAGACAGTGGGTAGCGTCCCTACACCAGACAGTGGGTAGCGTCCCTACACCAGACAGTGGGTAGCGTCCCTACACCAGACAGTGGGTAGCGTCCCTACACCAGACAGTGGGTAGCGTCCCTACACCAGACAGCGGGTAGCGTCCCTACACCAGACAGCGGGTAGCGTCCCTACACCAGAGAGCGGGTAGCGTCCCTACACCAGGCAGAAGGTAGCGTCCCTACACCAGACAGTGGGTAGCGTCCCTACACCAGAGAGCGGATAGCGTCCCTACACCAGGCAGCAGGTAGCGTCCCTACACCAGACAGTGGGTAGCGTCCCTACACCAGACAGCGGGTAGCATCCCTACACCAGACAGTGGGTAGCGTCCCTACACCAGGCAGTGGGTAGCGTCCCTACACCAGGCAGTGGGTAGCGTCCCTACACCAGGCAGTGGGTAGCGTCCCTACACCAGACAGTGGGTAGCGTCCCTACACCAGACAGTGGGTAGCGTCCCTACACCACACAGTGGGTAGCGTCCCTACACCAGGCAGTGGGTAGCGTCCCTACACCAGACAGTGGGTAGCGTCCCTACACCAGGCAGTGGGTAGCGTCCCTACACCAGACAGTGGGTAGCGTCCCTTCACCAGTGGGTAGCGTCCCTACACCAGACAGTGGGTAGCGTCCCTACACCAGAGAGCGGGTAGCGTCCCTACACCAGGCAGAAGGTAGCGTCCCTACACCAGACAGTGGGTAGCGTCCCTACACCAGACAGTGGGTAGCGTCCCTACACCAGACAGTGGGTAGCGTCCCTACACCAGACAGTGGGTAGCGTCCCTACACCAGACAGTGGGTGGCGTCCCTACACCAGACAGCGGGTAGCGTCCCTACACCAGACAGTGGGTAGCGTCCCTACACCAGACAGCGGGTAGCGTCCCTACACCAGACAGCGGGAAGCGTCCCTACACCAGACAGTGGGTAGCGTCCCTACACCAGGCAGTGGGTAGCGTCCCTACACCAGACAGTGGGTAGCGTCCCTACACCAGACAGTGGGTAGCGTCCCTACACCAGACAGTGGGTGGCGTCCCTACACCAGACAGTGGGTAGCGTCCCTACACCAGACAGTGGGTAGCGTCCCTACACCAGACAGCGGGTAGCGTCCCTACACCAGACAGCGGGTAGCGTCCCTACACCAGAGAGCGGGTAGCGTCCCTACACCAGGCAGAAGGTAGCGTCCCTACACCAGACAGTGGGTAGCGTCCCTACACCAGAGAGCGGGTAGCGTCCCTACACCAGACAGCTGGTAGCGTCCCTACACCAGACAGTGGGTAGCGTCCCTACACCAGAGAGCGGGTAGCGTCCCTACACCAGACAGTGGGTAGCGTCCCTACACCAGGCAGCAGGTAGCGTCCCTACACCAGACAGTGGGTAGCGTCCCTACACCAGACAGTGGGTAGCGTCCCTACACCAGGCAGCAGGTAGCGTCCCTACACCAGACAGTGGGTAGCGTCCCTACACCAGACAGCGGGTAGCGTCCCTACACCAGACAGTGGGTAGCGTCCCTACACCAGAGAGCGGGTAGCGTCCCTACACCAGGCAGCAGGTAGCGTCCCTACACCAGACAGCGGGTAGCGTCCCTACACCAGACAGTGGGTAGCGTCCCTACACCAGACAGTGGGTAGCGTCCCTACACCAGACAGCAGGTAGCGTCCCTACACCAGAGAGCGGGTAGCGTCCCTACACCAGGCAGCAGGTAGCGTCCCTACACCAGACAGTGGGTAGCGTCCCTACACCAGACAGTGGGTAGCGTCCCTACACCAGACAGTGGGTAGCGTCCCTACACTAGACAGTGGGTAGCGTCCCTACACCAGACAGTGGGTAGCGTCCCTACACCAGACAGCAGGTAGCGTCCCTACACCAGTGGGTAGCGTCCCTACACCAGACAGTGGGTAGCGTCCCTACACCAGACAGTGGGTAGCGTCCCTACACCAGACAGTGGGTAGCGTCCCTACACCAGACAGTGGGTAGCGTCCCTACACCAGACAGCGGGGGCAGCGTCCCTACACCAGACAGTGGGTAGCGTCCCTACACCAGTGGGTAGCGTCCCTACACCAGACAGTGGGTAGCGTCCCTACACCAGACAGTGGGTAGCGTCCCTACACCAGACAGTGGGTAGCGTTCCTACACCAGACAGTGGGTAGCGTCCCTACACCAGACAGTGGGTAGCGTCCCTACACCAGACAGCGGTTCAGCGTCCCTACACCAGACAGTGGGCAGCGTCCCTACACCAGTGGGTAGCGTCCCTACACCAGTGGGTAGCGTCCCTACACCAGACAGTGGGTAGCGTCCCTACACCAGACAGTGGGTAGCGTCCCTACACCAGACAGTGGGTAGCGTCCCTACACCAGACAGTGGGTAGCGTCCCTACACCAGACAGTGGGTAGCGTCCCTACACCAGACAGTGGGTAGCGTCCCTACACCAGACAGTGGGTAGCGTCCCTACACCAGACAGTGGGTAGCGTCCCTACACCAGACAGTGGGTAGCGTCCCTACACCAGACAGTGGGTAGCGTCCCTACACCAGACAGCGGGGGCAGCGTCCCTACACCAGACAGTGGGTAGCGTCCCTACACCAGACAGCGGGGGCAGCGTCCCTACACCAGACAGTGGGTAGCGTCCCTACACCAGTGGGCAGCGTCCCTACACCAGACAGTGGGTAGCGTCCCTACACCAGACAGTGGGTAGCGTCCCTACACCAGACAGTGGGTAGCGTCCCTACACCAGACAGTGGGTAGCGTCCCTACACCAGACAGTGGGTAGCGTCCCTACACCAGACAGTGGGTAGCGTCCCTACACTAGACAGCGGGGGCAGCGTCCCTACACCAGACAGTGGGTAGCGTCCCTACACCAGACAGCGGGGGCAGCGTCCCTACACCAGACAGTGGGTAGCGTCCCTACACCAGACAGCGGGGGCAGCGTCCCTACACCAGTGGGTAGCGTCCCTACACCAGACAGTTGATGGGTGCGTGTTAGAGAGGGCGGCTGCCTGTGTTCCCTCAGCAATCGGTATTTCAATTCTCTTTTTACCGTTGTGTATAATTGACTTGTGCTGGCTGGGGAGATGAGATCTATCATCGCCGCTATGCGTGTTCTCCCCTTTGTCTTCACTTGCTTCTCTACAAGTCTCCATGTATTACGGGTGCCAGTAAACTGTGACCATTGTATAGAATGGTTCTGGAGAAGGGGCATTGTTAGGTGTAAATTTACCTTTTCTTAAGGTGTGAATGGTCGTGTTGTATCTGTCTAAGCTGCTTCTTCTTTCTCAGATATTCATAGTTTGCTACCAAATCGTATTTTTAACGAAATCGACCAATCTGTTAAAATGCGGATGACCGTTAAAATCCGTTAAAATGCAGATGACCGTTAAAATCCGTTAAAATGCAGATGACCGTTAAAATCCGGATGACCGCTAAAATCCGGATGACCGTTAAAATCCGTTAAAATGCGGATGACCGTTAAAATACGTTAAAATGACTTATTTGCTCTAATTAAAGCACCGTTATTTTGATGTTTTCTATGCGTTGACCGAGATAGGTTAGGAGGTTGGCAAGGACTGTACGTTACTGCCTATTAGCAAAACTGCTGCATTTTTGATGGAACACCAGTCGAGAGAACCAGCTCGTCCTCCTAAGGTTTCACAACGAGAAGAAAACGGTCAATTTTAAAGTGGCCTCTTTAAGCCTACCAGACTAAGCCAGAGGACCCAAAACAGAAAATGGGACAGTATGTCACTTTCGCGAGCCACTTCCATTTTCTAGTACTACAATTTTTGGCCTTAGAACGTCGCTTTTCGCTCGTATGCGTTACTCTGTAAGAGGACAGGTTGAGAGAACAGCCTCCGAATATTCTGTCGGAGTCGTCGTTTTCTTTCTCAGTGGATAATTTAAGTCCTTGGTGTAGAGTTTGTGTTGGGCTTTAGGCCTATAAAGCCTAGTAGTTAATGAGTACACCACAATAGTTTACTACTCGCCAGCAAGTTATACAGGCAGAAATGAGGGTCACCTCTCGGTTCATACATACCCTCTCTTGATCTAGGCAGCTGTTGAGGATGAATGATGCCTTACTCCGTGGCCAAATGACCCGCACATCATGACCTGATGTTAACCTCTCTTAATAAGACCAACAGTCACTTGAACAAAAGTGTTCCTTGCGTCCTTGAGTTCGTTATATTTAAGTACATCACGGCCGTTACACGTAACCCAGATCAAATAAGGTGACCATTTCGATTCCGTCACCCAATAGAAAACGGAAAAGTTGAGTAACTGTCTCAACAGAAAACAGGAAATAGAGAGTAAAGTTAGACCAGGAGAGACGGAGCAAGTTTATACATTATTGCCGTCATAAATGTCATTTATACAGATCAAACTGGTTTATGCTCCGTGCAACTGGAAACAAGATTCTGGTTTATGACAGCGAGAGCAAACCCCTGTTGCACGCTCACGGGGCCTGGTGGATCGCAGTTTGATTAAACGCATTATCCAAATACAGTATTTACGTAAAAAATCCGTCTTTTATTACTCGTTTGTTCAGCCAACTAGGAGTCTAAACTGAATAATCAAAAAGTGAAATTGGACAGGGACGCCCAGTTTGGTCTTTTGTCATGTGTGGGCGTTATAGTATTGGTTGTGTTGCGTTTGTTAACTGTCTGTCTGTCTGTCTCTCTGTCTGTCTGGCTCTCTCTCTCTCTCTCTCTCTCTCTCTCTCTCTCTCTCTCTCTCTCTCTCTCTCTCTCTCTCTCTCTCTCTGTCTCTCTCTCTCTCTCTCTCTCTGTGTCTCTCTCTCTCTCTGTGTCTCTCTCTCTCTCTCTCTCTCTCTCTCTCTCTCTCTCTCAAAATGTGATGGCTAAACCGCGCCTATTCATGTATACATAACAGTGGATGTATATTCCCTAAGCCAAAGGCATACGCCGATATACTACTGCATGTATATATTTCCAACGTCGGCGAGTATATTGTAGAACAAAATAATTTACAGAACCAGCAGGAGTGAATATGTTGGCACTGTTGTATGTTGGCACTGTTGTATGTTGGCACTGTTGTATGATGGCACCGTTGTATGATGGCACTGTTGTATGTTGGCGATGTTGTATGATGGCACCGTTGTATGATGGCACTGTTGTATGTTGGCGATGTTGTATGATGGCACTGTTGTATGTTGGCACTGTTGTATGATGGCACTGTTGTATGTTGGCACTGTTGTATGTTGGCACTGTTGTATGTTGGCACTGTTGTATGTTGGCGCTGTTGTATGTTGGCACTGTTGTATGTTGGCACTGTTGTATGTTGGCACTGTTGGCGATGTTGAATGTTGGCGCTGTTGAATGTTGGCGCTGTGATGGCACTGTTGTATGTTGGCACTGTGTTGGCACTGTTGGTTATGCGAATATTAGTTACACTGCAGATATGCTTGTGGTGTTGAATGCGCGAACTGGAGGAGCGAATTTTATTTCAGAATTTTGTGGTTAAGGAAGACTTGTAGTGTGTTATGGTGTGTGTGATGCATGAGTTATGGTGTGTGTGATGCATGTGTTATGGTGTGTGTGTTGCATGTGTTATGGTGTGTGTTGCATGTGTTATGGTGTGTGTGTTGCATGTGTTATGGTGTGTGTGTTGCATGTGTTATGGTGTGTGTGATGCATGAGTTATGGTGTGTGTGATGCATGTGTTATGGTGTGTGTGTTGCATGTGTTATGGTGTGTGTGTTGCATGTGTTATGGTGTGTGTGATGCATGTGTTATGGTGTGTGTGTTGCATGTGTTATGGTGTGTGTGTTGCATGAGTTATGGTGTGTGTGATGCATGTGTTATGGTGTGTGTGTTGCATGTGTTATGGTGTGTGTTGCATGTGTTATGGTGTGTGTGTTGCATGTGTTATGGTGTGTGTGTTGCATGTGTTATGGTGTGTGTTGCATGTGTTATGGTGTGTGTGTTGCATGTGTTATGGTGTGTGTGTTGCACGTGTTATGGTGTGTGTGTTGCATGTGTTATGGTGTGTGTGTTGCATGTGTTATGGTGTGTGTGTTGTATGTGTTATGGTGTGTGTGTTGCATTTGTTATGGTGTGTGTGTTGCATGTGTTATGGTGTGTGTGTTGCATGTGTTATGGTGTGTGTTGTATGTGTTATGGTGTGTGTGTTGCATGTGTTATGGTGTGTGTGTTGCATGTGTTATGGTGTGTGTGTTGCATGTGTTATGGTGTGTGTGTTGCATGTGTTATGGTGTGTGTGTTGCATGTGTTATGGTGTGTTGCATGTGTTATGGTGTGTGTTGTATGTGTTATGGTGTGTGTGTTGCATGTGTTATGGTGTGTGTGTTGCATGTGTTATGTTGTGGGTGTTGCATGTGTTATGGTGTGTGTGTTGCATGTGTTATGGTGTGTGTGTTGCATGTGTTATGGTGTGTGTGTTGCATGTGTTATGGTGTGTGTGTTGCATTTGTTATGGTGTGTGTGTTGTATGTGTTATGGTGTGTGTGATGCATGTGTTATGGTGTGTGTGTTGCATGTGTTATGGTGTGGGTGTTGCATGTGTTATGGTGTGTGTGTTGCATGTACTCACCTAGTTGTACTCACCTAGTTGTGTTTGCGGGGGTTGAGCTCTGGCTCTTTGGTCCCGCCTCTCAACCGTCAATCAACAGGTGTACAGATTCCTGAGCCTATCGGGCTCTGTCATATCTACACTTGAAACTGTGTATGGAGTGAGCCTCCACCACATCACCCCCTAATGCATTCCATTTGTCAACCACTCTGACACTAAAAAAGTTCTTTCTAATATCTCTGTGGCTCATTTGGGCACTCAGTTTCCACCTGTGTCCCCTTGTGCGTGTTCCCCTTGTGTTAAATAGACTGTCTTTATCTACCCTATCAATCCCCTTCAGAATCTTGAATGTGGTGATCATGTCCCCCCTAACTCTTCTGTCTTCCAGCGAAGTGAGGTTTAATTCCCGTAGTCTCTCCTCGTAGCTCATACCTCTCAGCTCGGGTACTAGTCTGGTGGCAAACCTTTGAACCTTTTCCAGTTTAGTCTTATCCTTGACTAGATATGGACTCCATGCTGGGGCTGCATACTCCAGGATTGGCCTGACATATGTGGTATACAAAGTTCTGAATGATTCTTTACACAAGTTTCTGAATGCCGTTCGTATGTTGGCCAGCTGGCATATGCCGCTGATGTTATCCGCTTGATATGTGCTGCAGGAGACAGGTCTGGCGTGATATCAACCCCCAAGTCTTTTTCCTTCTCTGACTCCTGAAGAATTTCCTCTCCCAGATGATACCTTGTATCTGGCCTCCTGCTCCCTACACCTATCTTCATTACATTACATTTGGTGTTATCCTGCATGTGTTATGGTGTGTGTGTTGCATGTGTTATGGTGTGTGTGTTGTATGTGTTACGGTGTGTGTGTTGCATGTGTTATGGTGTGGGGTGTTGCATGTGTTATGGTGTGTGTGTTGCATGTGTTATGGTGTGTGTGTTGCATGTGTTATGGTGTGGGTGTTGCATGTGTTATGGTGTGGGTGTTGCATGTGTTATGGTGTGTGTGTTGCATGTGTTATGGTGTGTGTGTTGCATGTGTTATGGTGTGGGTGTTGTATGTGTTACGGTGTGTGTGTTGCATGTGTTATGGTCTGGGTGTTGCATGTGTTATGGTGTGGGTGTGTTGTATGTGTTATGGTGTGTGTTGCATGTGTTATGGTGTGTGTGTTGCATGTGTTATGGTGTGGGTGTTGTATGTGTTATGGTGTGTGTGTTGCATGTGTTATGGTCTGGGTGTTGCATGTGTTATGGTGTGTGTGTTGCATGTGTTATGGTGTGTGTGTTGCATGTGTTATGGTGTGGGTGTTGCATGTGTTATGGTGTGTGTGTTGCATGTGTTATGGTGTGTGTGTTGCATGTGTTATGGTGTGGGTGTTGCATGTGTTATGGTGTGTGTGTTGCATGTGTTATGGTGTGTGTGTTGCATGTGTTATGGTGTGTGTGTTGCATGTGTTATGGTGTGTGTGTTGCATGTGTTATGGTGTGGGTGTTGCATGTGTTATGGTGTGTGTTGCATGTGTTATGGTGTGTGTGTTGCATGTGTTATGGTGTGGGTGTTGCATGTGTTATGGTGTGTGTTGCATGTGTTATGGTGTGTGTGTTGCATGTGTTATGGTGTGTGTGTTGCATGTGTTATGGTGTGTGTGTTGTATGTGTTATGGTGTGGGTGTTACATGTGTTATGGTGTGTGGGTGTTACATGTGTTATGGTGTGGGTGTTACATGTGTTATGGTGTGTGTGTTACATGTGTTATGGTGTGTGGGTGTTGCATGTGTTATGGTGTGGGTGTTACATGTGTTACGGTGTGGGTGTTACATGTGTGGCCGTGACGGGAGAGAGAGAGAAGTGTACTCACCTAATTGTTCTTGCGGGGGTTGAGCTCTGGCTCTTTGGTCAGGCGCTGTAGGGCGCCGATTACGACTAGTTCTAACCTACACACTTACCACTGATTTATGAGATGGGGGGTCTGTAATAATTTAATTAGATAGGGTAATTAAGGCTTTTTATGAGAGCTGTTTTTTAGGATAAATGTCGGTTGATGCACGAGTGAAGAGGGAGGGAGGGAGGGAAGGAGAGAGAGAGAGAGAGAGAGAGAGAGAGAGAGAGAGAGAGAGAGAGAGAGAGAGAACACTGCCCAGCTGGCTTGTAAGAGTTGGGGTCTCTTTATAGTGGTGGGCCCACGCAGGGATTATAGTTATGTTTAGGCAGTGTTTAGCAGCTGGGGCAGCCATGGGTTGATCGACATGGGGGCTGCACAATATGGGAGGCGACCATTGTGAGGTACGGGTGATGTGGGACATGGGTACTGTACTCACCTAATTGTGCTTGCGCGGGGGTTGAGCTTCGACTCTTTGGTCCCGCCTCTCGACTGTCAATCAACTAGTGTACAGGTTCCTGAGCCTACTGGGCTCTATCATATCTACATTTGAAAGTGTGAATGGAGTCAGCCTCCACCACATCACTGCCTAATGCATTCCACCTGTTAACTACTCTGACACTGAAAAAGTTCTTTCTAATGTCCCTGTGGCTCATTTGGGTACACAGTTTCCACCTGTGTCCCCTGTCTTTGCGTACCACCCGTGCTAAACACTTCATCTTTATTTACTCTGTCAAGTCCTCTGAGAATTTTATAGGTAGTGATTATGTCTCCCCTAACTCTTCTGTCTTCCTGGGTCGTGAGGTTTAGTTCCAGCAATCTGTCCTCGTAACTCAAACCCCTCAGCTCGGGGACTAGCATGTGTCATATCTCTGAACCTTTTCTAACTTCGTTTTATGTTTGACTAGATATGAACTCCACGCTGGAGCCACATACTCCAGCATTGGTCTGATATATGAGGTATACAAGGTTCTGAATGATTCCTTACACAAGTTTCTGAAGGCAGTTCTTGTGCTTGCCAGCCTTGCGTATGCCGCTGATGTTAACCTTTTGGTGTGGGCTTCAGGGGGACAGGTGTGGTGTGATATCAACCCCCAGATCTTTCGCTCTTCCTGATTTCTGAAGGATTTCTTCATCCAGCTGGTACCTTTTGTTTGGCCTCCTGCTCCATACGCCTATCTTCATCACTTTGCACTTTTCTGAGTTTAACTCTAGTAGCCATTTATTGAACCATTCCTTTAGCCTGTCCACGTCATCCTGTAGCCTCTTATGTCCTCTGTTTTAATTCATCTCATAATGTTAGCATCATCAGAAAACATTGAAAGGAATGAGTCTATACCTTCTGGAAGATCATTCTTGTATATCAGGAAAAAAGGTATGTCCATGTACAGAACCCTGTGGGGCTCCGCTGGTGACATCACGCCGGTCTGAGGTCTTACCCCTCACGGTAACTCTGCTTCCTGATTTAGGTATTCTCATATCCGTTGGATCACTTATCACTTACTCCAGCCTGTTTCTCCACTTGTGCAACAGTCTCTAGTGGAGGGACTTTGTCAAAAGCTTTATCTGACAGTACAAGAAAATGCAGTCTGCCCATCGTTCTATTTCTTGCTTAATGTTTGTTGCTTGGTCATAGAATTCTATTAAACCTGCGAGACACAACTTGCTGGTGGTGTGTTACACAGTCCCTTCTCTCCAAATGTGCTACCAGGCTTTTTCTCGCGATCTTCTCCATTACCTGGCATGGTATCCAAATTAAGGACACCGGCCTGTAGTTTAGAGCCTTCTGGCTATCACCCTATTTGGATTTTGGAACTACGTTAGCTGTCTTCCAACTTTCTGGTAGGTCTCCTATTTCCAATGACTTATTATACACCATAGAGAGTGCCCGCCAAACACAATGAAACTACGACATTGCTACAACGTTCGAACAAGTTTTAACACCTCCTAATCAGTTATAACAACCAATATATCAAGTTGCGACAACGTTCTAATCCGTCATAAACACGTTAAGCCAAGATGTAACAACGTTATTACAAGTTGTAACAAGCAGAAAATAGGGACAGTTACGGTTTGTGTTTCCAGGGTGCCACGCAAAGTGCTTCTGCCCCCTCCTTTAGTATGTATGGGGAGATTCCATCAGATCCAACAGCCATAGTCATGTCCCGATCTAGCAGATACCTTCCTAACCTAATCTCTGGTAATTTCAGTATCTTCCAAGGCTGCTTGGTTTTTCGCCACCTTTCATAATTCAGGGAATTCTCCTTGCTCTATTACGTAGACCTCCTGGAATCTCTTGTTGAGCTCTTCACATACCTCTTTGTCAGTCTCCGTGTACCCATCCTCTCCCTTTCTCAGTTTTATCACCTGTTCTTTCACTGTTGTTTTCCTCCCGATGTGGCTGTATAACAGTTTTGGTTTAGTCTTGGCTTTATCCAACCCGTCCTCGTCTTCAGACAGTACCTATTGTGACAGTCGTCAATAGTCACATATTGACTTTTAGATAGTAGTTATACTTTTATATTTATAACTTATATACTTTTATATATTAAATATATATATATATATATATATATATATATATATATATATATATATATATATATATATATATATATATATATATATATATATATATATAACGTTTTCAGTTACTTTATAACTTATATTTATAACTTATTTATAACTACGATAGTAGTTATACTACTTTTACATAGTAGTATACTGACTAGTAAGGAATTCTTTTAAAATAAATGAAGTTAAGAAACTAATCTAAATATTCCTAGACCTAGTATAGCACACATATATACTATATTAGGCCTCAGATATCGTGTATTAGGCCTAAGAAGGTTAGAATAGGTTAGTTTAGATTGTCAAAGCAACACAAGTAAAAAAATGTTTCCCCTCCATGTCCAACTCAATAGTTCAGATTTCTACTTTCCATTTTCGTTGTACGTCGGTATATATACTTATGGTGCTCATCGTTACTGTAAGGACTACCGAAGCAGGAGGATGGGCTGCCGTGTTTCCTATGTCATTTTCTAACTGTGTCTCTTGCTTCTCTCCTCACACTGAGGAACCCATTTCTGGCTCTCTGGTATCTCTCTCTCTCTAGGGAGCCGGTCGGCCGAGCAGACAGCACGCTGGACTTGTGATCCTGTGGTCCCGGTGTCGATCTCGGGCGCCGGCGAGAAACGATGGGCAGAGTTTCTTTCACCCTATGCGCCTGTTACCTAGCAGTAAAATAGGTACCTGGGTGTTAGTCAGCTGTGACGGGCTGCTTCCTGGGGGTGGAGGCCTGGTTGAGGACCGGGCCGCGGGGACACTAAAGCCCCGAAATCATCTCAAGATAACCTCAAGATAACCTCTCTGCTCTCTCGGGGGAGGGGGGGGGGTCCTCTTCGTTCTGTAATTTCTCCATGCCATCCCCATGTCTCGAACAGCAGGTCTGGTCGAGGACCGGGCCGCGGGGACGTGGAGCTCCGAAATCATCACAAGGAATGCCCTTGTGCTTAGCTGCCTTGCTTCCTTACATGCCTGAGTGAACCACGGATTCCTCTTTTGCTTTTCCGTTTTTTCCTTTCTGGCCCGGGATAAACCTGTTTTCTGCTTCTGTGTGGGACGGGTGCTGTGGATCATGGGTTGTCTGGGATAGGGGTTCCCTGGGATATGGGTTCCCTGGGATATGGGTTCCCTGGGATATGGGTTCCCTGGGATATGGGTTCCTGGGATATGGGTTCTCTGGGATATGGGTTCCCTGGGATATGGGTTCCCTGGGATATGGGTTCCCTGGGATATGGGTTCCCTGGGATATGGGTTCCTGGGATATGGGTTCTCTGGGATATGGGTTCCCTGGGATATGGGTTCCCTGGGATATGGGTTCCCTGGGATATGGGTTCCCTGGGATATGGGTTCTCTGGGATAAGGGTTCCCTGGGATATGGGTTCTCTGGGATATGGGTTCCCTGGGATATGGGTTCCTGGGATATGGGTTCTCTGGGATATGGGTTCCCTGGGATATGGGTTCCCTGGGATATGGGTTCCCTGGGATATGGGTTCCCTGGGATATGGGTTCCCTGGGATATGGGTTCTCTGGGATATGGGTTCCCTGGGATATGGGTTCCCTGGGATATGGGTTCTCTGGGATATAGGTTCTCTGGGATATGGGTTCTCTGGGATATGGGTTCCCTGGGATATGGGTTCCCTGGGATATGGGTTCCCTGGGATATGGGTTCTCTGGGATATAGGTTCTCTGGGATATGGGTTCCCTGGAATATGGGTTCTCTGGGATATGTGTTGTCTGGGATATAGGGTTCTCTGGGATATAGGGTTCTCTGGGATATGGGTTGTTTGGGATATAGGGTTGTCTGGGATATGGGTTCTCTGGGATATGGGTTCTCTGGGATATGGGTTCTCTGGGATATAGGGTTCTCTGGGATATGTGTTCCCTGGGATATGGGTTCTCTGGGATATGGGATCTCTGGGATATAGGGTTCTCTGGGATATAGGGTTCCCTGGGATATGGGTTTCTGGGATATAGGGTTCTCTGGCATATGGGTTGTCTGGGATATGGGTTGTCTATGATATAGGGTTCTCTAGGATATGGGTTGTCTGGGATATGGGTTGTTTGGGATATAGGGTTGTCTGGGATATGGGTTCTCTGGGATATGGGTTCTCTGCGATATGGGTTCTCTGGGATATAGGGTTCTCTGGGATATGGATTGTTTGGGATATAGGGTTGTCTGGGATATGGGTTCTCAGGGATATGGGTTCTCTGGGATATAGGGTTCTCTGGGATATGTGTTCCCTGGGATATGGGTTCTCTGGGATATGGGATCTCTGGGATATAGGGTTCTCTGGGATATAGGGTTCCCTGGGATATGGGTTTCTGGGATATAGGGTTCTCTGGCATATGGGTTGTCTGGGATATGGGTTGTCTATGATATAGGGTTCTCTAGGATATGGGTTGTCTGGGATATGGGTTGTTTGGGATATAGGGTTGTCTGGGATATGGGTTCTCTGGGATATGGGTTCTCTGGGATATGGGTTCTCTGCGATATGGGTTCTCTGGGATATAGGGTTCTCTGGGATATGGATTGTTTGGGATATAGGGTTGTCTGGGATATGGGTTCTCTGGGATATGGGTTCTCTGGGATATAGGGTTCTCTGGGATATGTGTTCCCTGGGATATGGGTTCTCTGGGATATGGGATCTCTGGGATATAGGGTTCTCTGGGATATAGGGTTCCCTGGGATATGGGTTTCTGGGATATAGGGTTCTCTGGCATATGGGTTGTCTGGGATATGGGTTGTCTATGATATAGGGTTCTCTAGGATATGGGTTGTCTGGGATATGGGTTGTTTGGGATATAGGGTTGTCTGGGATATGGGTTCTCTGGGATATGGGTTCTCTGGGATATAGGGTTCTCTGGGATATGTGTTCTCTGGGATATGGGTTGTCTGGGATATAGGGTTCTCTGGGATATAGGGTTCTCTGGGATATAGGGTTCCCTGGGATATGGGTTTCTGGGATATAGGGTTCTCTGGCATATGGGTTGTCTGGGATATGGGTTGTCTATGATATAGGGTTCTCTAGGTTATGGGTTCTCTGGGATATGGGTTCTCTGGGATATGGGTTGTCTGGGATATGGGTTGTCTGGGATATAGGGTTCTCTGGGATATGGGTTGTCTGGGATATAGGGTTGTCTGGGATATGGTTATCTGGGACATTAGGGCTGTGGTCATGGTGATGCAAAGCACCATGATATTCTCTGTTACCTCTATATTCTCTATTCTAATATCACCAAGATATTTTGTTCTCTGGAACAAAATCTCCGTCTAGTATTGGGCGAAGAGAAATATATTTTTTTTGTATTGACAACAACAAAATAAATGAAATACTGATCGTATACTACAACACCGCCTTCAGGGAACTCCTAAACACACTAAAGATCGATAACAGCGTTGAATTTTTAGTGAATATGATATCCTCCTCGACTCATATATCGTCATATAACCCCACCGAGGTATCAGGTATCTATAGGCAGCCTGCCCATATACTCTTCGTCAGGTCCTGCCTTCTGGAAGTCATCAAGTTCCGTAAAACTCACGTATACTCATCAAGTTCTCTAAAACTCACTATCTAAAGGCCCCGATGATATCCCACCCGCCAAACGCACACCGAAATTACGACGTTGATACAACGTTCGAACAAGTTTTAATACCTGCTAACCAGTTATAACAACCAATATAGCAAGTTGCAACAACGTTCTAATACGTCATAAATACGTTAAGCCAAGATATAACAACTTTATTACAAGTTGTAACAAGCGGAAAATAGAGACAGTTTCGGTTTGTGTTTCCAGGGCAGACGCATTTAAAACAATTGAAATCGCGCGATTCCACAAAGCAGATGCAGAATTGTATAGACCAATAGCACACAATGGTCTTGGAACTAGTGGTAAGAAGTTGGGAATAAACCCGGGACAACGTGGATTTGGCGTGCGACTCGCCTGCCTCTCACAACTGCCAATGTCTCTATACAATAGAGTCTATAGAGTCAAGTCTATACAATAGAGTCTATAGAGTCAAGTTTATACAATAGAGTCTATAGAGTCAAGTCTATACAATAGAGTCTATAGAGTCAAGTCTATACAATAGAGTCTATAGAGTCAAGTCTATACAATAGAGTCTATAGAGTCAAGTCTATACAATAGAGTCTATAGAGTCAAGTCTATACAATAGAGTCTATAGAGTCAAGTCTATACAATAGAGTCTATAGAGTCAAGTCTATACAATAGAGTCTATAGAGTCAAGTCTATACAATAGACATGTATACATACAAGTCTAAAGCTTCAGACATGTGTAACTATGGTCTCAGTGCACACAAACTGCGCACGAAAGAAATATTTGCTTTAGTAGGAAGATGGAACTTTATTTTCTTATCAAACAAAACCCCAAGAATAAGTCAACACAGCAAAATCCGGATCATGTAGCGTGAAAGCTCACTCCTCCAAGGTACCGTACTGGCTCCAGCACTGTCTCGTCCATCCTCTTATCCAGATAAGGACGTAAAACACACTACCGCATTATCCCTTGCTGATGATATTAAGATATAACAGACACAGGAAACAACCAATCTTATGTAAACCAGGTCCTTCAATAATGACAAGTTCCAACTCCTACTCTTGTTAAAACAATCAAAACGGAAACCTTGCAAACACAGTCAAATCAGACTATAGATATAGGTAGTAATTTTAATGATCTGGAAATAATCATGTTGGAAGACCTGGGTTTTAAAGAACCTAATATATTACTATCACTTGTGTCAGAGCGAAATATTCTTGCAAGCTAACAGTCTCATTCAAGGTTGGGGAAATTACTACGCTAAAGAATAGGCAGAATACTTTTAATTCCAGAATCCGTTCAATAAACATCTAAAGTATTGAGACTTATAAAAAAATTCAAACTACTCTTTACAGTCCAGTCAAGAGGAAGATATATAATAATTTACATTTGTTAAATATCAAAGAGA
This sequence comes from Procambarus clarkii, assembly GCF_040958095.1. Lineage (NCBI taxonomy): Eukaryota > Metazoa > Arthropoda > Malacostraca > Decapoda > Cambaridae > Procambarus > Procambarus clarkii. The sequence goes on from NC_091182.1 coordinate 24,937,962, forward strand.
CTGGTTCTAGAGTAGTACATGTAATTCATTCCTTACGAGACCAGAAGGCATGGCAGGAAGTGCATAATAGCCCCGTAGAAAAGTAGAGGTGCAATAGATATGCAAAGAGACATATCAGTTAACATTAAAGGGCCAAGACGTTTCACCACTAAATATCTCTTAAACACAAGGGGGCATAACTAGCCGACCTCTCATTGTGTACAAAAGAAAACTTGATGAAAACCTCCAAAGGATACATGATCAACCACGCTGTGATTCATACGTTAGACTGTGAGCAGCGAGAACGTTGACCTTCGGAGCTGCTTCAAGGTGACCTCAAGGCACATGTTGTGCAACATTGGTGCTGTAGAATTCCCGATTCTCGGATTCTCGTATTATCTGGACATACACATTTCCGGTTCTCCCGAATTATCCATAACATCTGGGCCCAGTACGGCGGCAGAGGACACTTACAACAAATTATTACTATAAGCTCTATTCCTGGAAAAACAAACCGTAACTGACCCTATTTTCTGCTTGTTACAACATGTAATAAAGTTGTTACATCTTGGCTTAACGTGTTTATGACGGATTAGAACGTTGTCACAACTTGCTATATTGGTTGTTATAACTGGTTAGGAGGTGTTAAAACTTGTTCGAACGTTGTAGTAACGTCGTAGTTTCGTTGTGTGAAACCATCAGTGATTCGAACCTAAGCCGCCAGGGTCATCCGGTGAGATGAACCTGACGGCCTTGGTTTGAATCCTTTAGTGGAGGGAGGGGAGGGGGGGGAGGGGGGTCATAGATATAGATGCACTTAAGGGGAACAAATAAGGGTGCTCTTTGCTGTGATTGGCTTAATGTTTCCTTAACTTATAATAATAATAATAGTACAAATAATAACAAAATGAAGTACAGTAACAAATCAAAGGAAAAAAAAACAACGAAGAAGAATTATAAAAGATTAAATTAAAGATAACATCCCAACAATCACGTAAATATGTTTCCATACATTAAAACGTTTCACTCACAACAACAACAACTACAACCTTCTTATTTAACGTAGTAGCAGGTATTGAAGTGTTCATCAGTGTTGGGAGAGTATTATGATCCCTCCCTCAATAATCCCACTCAAAACACCCTCTCCTCACCTACATAAACTCTCCCTTTGACGTCCCAAAGCCTACTGAAACCGCGAGTCATGACGGGTGCTGCCTCTTGGTTCCAGCAATGATACTCGAAACGCTCGCCGTACTCTCCAAGACTTTAAAGAAGCAAACAACAAGCTTGCATGGAGTAGCGAGGTGTCAAGACCAAACGCTCTTGATGTGTCAGAGAGAGAGAGAGAGAGAGAGAGAGAGAGAGAGAGAGAGAGAGAGAGAGAGAGAGAGAGAGAGAGAGAGAAGGAAAGGGAACTATCAGGGTGAAAGCGCCAAGTCATTACGACTATATAGCACTGGGAAGGGGTCAGGATAAGGATTTTGGGATGGGACGGGGGAGGGAACGAGTGGTTCCCAACCACTTGGACGGTCGGGGATTGAACGCTGACCTGCATGAAGCGAGACCGCCGCTCTACCGTCCAGCCCAAGTGGTTGGGCAGAGAGAGAGAGAGAGAGAGAGAGAAGGGAAATAAAAACATTACATGAGGTAGAAATAATATTAGAAATATAAAATCTAACACAGATATATTAAATAAACCTACACATTTTCAGCTCTTTGCCGCCAAAAATACCAAACCTTAAGTTACTGACGGAAAACGACCCAAACAACGAGCAAGAAATCACAAGTTTCCATCACCAGTGACAATCGCCGGCAACTATTTCGTCCTCGACAGCATTTTGCTTTTTCATATATGATTTTCATCATTTGTAAATTGTAAATATGTCCGCCTTTTCTAGCTGACTTTCTCGAATGGCCGTCCAACGCGTTCAAGGCCTTGTGCTGATAGTGGATGCAAATTCAGTGTCCTTAAAAAAGAATTAGATTTTAAATTTCCAAAGTTATATCTCATATTGTGTACAAATGACAATTCTTTGCGAATTTACCCAAATTTACACAGCAAACCCATTTTTACACAAGTGTTGCACATTTACAAAACGCTATGCAACGCTTACACGAAATTCAGTATTGCAAATTAACGCTTTTTTTATTTAAAGCTTTTGATAACTAGCTGAAGTGCGACTCTGCACTTTGTTAATGGACATAAGGGACTTACTTCACTTGAAGTCTCTTATGGAACTTCAAGTGCACAAGCACTTCAAAATAAGCAACTACTCTGACGTCTTCTCCATCGCTAAATCAGTAGTGAAAAATAATACGATGCTTTTTCGTTTATTTGTTTACTAAATCAGTATTGAAATGTTGATGATGGTTGAGAATGAGAGAGAGAGACAGGGGAGTAGAGGAGAAGGATAGGCATATAGAGAAGACAAAGCCTAAGGCAGCGCAGAGTGAGACGTTTGCTCTTTTATTTTATGACTAAATCCTCTTGTCCCCTCACCAGGTCCAAGTCCAAGTGGTTGGGCACCATTCCTCTCCCCCCCTCCCCCAGCCGTCCCAAATCCTTATCCCTTCCAAGTGCTAAATAGTCAAGTCATAATAGCTTGGCGCTTTCTCCTGATAGTTCCCTTCGCTTTCTGTACACCCATGTTGTCATTTTTTTAAATTTTGCCCCGAGGGGCGAGTTTATTGGACAGCGCCACTCATCTTGTGAGTGGACACACCGCCATAGCAGCATGTACAACACTCCCCAATAGGAAGAAAACCCGCTGGGTTGTTCATCCTGTACATGTTGTCATCTTCGTTTTTCTCTCGTTCTACAGACTTCCTCCTGTCCGCTCTCTTCGCTATCTACCAACCTCTCTATTTTACGCTATTCCTCCATCCTGTTTATTCCGCTTTATGTTCTAATCCCTTCACACCCTCTAGTTTCTCTTACCTTCCTCTCCCCATTTATCCTGTTTTGCCTCTCTCGACCTATCCCTCTCTTTCACGCTCGTCCTTCCTCCTCCTCCCTCCCCCACCCACCCTGCACCATCCCTCATCCTCTCCTCCATCCCCCCTCCCTCCCCCTCTCCCTCTTCGCTGACATCTCCAGCCTGACGAGGTAACCAATCGCTCGGTGGAAGCTTCATGTTGCTTTTTATCCTTTTCTTTGATTTCGTTGCTTTTGCTCCTATCATTCTCCTTTTCTGTTAAGCCGTAGTTGTTGTTCTCCAAGGCAGCTTTATTTGTATGAGGTTCACACTCTGACATACAACACATTGGATCCGGGGATACGCTAATTATACATCTCTGTATAAAGCTACGCCATCAAATATTTCATGTTGCTGAGCGCGGGTCAGCACACTGAAAAAAGTAAATACTAATAAAGAGAAGCAACTTCCCCACGTCATCATATAACACCCGTAGCCACCTGGCGGCGAGTGGCGATAACGAGGGTGTAAATAACGCCGTCCGGTGGTCCTCCTTTCTGAGTTTTGAAACTTCTTTATGGCTTTGGGCTCCATATAAGGTCGGTTCCTGCCTCTTATAACGAAGGGCTACACACACACACACACACACACACACACACACACACACACACACACACACACACACACACACACACACACACGTGTGTGTATGTGTGTATTAGAGATATATGTAGTAGATGTAACAGAAGAAAAATAGATTGGTTAGAAAGGCGGGGTCCAAGAGCTAATAGCTCGAATCTGTAGAAACAAATAGTAAATGCACACACACACACACACACACAGGTGAATCCTGCTTCAGGGTTGAGGTACATACACCAAGACTACAATATACTTGCTGCTTGGGTTGAGTTCCTGAACCTATAATGTGCCTTTGTAACCCTTTCCTTCACAGCCCACGGGATGGGTATGGGGTGCATAATAAATAAATTAAATGACATGAACATGAAGCTAGTATTACGGCCTTAATAACACTCTAGAGGCTGATAGGCCTTAAATCCAAGAACACAACCTTATAACCTCTCTCCTGTATACTCCTTGACCTCAACTGACCCGGTGACTCTTCTTGCACGTCAAGTTCGTACTCTCCTGGTGACCTGACAAGCCGCTCAGACCCAAGTAAGGTCACGGTTCATCCATCTTCCCAAGCCTCACTTGACCATCTTGAGAACAACGACTTTTACTCCGGTTCTAAGGAGAGACATTTTCGCGTGCTGGGGTTGGTTCCTGCGGACGTTGTTTATTGTCGCGTCTCGAGGTAACAAACTTTAATTTTTTGCTTATTAGCGAGATTGTCAGCTCGTTCAACCCGTCAAGTGGGTGAAAATGAGCCAGAATGTCAAGGAAACTTGTGCTGTTTACAAGTTTGTTGTGTACCATCGTGCTGATGTACTCTACACGAGATTAAAGAAGAGGACACAAGGGAAGGGCAGATAACGAAGAGTAGGCATTAGATGTGTATGCAGTTAAGCAAATACAATTTATTGCAAAATAAGTCATATGTGAATACTGTAAAGACTTTTTATCTTCGTTTATTTACAGTCTCCCAACTTATCCACCGCAATTGAACGGAGCAGCGAGCAATTTACTTCCATCTAGCCCTATCCATCATTTTTTTTAGAACACGTGGGTTTGTTTACCCATATCAGCTGTTTTCACTCACATATCAACCAGTCGTTTAAAACGGAGCTGTTGGCTATTAAGTTAATTAATACAAAATCAACAATAACTTTATGATTTCTTAATTTTTTACCATCGGGGATTTGAAATCGGTGCAGGAAAAATAAGATACCGTCGCTCTAGAAACTTGGCCAGGATGCTCACAGAGAAAGGAACTGGCTTTAAAAAGTAGCTAGCTGTAGCTAACGTTCCCTGGCCACGACTGTATCCCCCTCGCAGTCCCTCCCAACATTCATGAAATGTAAGATGATACTGATAGTATGGTGAGTATTTGGGTCACAGGAAATTCGGAACATCGGCGTTGCCACCTTAAGCTGCAAGAGACCCTATGCGTCGCCCGCGTGGATCCATGTACTCTAAACGCTCGCAGACTGTCACACGTCTTAGAAACTAGGTTGACAGTAACATTCTTGACGCACTGGACGCCTAGGCGATAGATATCGGGGCTAAGGTGAGAATTCTTGTAGCAAAAACAGGCTGGATGCCATCTACCAGATCATCATGCGGCGCCTATCTTTAAAAAGTTCAATTCAGAACTCTCTCAGTGGAAGTTCGGTTAGTGATCCTGGGCCACTCCTGCAGAAATTACCGCTCGGCTCTGATGTCGATGATGACAAGCTCTGGAAGACGTGGTGCACGCGGCTGCCTTCAACTTCCTATTGGAGTATCACCATGCATAACCCACATGCTGTTGAGACCTACAGCCAATTGCACCAGAGGAACAACCACATGAGGCTACTCTGTTGTCTTATATAGGCACGCCCACATTTATGCAGCTTCCCTGGACTATATGATGGATTGCAATGTTTGTTATACTAGAATCCACATCTCGCACTGTGACAGGTGCTGGCAAACTTTACGTGCACTCTGACTATATTCTCAAAACCACGAGTGGATTTTGGAATAATCCACTCGTGGATGAATACGAGTGGATGAAATAGCTGCTCTGCTCCAAGCACCTCATACCGGCAGGTCTATAGAGCCTTATAACTTGGTAATGTAGTGTGGATTATGACCCAGTTTTCACTTGGAGCTTAGGGGCCAGATTCACGAAGCAGTTACGCAAGCACTTACGAACCTGTACATCTTTCCTCAATCTTTAGCGGCTTTGTTTACAATTATTAAACAGTTATTGAGCACCGAAGCACCAGGAGGCTGTTTATAACAATAACAACAGTTGATTGGGCAGTTTTCATGCTTGTAAACTGTTTAATAAATGTAACCAAAGCCGTGCAAAGATTGAGGAAAGATAGTACACGTTCGTAAGTACTTCCGTAACTGCTTCATGAATCTGGCCCCGGATTGCGTGATCCGTCATTTACTGCTACAAGCCATTAACGTGAGCGAACCCCGCAAGGCCATTAACATCGACGGTAATATCGAGAAAAAAGCGTTCACCAGAACAAAGGTGAACAAGGTGAATACTGTGAACCTGTTGAACATGGAGGGTGAAATGAACTCAGTCGACAGCATTATTTAAGCTACTGACACGGTCATTAAGGCCTATGGACGGGTGGATCATAAGCCCTGTCAACTGACAGAGTCATTAAGTCTTGTTGAATAACTGGGTGATTAGAGGCTATTGACTAACAAGAGCATTAATGGCTATCGACGATGCAGTATAACGAACTCGTACAAGATTGTAAATCATATAACGAAGGTGATCGTGTTGTTACATAGTTTTTTCGCTTGCAAATTTAGCGAAGCATTATGAAAAAAGTTTCAAGTTTTCGTTGAGAAAGATAATTTTGCGGCGGCGGATCTATTACTGTTTTGCTTCTTAAGAGTGTGTAGTGAGTTGACTCTCCTGTGTGTTATCTCTCTCTCTCTCTCTCTCTCTCTCTCTCTCTCTCTCTCTCTCTCTCTCTCTCTCTCTCTCTCTCTCTCTCTCTCTCTCTCTCTCTCTCCTTCCCTCCTCTCTTTCTTTTAAACTCATAATAGGGTTCATTAAGAATTGTGATGATATACCTAACGGAGTGCAAGCTAGATGCTGCTATCCTACATCAGCTGATCTGAAGCCTGTCTCTAGAAACTCGTCTATGTGACGATCTTTGGCAGTACTAGCGTACAGAGTCTACTAGATTTAATGTTAAGTAACAATTAAGTAAAGTACAAGATGAACCAGGAGCCAGCGGTGTGCCAGAGTCTTCATGTGGTAGATTGACTTGAGTTCACATGTGTCTGCATGTTGAATGAACGTGTTCCAAATGCGAGTCAGCCTAGGAATGAATGATCGCTGCTGGAGTGAAATTTGTGAAAAATGGACTACCGGCATAAGAGCCAACCACTTGGGGTGGACGGTAAAGCGACGGTCTCGCTTCATGCAGGTCGGCGTTCAATCCCCGACCGTCCAAGTGGTTGAGCACCATTCCTTGCCCCCGTCCCATCCCAAATCCTTATCCTGACCCCTTCCGGGTGCTATATAGTCGTAATGGCTTGGCGCGTTCCCCCCTGATAGTTCCATTCCATTCCATACCGGCATAAGACTGTGGACCGCTGAGCGCCTTGTGCTGTTATTGCCAACCTATCCGCAAAGTCGGGCTAGATGGGGAACTTGGAGAACATTGACCTTACACATAAAACTAAGACCGCTGTGAACATCACTCCGGTCTGGAAGGCGTTGATGAGATTGGAGATGAGTTCTCGCGCGATTCTCCACTTGTCCAGAATTATGATAAATGATGGTGGCGAGGCCCGACGGGCGAGAGGGACTTACTCAAGGTGGGAGCGACCTTAAAGCCGTAGGGCAGTAGGCTCCTCGGCTGTCTTGCTTGCTAGGTTAAGCACGTGGCTCTTCATGTTCATTGAAAAGTCAAAGTTTATTTCCAACATGTAAATTGAATTTCTGAACACTTAGGTGTTTGCCGCTCATTTGTATGCTTTTCCGAGTTGCAGTGTTTTGCAACAAAGCAATGTCTGTCTCTCTCTCTCTCTCTCTCTCTCTCTCTCTCTCTCTCTCTCTCTCTCTCTCTCTCTCTCTCTCTCTCTCTCTCTCTCTCTCTCTCTCTCTCTCTCGCTCTCTCTCTCTCTCTCTCTCCCCCCTTCTACCGCCGTGAAATTGGGTTGTAAATATTATTTATTTTCAACTTTTGTTTGCTTCTACATATGCACTACATTAGACGCCCCACACATACACACGTACACAAAATAGCTTCCAACCTCCACTGCTTTTATGGGACGTCATGGTGCAGGGGTTGGAGCAGCGTGGCATGTGGCAAGCCTGCACGCGTGCCCAGCTGAATGAACCTTAATTTCATATATTGTGAACTTTTATATGTCGTGCCTTTTAGGCTCTCCCTTAGAGTGACAAGGCTTGGCGTGCCAAGTACACTTTTTTCTTCTAGCTTTCATAGAATATATATATATATATATATATATATATATATATATATATATATATATATATATATATATATATATATATATATATATATATATATATATATTGAGGATGAGGATTGAGGATATTGATGCTCATGATGCACTCTACCTCATCACCAGATGTCTGTCCCTCCCCAGGTTAACCTACTTTCTGAGGTGTTCACCATCTTACAGTAGCCAAAAACTAAGTGAGTATGACCGGTTACTGAAATCAATGCTAGAAAAAGCACTTAACCTCTCTCTCGATGACCTACAGTGGAAACAAGCCTCTCTTCCCGTAAGACTTGGGGCCTCGGAGTTCGAACAGCAACGCAAATCGCTGTTCCAGCCTTCCTGTCCTCCTTATCAGCATCCGACGACCTTGTGAAGGAAATTCTACCTGCCCACTTACATCAGCTGGCAGGTGTACATGATCCCAATTTTACACGCTGTGCCACAGACTGGGCCTCTCGTGCAGGCCAATCACCTCAACCACCATCCCCAAAAGCCCACAAGCAATCCAGCTGGGATGGCCCCATTGTAGACCAAGTTGCTGCAGAGTGCCTGGGTGCTGCAACAACACAACACGACATTGCTCTGCCTCACAGCAGTAGCAGCACCACATGCAGGGGATTTCCTGTTAGCAACCCCAATGTCGGCAACTGGCACGCGTCTCACACCACACGCCCTCCGAATTGCTGTGGCCCTCCGCCTTGCTGCCCCAATCCACACCAGATATAGGTGTATTTGCGGCGAGGTGGTGGCTGACAGGAACGGCCACCATGGCCTACTCTGCCAAAGCACAGGGGGATGGCACTCGAGGCACAGTGAAGTTAACGACATCATCAAGAGGAGCCTCACCACAGCTGGATGCGCAGCTGAATGAGAGCCCCGTTACCTAACGCCCCGTAACTCTGATGCTCTTATTGGTCGCCCGGATGGTATCACAGTGAACCCCTGGAAGAATGGCAAGCAGTTGGTATGGGACTACACGTGCGTATCAACCCTGGCTAACACCTACATTAACCTCAGTGTTGCACAACCAGGTGGCGCTGCCACCCACAGGGAAGCGGCCAAATCCCGTAAGTATAGAGAACTGGATCACCACTACAATTTTGTCCCCATTGCTTCTGAGACACTCGGCGCCTGGGGTAAAAGTGCTACCAGTTTTTTTAAGGAACTGGGTTCTAGGCTCATTGAAACAACAAGGGACCCAAGAGCTGCAAGCTTTCTTTTCCAGCGCCTCAGTGTGGCGATACAGAGGGGAAATGCGCACTGCATCCAGGGTTCCTGCCCGCCATCTGAGGAGCTGGAGGAACTCGACAACCTATGATAACCATCTTTGTAACCCATATGTAACTCCTTTTTTGTAACAAAGTTCAAATAAAGTAAATATATATGTGTACATACAAAAGAATGGGGGTGGTAGGAGAAGATAATATTAGTGTTCAGTGAGAAACCACAAGGTCTCCTCTGAATACCTTTTATTTTCTTCTCCGAGGCTATGGGTCCCCACATTGGCACCAGAGGTGGTACCCTCACAACCTATAAAAAAAAAAAATATATATATATATATATATATATATATATATATATATATATATATATATATATATATATAAATTTTGCTCCTGGGAGTATGGGTTCGAGTCACTTCTGGGGTGTGAGTTTTCAGTTGCATATTGTCCTGGGGACCATTCAGGCTTGTTCGCATTTGTGTTCCTCACGTGTGCCCCAAAGAATGAGGTGATTTGGTAAAATGCTATGCCCAAGATTACTATCCGAGTGCCGGCGGTGGGGTGGTTCAAATAGCCTCGGCTATCACCTCATTATTGTCCGGTCGTGATGGTCAAGTGGATTAAGGCGTCTTGTACATACCAGTTGCGTTGCTCCTGGGAGTATGGGTTCGAGTCACTTCTGGGGTGTGAGTTTTCAGTTGCATATTGTCCTGGGGACCATTCAGGCTTGTTCATATATATATATATATATATATATATATATATATATATATATATATATATATATATATATATATATATATACCCATCTGACTGGTGCTCTTGCATCTTGGTTTAATTGGAAGAGGATTTCTCCAAATGTCATCTTCCTTCGAGGTAAACTAAAAGAATAATTTTACTGTAGAATGTATTACATTAATTACAAATTTACACAACGTTTCGAACCTACATGGTTCATTCTCAAGTGATGGGACTGTTTTCGGCGTATTGGATTTATACTATTAGGGAGGTTAGGTACATAATACAAATAGGATAGAGAACACCGTAAAGGGGAAAAGACTAGGGTATAAATGAGGGACGAATTGGGGGAAGTAAATGTGGACGAATAAAGGGGAAAAAGGGAGGAAGCACATGCAAAGTGGGGCACATGAGGTGAAGTGGACGTGTCGTCTTGAGCAGTGTCTTCTATGTTGGCATCTTCACGTTCCAGTTCGTGTTCTTACTCTCATGGTGGGTAGAGTGAATAGTTCCGTTATTTGAGTATTTATAGTGGGTTGTTTGCCTTTTATATGAATGGCTTGAAGAATTTGTAATCTTCTTACATGTTGAGTTTGGTCTATTATGCAAGTAATTTTATTCAACATTTCTCTTGTTAGGGTGATGTCATGGGCTTGTCTCATGTGATTCCTGAGGGCACCGGATTGATGATGACAGGTCAAACGCCTCGTCAGCTTGGTCGACGTCATACCTATGTACTTAGATTGAAGGTTACATCCTTCGTGGGTGCAGGTGAACATATACTACCACGTTTGACTGCTGTAAAGGGTTCCCGGTCGGCTTCTGGCTGTTTTTAATAAGGAAGTTGGTAGTCTTCTTTGTTGTGTAGAATATGATTGGATCTATGTTTTAGTTAGGAGTTGTGCTTTTTATTCCTTTACGGATTATTTCTTTCATTATTCTTTCTTCCTTTTTATGTTCACTGTGCATGATTGATTTGTAATATAATTTTATTGGAGGTGTTGCAGTTTCTGTTCTAGGTTCAGGATTGTACCACCGGTCCATGTTCAGGATTGTACCACCGGTTCAATGTTCAAGGTTGTACCACCGGTGGTACAACAGTACGCTCAGGGGGGTCGGGTGCGCTCAACAGATGGCGTCGACAGCGTCACAGGAAGTCATTTACATGCTAGCGATACAAGCGCAAATGTGATGTGAGCGCCCGCTTGCAGGCGCCTGACACGCGCCGCGGGGCCCACACCTCGTCCAGGGTGACGCTACAGCTGTGTGCTGTTGCTATAGACGCGTTTGCTCCTTCCGACAAGTCCGGCTGTCGGACTTGTTGCAAATTAGTGACACTGCAAGCAGTCGTGGTCAGGCAAAAAAGGGAAGTTCTGACAAATGGTCATACTAGCACGATTGTTGGATTCTATGGTTGGATTCTAGCACAAATTCGCAATATGTATTTTTTATGTTCTTTTTCACTTGGATAAAAGTAAATAAATAAATGAGGTGCCCCAAAGAATGAGGTGATTTGATAAAATGCTATGGCCAAGATTACCATCCGTGTGCCGGCGGGGGGAAGGGGGGGGGGGGGTTCAAATAGCTTCGGTTATCACTTCCTTATTGTCCGGTCGTGATGGTCAAGTGGATTAAGGCGTCCTGTACATACCAGTTGCGTTGCTCCTGGCAGTATGGGTTCGAGTCACTTCTGGGGTGTGAGTTTTCAGTTTATATATATATATATATATATATATATATATATATTAATATATATATATATATATATATATATATATATATATTAATATATATATATATATATATATATATATATATATATATATATATATATATATATATATATATATATATATATATATATAGATCTGTTGACACACTTTAATGTGTCAACAGATCTATAGTGCCTTCACAATGGTCGTTGCAAGGTACTTGCACCTTCAGAATGCTATAAGTGCTTTAAGTGTCCACTGCCGAATTAATAAAAAAAATACTTAACATGTGTCACTGAATATAAAAACGTCAGAGTTATCTGATAATTGAAGCTGAATCTTCAATCATGGAGTATAATATATGAGTGAGACTCAACAAATAAAAGTTGGTGTTTGATGAATATAGTTCTTCTGTTATTTGTGAGTCACATATGTTTACCCTTATCTCCCGCTCGCACTCAAGTGTGTGACATGAGCCGCCACACTCTCGGTGTTCTCCATCATTCTTTACCACAAGATGAGCAGCGAGGGTCAGGCACGGACCATTAGCAAGGTTCTGTGAGTGGCTGTGAGGGCTGGGCCAAGGGTAGAGTGGTTCTGTGATGGCTGGGCCAAGAGTAGGGGGTTCTGTGATGGCTGGGCCAAGAGTAGGGGGTTCTGTGATGGCTGGGCCAAGGGTAGAGTGGTTCTGTGATGGCTGGGCCAAGAGTAGGGGGTTCTGTGATGGCTGGGCCAAGGGTAGGGGGTTCTGTGATGGCTGGGCCAAGGGTAGAGGGGTTCTGTGATGGCTGGGCCAAGGGTAGGGGGTTCTGTGATGGCTGGGCCAAGGGTAGAGTGGTTCTGTGATGGCTGGGCCAAGGGTAGGGGGTTCTGTGATGGCTGGGCCAAGGGTAGAGTGGTTCTGTGATGGCTGGGCCAAGGGTAGGGGGGTTCTGTGATGGCTGGGCCAAGGGTAGAGTGGTTCTGTGATGGCTGGGCCAAGGGTAGGGGGTTCTGTGATGGCTGGGCCAAGGGTAGAGTGGTTCTGTGATGGCTGGGCCAAGGGTAGGGGGTTCTGTGATGGCTGGGCCAAGGGTAGGGGGTTCTGTGATGGCTGGGCCAAGGGTAGGGGGTTCTGTGATGGCTGGGCCAAGGGTAGAGTGGTTCTGTGATGGCTGGGCCAAGGGTAGGGGGTTCTGTGATGGCTGGGCCAAGGGTAGGGGGTTCTGTGATGGCTGGGCCAAGGGTAGAGTGGTTCTGTGATGGCTGGGCCAAGGGTAGGGGGTTCTGTGATGGCTGGGCCAAGGGTAGAGTGGTTCTGTGATGGCTGGGCCAAGGGTAGGGGGTTCTGTGATGGCTGGGCCAAGGGTAGGGGGTTCTGTGATGACTGGGCCAAGGGTAGAGTGGTTCTGTGATGGCTGGGCCAAGGGTAGGGGGTTCTGTGATGGCTGGGCCAGGAGTAGGGGGGTTCTGTGAGTGGCTGTGATGGCTGGGCCAAGAGTAGAGTGGTTCTGTAAGTGGCTGTGTGGGCTGGGCCAAGGGTAGGGGGTTCTGTGAGGGCTGGGCCAAGGGTAGAGTGGTTCTGTAAGTGACTGTGAGGGCTGGGTCAAGTGTAGAGTGGTTCTGTAAGTGACTGTGAGGGCTGGGCCAAGGGTAGAGTGGTTCTGTAAGTGAGATGACTGAGCTAAACAAAAATTATTAGTAAGTTATAAAATGTAATATTTATAATTGAGTATTCAAAATCTATTATCTTTTAAACCAAAAAAACAAAACAAAAAATCAATTGTAAACAATTACATTATACTTTATGTTGATAACGAAATCGTAACTCATCATCCACTTCACTTATTTCACAGTTGCGTCTCTCAAGGTGTCTATAAACGGCAGGAGTATTGGTCTGAGTCTCAACAACTTGCAATCCGAAATGAAATTTAGTGAAGCGGAGAAAATCGTAAGTTATTAATTAAATCATTATATATATAACCAAGTTGGCGTTAAAACTTAAATTGGAAAAAGATAATAATTATCAGATAAAAGTTCTGGTCATATTTACCATCAATATCTAAAAGTTATTTGCTGCCTAAATCAGAGTATTTGTACTTGTATTTTTTTTTATTCTTTGTATAAAAAGTATTCTGTTTTTTCCTGATGATAATGTCAGTTGACGGTGAAACGTTGAGAAATAAAGATTAATTATGTCGGAAGATTTTTGTTATGACTGGTTTTTCTTTGATGTCACGTGTTGCGTGACATCCAGTATATATATATATATATATATATATATATATATATATATATATATATATATATATATATATATATATATATATATATATATTATATTTATATATATATATATATATATATATATATATATTTATATATATATATATATATATATATATATATATATATATATATATATATATATTTATATATATATATATATATATATATATATATATATTTATATATATATATATATATATATATATATATATATATATATATATATATATATAATATAATGTAATGTAAGTATTTGTATGTATGTGTGTGTACTCACCTAATTGTGCTTGCGGGGGTTGAGCTTTGGCTCTTTGGTCCCGCCTCTCAACCGTCAATCAACTGGTGTACAGATTCCTGAGCCTACTGGGCTCTATCATATCTACATTTGAAACTGTGTATGGAGTCAGCCTCCACCACATCACTGCCTAATGCATTCCATTTATTAACTACTCTGACACTGAAAAAATTCTTTCTAACGTCTCTGTGGCTCATCTGGGTACTAAGTTTCCACCTGTGTCCCCTTGTTCGTGTCCCACGCGTGCTGAAGAGTTTGTCTTTGTCCACCCTGTCAATTCCCCTGAGAATTTTGTAGGTGGTTATCATGTCTCCCCTTACTCTTCTGTTTTCCAGGGACGTGAGGTTCAGCTCTTTCAGCCTTTCCTCGTAGCTCATTCCTCTCAGTTCCGGGATGAGCCTGGTGGCATACCGCTGAATCTTCTCTAACTTTGTCTTGTGTTTAACTAGGTATGGACTCCAGGCTGGAGCCTGCATACTCCAGGATTGGTCTTACATAAGTGGTATACAGGGTCCTGAACGATTCCTTACACAAGTTTCTAAAGGCAGTTCTTATGTTGACCAGTCTAGCATATGCCGCTGATGATATTATTTTGATGTAGGCCTCTGGGGACAGGTTCGGTGTGATATCAACCCCCAGATCTTTCTCTCTATTTGACTCTTGCAGGATTTCACCTCCCAGATGATACCTTGTGTTCAGCCTTCTGCTCCCTTCGCCTAATTTCATTACCTTACACTTTCCAGAGTTGAACTTTAGCAGCCATTTTCTAGACCATTCCTCCAGTTTGTCCAGGTCATCCTGTAGTCTCTTGTCTATGTCTCTCTCTGTCTCTGTGTAGTCACCTATATCTGCCTGCGGGATCGAGTTTTAGCTCCTGGACCCCTGCTTGTGTGTGTACTTGCCTATCAGTGTCTACAGGGAAGCGAGGACTGGCTAGTTATACCCCGCCTACTATATAGCCTTGTAATACTTGTTGCTTTAAATCATAACCTTTCTGTCGTTCGAAGTCTTTGTCGAATCTGGCCTTAATGTTGTGGATGGAGGTGGCTTCCACAACTTCTTCCTTTAGTGCGGTCCACCTGTTGGCTTTCCGTTAGAGGTATGAGTATTTCTCTCGCTATAGTGGTAATGGCTAAGCGCTTTCCCCTCTTGATTCCCTTCCCTTCCTTACATTTCTACGACTCATTTGCATTTCCTGTTTCTACTTGTGTCCTCTTGTACTTTCCGTCTGAAGATGTTGGTCGCGTTCACTCTGTCTATTCTCCTTTGTATCTTGAATGTTGTGATCATTGTCACTTCTTGTTTTGTCTGTCCTCTTGGGTTATCAGAATTAGTTTCAGTAACCTGTCCTCATAGCTTAACCCTCTTAGCTCTGGTCATGAGTCCACTCACTGCTGCTATCAAATTATAACAGCGACTTACGTCAATTACAAACTTAACAGCTGAATATTATCCCCCTAAACGCAGTAGTAACGTGATTCGTCTAAGTTAAGATAGTTATAACTTCGTTATAACTTTGTTAAGAATATTAACACACGCAGTTAATCAAACACCAGTGATCATCTTCCCTATAATATGTCGAGTAAACCATATTCTAATATCTTGTTAGTTATCTTGAGATGATTTCGGGGCTTTAATGTCCCCGCGGCCCGGTCCTCGACCAGGCCTCCACCCCCAGGAAGCAGCCCGTGACAGCTGACTAACACATAGGTAATCTTACTGCTAGGTAACAGGGACATAGGGTGAAAGAAACTCTGCTCATTGTTTCTCGCCGGCGCCCGGGATCGACCCCGGGACCACAGGATCAGAAGTCCAGCGTGCTGTCCGCTTCGGCCGACCGGATCTTCCCGGAAACATAAGGGAGTAATGCTGGAATATTGTTAATATTCTGTAGGCTCTATGAGGCATCGGGTCTCTGTTTCAGATTATATATGTGCCTTAACTCTGAAGCTGTTTATCACTGGCATGGACACCAGCAAGCAATTATACATATTGTTATCATTGTAGCTGCAACAATCTCAATGTTATCTCTAATGGGTGATTGAGATTGCTCTCTCGCGCCCATTAGTATCGGATTCACATTATCTTGACAGATGCTGCGTTGTGTCTTACATGTGTTGAAGTCTTTATTCATTTGTTAAGTCATCTGCGGACCATTGGAGCGGGTATATGTAGTCAGTGTAATGCTTCGGGAAGGTAAGCGTCAAGGGCTGTGAGGGTGGGTAAGGGTTCTTGACTCACGTTAAGGGCTGTGGTGGTGAGTAAGGGTTCATGACTCACGTCAAGGGGCTGTGGTGGTGAGTAAGGGTTACTAACTCACGTCAAGGGCTGTGGTGGTGGTGAGTAAGGATTACTAACTCACGTCAAGGGCTGTGGATGGTGAGTAAGGATTACTAACTCACGTCAAGGGCTGTGATGGTGAGTAAGGATTACTAACGTCAAGGGCTGTGGTGGTGATGAGTAAGGATTACTAACTCACGTCAAGGGGCTGTGGTGGTGATGAGTAAGGGATTACTAACTCACGTCAAGGGCTGTGGTGATGGTGAGTAAGGATTACTAACTCACGTCAAGGGCTGTGGTGGTGATGAGTAAGGATTACTAACTCACGTCAAGGGCTGTGGTGATGGTGAGTAAGGATTACTAACTCACGTCAAGGGCTGTGGTGGTGGCGAGTAAGGATTACTAACTCACGTCAAGGGCTGTGATGGTGAGTAAGGATTACTAACTCACGTCAAGGGCTGTGATGGTGAGTAAGGATTACTAACTCACATCAAGAGCTGTGGTGGTGGTGAGTAAGGATTACTAACTCACGTCAAGAGCTGTGGTGGTGGTGAGTAAGGATTACTAACTCACGTCAAGGGCTGTGGTGGTGGTGAGTAAGGATTACTAACTCACGTCAAGGGCTGTGGTGATGGTGAGTAAGGATTACTAACTCACGTCAAGGGCTGTGGTGGTGGCGAGTAAGGATTACTAACTCACGTCAAGGGCTGTGATGGTGAGTAAGGATTACTAACTCACGTCAAGGGCTGTGATGGTGAGTAAGGATTACTAACTCACATCAAGAGCTGTGGTGGTGGTGAGTAAGGATTACTAACTCACGTCAAGAGCTGTGGTGGTGGTGAGTAAGGATTACTAACTCACGTCAAGGGCTGTGGTGGTGGTGAGTAAGGATTACTAACTCACATCAAGAGCTGTGGTGGTGGTGAGTAAGGATTACTAACTCACATCAAGAGCTGTGGTGGTGGTGAGTAAGGGTTACTAACTCACATCAAGAGCTGTGGTGGTGGTGAGTAAGGATTACTAACTCACGTCAAGGGCTGTGGTGGTGGTGAGTAAGGATTACTAACTCACGTCAAGGGCTGTGGTGGTGGTGAGTAAGGATTACTAACTCACGTCAAGGGCTGTGGTGGTGGTGAGTAAGGATTACTAACTCACATCAAGAGCTGTGGTGGTGGTGAGTAAGGATTACTAACTCACGTCAAGAGCTGTGGCGGTGGTGAGTAAGGATTACTAACTCACGTCAAGAGCTGTGGCGGTGAGTAAGGGTTACTAACTCACGTCAAGAGCTGTGGCGGTGAGTAAGTATTACTAACTCACGTCAAGAGCTGTGGCGGTGAGTAAGTATTACTAACTCACGTCAAGGGCTGTGGTGGTGAGTAAGGATTACTAACTCACGTCAAGGGCTGTGGTGGTGGTGAGTAAGGATTACTAACTCACGTCAAGGGCTGTGGTGGTGAGTAAGGATTACTAACTCACGTCAAGAGCTGTGGCGGTGAGTAAGTATTACTAACTCACGTCAAGAGCTGTGGCGGTGAGTAAGTATTACTAACTCACGTCAAGGGCTGTGGTGGTGAGTAAGGATTACTAACTCACGTCAAGGGCTGTGGTGGTGGTGAGTAAGTATTACTAACTCACGTCAAGAACTATAGAGGTAGTTACTGTTGTGGCCAACTACTCTCTGCTACTGTTGTTGTACTTGATACACCAGATGTTGCAGATCAATATATCAGTATGCAATATATTCCACTGATATCATCATCATAAAGTCACTAACAGGCACCAGTCCCCCTGAAGGAGGTACGGTGTGTGGAGTGTGGCAAGCGGCCTGGAAGGTGTGGGTGGAGCTGAACACACTCTGGACCAGATGGTCCTAGAGAACGTAATGTGCTCCAGCCGCGGTGACCGGAGCGGTGATGGATGACCCCCGAGCTGCCATGATCAACAGCGCCCTGGGGTTGTGGCGCCCTGGACCGAGAGGGCAGCACGGGGGACATGACCCCCTGGGGTTGGAATCTCTGTTGCTCTGGAGGCCAGGATCGCCATAGCCCAGGGTAACGATGGGGAGCGTCGTCTAGGTCATGCAGGAGGATCCCAGACCTGGATAATATTAGAGACGAAGACAGAAGAGCGAAGTAATGTTATACTAATTGATGTACTTTGTGTGGGTTGTGGGGGTATGAGCAGACACTATCAAGTACCACATTTGGGTGCTTAAGAGGTACTGTAAGTGCATGTGAGGCACATGCACTTACAGTACCTCTAGTGCATGTGAGGCACATGCACTAGGGAGAGGAGTGGTGTTCACAGATTATTATCTAGAATTAGTAGTTCTCTCTCCACGTATAGGCAGCGGGAGCAGTTATGAGAGTGGTGGAGTAGTTTTATGAGTGTGGCAAATAGATTCGAGGCGGCTGGCACCTCTTGGACACCGGAGGACAAGCTTGAGAGTGTCGCTCAAGGGTGACTACCCTCGAGCGGCACTCCAGGACGCTACCGGTCTCCACTGGAAGCGAGGACATAGACACAGGGCTTGTGGGCGTGGGAGTGCAGGGTATGTGACCGGCTACTGGCGCAATGCTGGACAAGACATCGAGGCAGAGGGCCGGCCAGGACCTATGGCGAGGTCCTGGCTATGGTGAGACCACCGTAGGAGCGCTTGTGGGTGCTCCCACACCCCACAAACCCTGTGTGTCCATGTCACACACCCCGAGGTACACTCACATGCTTCTCATCCGGTGTTCATGAGGTGCCAGCCGCCTCATCGCCTTGATTCTATTTGCCACACACTCATAAAACTGCTCCACCCCACTCATAACTGCTTCCGCTCCCGCTACGTTGAGAGAGAACTACATATTAATTTCAAATAATAAACTGGGTATAGTATTGTATATATTGCCTAATGCTGTCTGCTGCTGTCTACTGTTGCCTAGTGCAGTCTATTGTAGCTTATTACTGTCTACTGTAGTATACTGCTATCTACTGTAGTATACTGCTATCTACTGTAGTATACTGGAGAGCCAGCTGACATAATACACCGGTGTGTGAGGATACTGGCGGAGTACGACTGATCACACCTTCCTCTCGTGGGTGTAGCGAGAGGACCCGACACTCAAATCAAAATCCAACCTCCTAACCTAACATAACACGTACGTACCCAAACAACCCATCTAATCCATCGAGTCCCTAGGCATAGAAAACGTAAAACATACGTGAGCCGTTATTATTCTGAACAGTTTGCATTTATAAAAGTTGACTGTGATTACGTAAAAAGCGGCGCGAGTTAGATGAGAGGATGGTTTTGGGATGCAGGTGGTTGTGTAGTTAGGTCGGAGGTGGACTGGATATACCGCTCCAGCCCCTGCTGGCGTGTGTAGGGGTGGGCGCGTGAAGCGGTGATTTGTCAAAAGTAAAAACGTTAGTCCTGTCAACCATATCGGGGGTACAGGACAAGCTAAAAGGGTTTTTGGTGTGTGTGTGTGTGGTGTGTGTGTGTGCGTGTGTGTGTGTGTGCGTGTGTGTGTGTGTGCGTGTGTGTGTGTGTGTGTGTGCGTGTGTGTGTGTGTGTGTGTGTGTGTGCGTGTGTGTGTGTGTGCGTGCGTGTGTGTGTGTGTGTGTGTGTGTGTGTGTGTGTGTGTGTGTGTGTATGTGTGTACTCACCTAATTGTGCTTGCAGGGGTTGAGCTCTGGCTCTTTGGTCCCGCCTCTCAACCGTCAATCAACAGGTATACAGGTTCCTGAGCCTATTGGGTTCTATCATATCTATACTTGAAACTGTGTATGGGGGGTCAGCCTCCACCACATCACTTCCTAATGCATTGCATTTATCAACCACTCTGACACTAAAAAAGTTCTTTCTAATATCTGTGTGTGTGTGTGTGTGTGTGTGTACTCACCTAGTTGCACTCACCTAGTTGTGTTTGCGGGGGTTGAGCTCTGGCTCTTTGGTCCCGCCTCTCAACCGTCAATCAACAGGTGTACAGATTCATGAGCCTATCGGGCTCTGTCATATCTACACACATGTGTGTGTGTATCTACATACATGTGTGTGTGTGTGTGTGTGTGTGTGTGTGTGTGTGTGTGTGTGTGTGTGTGTGTGTGTGTGTGTGTGTGATATTTTCTACCCAGATACGTGGAGACACACATTCACAATGGTACCCAGCATTTCTACACCATGTGTCCTCCATGGACAGGTTTGGAGATCTGTGAGAGGCTATGTTGAGTAGTGAATTTTTGAGCACTTGAGCACAGAAGGTGACAGTAGTGCTTTAATCATATCAACCACCACACACAAACAATGCATTTACATCTGTCCTACATAATCAGGGTATGAGGTATGCTATCTTACATATATATATATATGGAGTACATATAGTACGCCATAACTAATATAGCTGGTTATAGAGTACTCAACCACAGAATGGGTTTGATGTGCGTTTACAAAGCTGAAATACATAAACGTATATGGATTTCACATATGTGAAATACATATGTATTTCACATATATGTATTTCACATATACACGTATATGCAAGAATAATTACACAAAAACACTTGCTTCGGTTATGCGTAAGTATCCACGAATGATCACATGAAACGTTCGAAATTTCGTTTCATTCTTTCCTATGTGGATATGTATACGGATGTACGTACATGTATATACATACATGTATACGCATACCCATACATGTATACGCATACCCATACATGTCTACATATATATGTATGAACATTCACGTACATGTATAAACATACATGTATACACATGCACGGACATGTATGAACATATACGTACGTGTATACACGGACATGTATGAACATACACGTACATGTATACACATACACGTACAACTGTCGCTGAGTGGACAGTGCTTGGGACTTGTAATCCTAGGGTCCGGGTTCGATCCCCGGTGGAGGCGGAAACAAATGGACAGTTTCTTTCACCCTGATGGCCCTGTTACCTAACAGTAAATAGGTACCTGGCAGTTAGACAGCTGCTACGGGCTGCTTCCTGTGTGTACTCACCTAGTTGTGCTTGCGGGGGTTGAGCTCTGGCTCTTTGGTCCCGCCTCTCAACTGTCAATCAACTGGTGTACAGGTTCCTGAGCCTATTATGCTGTGTATGTGTTGTGTGTGTGTGTGTGTGTGTGTGTGTGTGTGTGTGTGTGTGTGTGTGTGTGTACTCACCTATTTGTGCAAGCGGGGGTTGAGCTTTGGCTCTTTGGTCCCGCCTCTCAACTGTGTGTGTGTGTGTGTGTGTGAAAAAATATAAAATGAAAACAGGAGAAGCGGGTCCAAAGAGACAGAGCTCAACCCCCGCAAGCACAACAAGGTGTATACAGATATTTACGTCTCTCACAATGTGATAGTATAAAACAGCTGCTGGAGTAACAAGAGCGTTGTTAAGCACTCATGCACAGAAGGCGATAGACTTTGTGTGCAAGGTAATGTAGCTGTGCGTGTGGGGGGTTGAGCTCCAGCTATTGGGTCCTAAGATTTGTTTCATCTACATTTGAGTCGACTTTGGTTCCAAATTTATTCCATTTCTTGAAAACTCTTACACAAGAGAAATGTTCGTTTTATCCCTGGAGATTAGTTTTTTTGGTTGACCTGGTGTTTGGGTTGACCCCTGTGCTTGGGTTGACCCCCTGTGTTTGGGTTGACCCCAGTGCTTGGGTTGACCCCCTGTGTTGGGTTGACCCCCTGTGTTGGGTTGACCCCTGTGCTTGGGTTGACCCCAGTGCTTGGGTTGACCCCCTGTGTTTGGGTTGACCCCTGTGCTTGGGTTGACCCCCTGTGTTTGGGTTGACCCCAGTGCTTGGGTTGACCCCCTGTGTTTGGGTTGACCCCTGTGCTTGGGTTGACCCCCTGTGTTTGGGTTGACCCCAGTGCTTGGGTTGACACCCTGTGTTGGGTTGACCCCCTGTGTTGGGTTGACCCCTGTGCTTGGGTTGACCCCCTGTGTTGGGTTGACCCCTGTGTTTGGGTTGACCCTCTGTGTTGGGTTGACCCTCTGTGCTTGGGTTGACCCCCTGTGTTGGGTTGACCCCTGTGTTTGGGTTGACCCTCTGTGCTTGGGTTGACCCTCTGTGCTTGGGTTGACCCCCTGTGTTGGGTTGACCTCTGTGCTTGGGTGGGTTGACCCCCTGTGTTGAGTTGACGACTGTGTTTGGGTTGACCCTCTGTGCTTGGGTTGACCCCCCTTTGTTGGGTTGACCCCCTGTGTTGGGTTGACTCTTTGTGCTTGGGTTGACCCTCTGTGCTTGGGTTGACCCTCTGTGCTTGGGTTGACCCTCTGTGCTTGGGTTGACCCTCTGTGCTTGGGTTGACCCCCTGTGTTGGGTTGACCCTCTGTGCTTGGGTTGACCCTCTGTGCTTGGGTTGACCCACTGTGTTGGGTTGACCCTCTGTGTTTGGGTTGACCCCTTGTGCTTGGGTTGACCCCTGTGCTTGGGTTGACCCCTTGTGCTTGGGTTGACCCCTGTGCTTGGGTTGACCCCTTGTGCTTGGGTTGACCCCTGTGTTTGGGTTGACCTCTGTTCTTGGGTTGACCCCTGTGCTTGGGTTGACCCTCTGTGCTTGGGTTGACCCTCTGTGCTTGGGTTGACCCCCCTGTGCTTGGGTTGACCCCTTGTGCTTGCGTTGACCCCTGTGCTTGGGTTGACCCCTTGTGTTTGGGTTGACCCCAGTGTTTGGGTTGACCCCAGTGTTTGGGTTGACCCCTGTGTTTGGGTTGACCCCAGTGTTTGGGTTGACCCCTATGCTTGGGTTGACCCCTATGCTTGGGTTGCCCCCGGTGTTGGGTTGACCCCCTGTGTTGGGTTGACCCCCGGTGTTGGGTTGACCCCTGTCTTGGGTTGACCCCCTGTGTTGGGTTGACCCCCTGTGCTTGGGTTGACCCCTGTGTTGGGTTGACCCCTGTGCTTGGGTTGACCCCCTGTGTTGGGTTGACCCCTGTGTTGGGTTGACCCCTGTGCTTGGGTTGACCCCCTGTGTTGGGTTGACACTTGTGTTGGGTTGACACTTGTGTTGGGTTGACCCCCTGTGTTGGGTTGACCCCTGTGTTGGGTTGACCCCCTGTGTTGGGTTGACCCCTGTGTTGGGTTGATCCCTGTGCTTGGGTTGACCCCCTGTGTTGGGTTGACACTTGTGTTGGGTTGACACTTGTGTTGGGTTGACTCGCTGTGTTGGGTTGACCCCTGTGTTGGGTTGACCCCCTGTGTTGGGTTGACCTCTGTGTTGGGTTGACCCCTGTGTTGGGTTGACCCCCTGTGTTGGGTTGACCCCCTGTGTTGGGTTGACACTTGTGTTGGGTTGACACTTGTGTTGGGTTGACCCGCTGTGTTGGGTTGACCCGCTGTGTTGGGTTGACCCCCTGTGTTGGGTTGACCCCTGTGTTGGGTTGACCCCTGTGTTGGTTTGACCCACTGTGTTGGGTTGACACTTGTGTTGGGTTGACCCGCTGTGTTGGGTTGACCCGCTGTGTTGGGTTGACCCCTGTGTTGGGTTGACACTTGTGTTGGATTGACACTTGTGTTGGGTTGACCCCTGTGTTGGGTTGACCCCTGTGTTGGGTTGACCCCTGTGTTGGGTTGACCAGCGGTGTTGGGTTGACCCCCTGTGTTGGGTTGACCCCTGTGTTGGGTTGACCCCCTGTGTTGGGTTGACACTTGTGTTGGGTTGACCCCCTGTGTTGGGTTGACCCCTGTGTTGGGTTGACCCCTGTGCTTGGGTTGACCCCCTGTGTTGGGTTGACCCCTGTGTTGGGTTGACCCCTGTGTTGGGTTGACCCCTGTGCTTGGGTTGACCCCCTGTGTTGGGTTGACACTTGTGTTGGGTTGACACTTGTGTTGGGTTGACCCGCTGTGTTGGGTTGACCCCTGTGTTGGGTTGACCCCTGTGTTGGGTTGACCCCTGTGTTGGGTTGACCCCCTGTGTTGGGTTGACCCCTGTGTTGGGTTGATCCCTGTGCTTGGGTTGACCCCCTGTGTTGGGTTGACACTTGTGTTGGGTTGACACTTGTGTTGGGTTGACTCGCTGTGTTGGGTTGACCCCTGTGTTGGGTTGACCCCCAGTGTTGGGTTGACCTCTGTGTTGGGTTGACCCCTGTGTTGGGTTGACCCCCTGTGTTGGGTTGACCCCCTGTGTTGGGTTGACACTTGTGTTGGGTTGACACTTGTGTTGGGTTGACACTTGTGTTGGGTTGACCCGCTGTGTTGGGTTGACCCGCTGTGTTGGGTTGACCCCTGTGTTGGGTTGACCCCTGTGTTGGGTTGACCCACTGTGTTGGGTTGACACTTGTGTTGGGTTGACCCGCTGTGTTGGGTTGACCCGCTGTGTTGGGTTGACCCGCTGTGTTGGGTTGACCCCTGTGTTGGGTTGACCCCCTGTGTTGGGTTGACACTTGTGTTGGATTGACACTTGTGTTGGGTTGACACTTGTGTTGGGTTGACCCCTGTGTTGGGTTGACCCCTGTGTTGGGTTGACCAGCTGTGTTGGGTTGACCCCCTGTGTTGGGTTGACCCCTGTGTTGGGTTGACCCCCTGTGTTGGGTTGACACTTGTGTTGGGTTGACCCCCTGTGTTGGGTTGACCCCTGTGTTGAGTTGACCCCCTGTGTTGGGTTGACCCCTGTGCTTGGGTTGACCCCCTGTGTTGGGTTGACCCCCTGTGCTTGGGTTGACCCCTGTGTTGGGTTGACCCCCTGTGTTGGGTTGACCCCTGTGTTGGGTTGACACCTGTGTTGGGTTGACTCCCTGTGCTTGGGTTGACCCCTGTGTTGGGTTGACCCCCTGTGTTGGGTTGACACCTGTGCTTGGGTTGACCCCCTGTGTTGGGTTGACCCCTGTGTTGGGTTGACCTTTGTGCTTGGGTTGACCCCCTGTATTGGGTTGACCCCTGTGTTGGGTTGACCCCCTGTGTTGGGTTGACCCCCTGTGTTGGGTTGACCCCCTGTGTTGGGTTGACCCCCTGTGTTGGGTTGACCTTTGTGCTTGGGTTGACCCCCTGTGTTTGGGTTGACCTTTGTGCTTGGGTTGACCCCCTGTGTTTGGGTTGACCCCTGTGTTGACCCCCTGTGTTTGGGTTGACCCCTGTGTTGGGTTGACCCCTGTGTTGGGTTGACACTTGTGTTGGGTTGACCCCCTGTGTTGGGTTGACCTTTGTGCTTGGGTTGACCCCCTGTGTTGGGTTGACCCCTGTGTTGGGTTGACCCCCTGTGTTGGGTTGACCCCTGTGTTGGGTTGACCCCCTGTGCTTGGGTTGACCCCTGTGCTTGGGTTGACCCCTGTGTTTGGGTTGACCCCTGTGCTTGGGTTGACCCCCTGTGTTGGGTTGACCCCTGTGTTGGGTTGACCCCTGTGCTAGGGTTGACCCCCTGTGTTGGGTTGACACTTGTGTTGGGTTAACACTTGTGTTGGGTTGACCCGCTGTGTTGGGTTGACCCCTGTGTTGGGTTGACCCCCTGTGTTGGGTTAACCCCTGTGTTGGGTTGACCCGTGTTGGGTTGATCCCCTGTGTTGGGTTGACACTTGTGTTGGGTTGACCCGCTGTGTTGGGTTGACCCCCTGTGTTGGGTTGACCCGCTGTGTTGGGTTGACCCCTGTGTTGGGTTGACCCCCTGTGTTGGGTTGACCCCTGTGTTGGGTTGACCCCTGTGTTGGGTTGACCCCCTGTGTTGGGTTGACCCCTGTGTTGGGTTGACCCCCTGTGCTTGGGTTGACCCCCTGTGCTTGGGTTGACCCCTGTGCTTGGGTTGACCCCTGTGTTTGGGTTGACCCCTGTGCTTGGGTTGACCCCCTGTGTTGGGTTGACCCCTGTGTTGGGTTGACACTTGTATTGGGTTGACACTTGTGTTGGGTTGACCCCCTGTGTTGGGTTGACCCCCTGTGTTGGGTTGACCCCCTGTGTTGGGTTGACCCCCTGTGTTGGGTTGACCCCTGTGTTGGGTTGACCCCTGTGCTTGGGTTGACCCCCTGTGTTGGGTTGACACTTGTGTTGGGTTGACACTTGTGTTGGGTTGACCCCCTGTGTTGGGTTGACCCCTGTGTTGGGTTGACCCCCTGTGTTGGGTTGACCCCTGTGTTGGGTTGACACCTGTGTTGGGTTGACTCCATGTGCTTGGGTTGACCCCCTGTGTTGGGTTGACCCCTGTGTTGGGTTGACCCCCTGTGTTGGGTTGACCCCTGTGTTGGGTTGACCCCCTGTGATGGGTTGACACCTGTGCTTGGGTTGACCCCCTGTGTTGGGTTGACCCCTGTGTTGGGTTGACCCCCTGTGTTGGGTTGACCCCCTGTGTTGGGTTGACACCTGTGCTTGGGTTGACCCCCTGTGTTTGGGTTGACCCCTGTGTTGGGTTGACCCCTGTGTTGGGTTGACCCCTGTGTTGGGTTGACACTTGTGTTGGGTTGACACTTGTGTTGAGTTGACCCCCTGTGTTGGGTTGACTCCTGTGTTGGGTTGACCCCCTGTGTTGGGTTGACCCCTGTGCTTGGGTTGACCCCTGTGTTTGGGTTGACCCCTGTGCTTGGGTTGACCCCCTGTGTTGGGTTGACCCCTGTGTTGGGTTGACCCCCTGTGTTGGGTTGACACTTGTGTTGGGTTGATCCCTGTGTTGGGTTGACACTTGTGTTGGGTTGACACTTGTGTTGGGTTGACACTTGTGTTGGGTTGATCCCTGTGTTGGGTTGACCCCCTGTGTTGGGTTGACTTTTGTGCTTGGGTTGACCCCCTGTGTTTGGGTTGACCCCTGTGTTGGGTTGACCCCTGTGTTGGGTTGACACTTGTGTTGAGTTGACCCCCTGTGTTGGGTTGACCTTTGTGCTTGGGTTGACCCCCTGTGTTGGGTTGACCCCTGTGTTGGGTTGACCCCCTGTGTTGGGTTGACCCCTGTGCTTGGGTTGTCCCCTGTGTTTGGGTTGACCCCTGTGCTTGGGTTGACCCCCTGTGCTTGGGTTGACCCCTGTGCTTGGGTTGACCCCCTGTGCTTGGGTTGACCCCTGTGCTTGGGTTGACCCCCTGTGCTTGGGTTGATACTTGTGTTGGGTTGACACTTGTGTTGGGTTGACACTTGTGTTGGGTTGACACTTGTGTTCGGTTGATCCCTGTGTTGGGTTGACACTTGTGTTGGGTTGATCCCTGTGCTTGGGTTGACCTCCTGTGTTTGGGTTGACCCCATGTGTTTGAGTTGACCCCCTGTGCTTGGGTTGACCCCCTGTGTTTGGGTTGACCCCTGTGCTTGGGTTGACCCCTTCTTCTTGGGTTGACCTCTGTGCTTGGGTTCTTTCTGGACCATTATTAAGTGTTGTGTTGCAAAGGTATACAGATGGCAAAGGTTAGAGGCAAACAGGAATAGATGCAACAGGGGCCAGGAATGACTATGTAAATATACGAAGAATGGTGGAAATCAACTATGAAAACAATATTGCCTCCAAACCAAAGAGCCAACCGATTCTCCTACATAGCCATATAAGAAGGAAAATGACAGTGAATGACCAAGTGACCAGGTTAAGAAAATGGGAGAGGCCAGTATACAGAAAATGATAAAGAAATTTATGAGGAGCTCAATGCCAGCTTCCATGGAGTGTTCACTACTGAGCCTGAACAGCTCCCAGAGCCAGATAAGGAAGCAGCCCCTGATGAGAGAGACTATTAAATATTGAGGTGACAACGGAGGATGTATACAACTAGCATCACTAGATATAACTAAAACTACAGGGCTAGATAGAGCATCATCATGGATGCTAAAAGAAGCAGCACAGACCCTCACCATACCAAATCAGGAATTTTTAATGTGTCAGTAACCTTTCTTTACGAAAGGGGAATTTCCCAGCTGCGGGAAGAAGGCAAATGTGGTGCCAATCTACAAGATCATTAACTTGTTTAAGTGTATAATTACTGTAAATCTCACAGTTAAACACTAGATGGCCCTGGTAGGAATATGAAAAGAGTTTACTGAGCTCTTAAAAAACATTTTTACAAAGGACATAACACCTGTTGTTCATTGGCAAATGTAGTGCCAATCTACAATCTACAAGATAGAGAAGAGGCACTTAACTACAGACCAGTGTCGCCCACAAGCATCCCTTTTACAGAACTTGAAAGTATTATAAGGTTAAGACTAGTTGCACACCTAGAAAGAATTGGGTTTGTAAGTAAACAACAACACGGCTTTAGAGCAGAGAAATCATGCCTGACGAACCTCCTGGAGATTTATGATGAGGTAACGAAAATAAGGCAAGACAGAGAAGGCTGGGCAGATTGCATATTTCTGGACAGCCAAAAAGCCTTTCATACAGTACCATACAGAAGGTTACTACAGAAACTCGAGAGGCAGGCGGTAGTAAGCGGAAACACTAACATGGGTAAGGAATTACCTAACAGATAGGTGTCAGAGAGTGACAGTGAGGGGCGAGAAGTCGGACTGGCGTAGAGTAACAAGCAGGGTTGCTCAAGGATTGGTGCTGGGACCCACAGTATTCGTTATTTATGTAAATGACTTGATTCTTGGAGTTGAGTCTTCTATGTCGATGTTTGCTGACAGTGCGAAACTAATGAGAAGGGTTGAGATAGATGTGGATTGTAAGACTCTCCAAGATGACTTGAACAAGCTTCAGAGCTGGTCTGAGAAATGACTGCTAGTGTTCAACACCAACAAGTGTAAGGTGATGGAAATGGGAACAGGAGCCTGGAGACCCAAAGGCCAATCAATATACGATGAAGGGAAACTATCTATATAACAACTAGAGAAAAATACCTGAGAGTGGACATAACACCAAACCTAACTCCAGAGACTCATCTAAACAGAATAACGTCAGCTACATGCTCTACGCTAGCAAAAGCCAGAAAGACCTTCAGAAACTTGAATAAGGAGGTTTTTAGATCACTGTATACCGCCTATTTGAGGCCAGTCTTAGAGTATGCCATCTTGGAGCCCCATCTTAAAAAACACATAAGGAAGCTCGAAAAGGTGCAGAAGTTTGCAACGAGACTCGTCCCAGAGTTGCGAGGGATGAGGTATGAAAAGAAACTGAAGGAACTAAACATGACGATACTAGAAAGGAGGAGGGAGTAGGGGATATGATACGGATGTATAAAATACTTAGATATTGATCGGGTAGTTTGTAAACAAATGTTTACACTGAATACCAATAGAACAGTGGGACACGGATCGAAGATTGAGACTCAGATGTTTCATAAAGATGTTGGAAAGTTTTCCTTTAGCGTGCGGGTAGTGAGTAAATGGAATGACATAAAGGAGCAGGTTGTAGAGGCTAACTCCATTCATAACTTT
This sequence comes from Procambarus clarkii, assembly GCF_040958095.1. Lineage (NCBI taxonomy): Eukaryota > Metazoa > Arthropoda > Malacostraca > Decapoda > Cambaridae > Procambarus > Procambarus clarkii. Next base: position 24,967,771 of record NC_091182.1, read on the forward strand.
AAAAGCAGGCATGATAGGGAGGTAGACCAGGAGTCATTACATTAGACAACCAGCGGCTAGAAAAGCGGGGTCCAAGAGCTAGAGGTCGATACTTCAGTCATAAATCAGTGAGTACAAATAGGTGACTACACGCACACACACCGGGAGGATACCCGGCGGTGCCCGGGATTCTCTCTCTCTCTCTCTCTCTCTCTCTCTCTCTCTCTCTCTCTCTCTCTCTCTCTCTCTCTCTCTCTCTCTCTCTCTCTCTCTCTCTCTCTCTCCCTCTCTCCCTCTCTCCCTCTCTCCCTCTCTCCCTCTCTCCCTCTCTCCCTCTCCCTCTCCCTCTCCCTCTCCCTCTCCCTCTCTCTCTCTCTCTCTCTCTCTCTCTCTCTCTCTCTCTCTCTCTCTCTCTCTCTCTCTCTCTCTCTCTCTCTCTCTCTCTCTCTCCCCCCTCTCTCTCTCTCTCTCTCTCTCTCTCTCTCTCTCTCTCTCTCTCTCTCTCTCTCTCTCTCTCTCTCTCTCTCTCTCTCTCTCTCTCTCTCTCTCTCTCTCTCCCTCTCTCCCTCCCCCTCTCTCTCTCTCTCTCTCTCTCTCTCTCTCTCTCTCTCTCTCTCTCTCTCTCTCTCTCTCTCTCTCTCTCTCTCTCTCTCTCTCTCTCCCCTCCCCCTCTCTCTCTCTCTCTCTCTCTCTCTCTCTCTCTCTCTCTCTCTCTCTCTCTCTCTCTCTCTCTCTCTCTCTCTCTCTCTCTCTCTCTCTCTCTCTCTCTCTCTCTCTCTCTCTCTCTCTCCCCCTCCCCCTCTCTCTCTCTCTCTCTCTCTCTCTCTCTCTCTCTCTCTCTCTCTCTCTCTCTCTCTCTCTCTCTCTCTCTCTCTCTCTCTCTCTCTCTCTCCCTCTATCCCTCTCTCCCTCCCTCCCCCACAATTATTACCTGTAGCCACCTGTCGTAAGTCTGGATATCCCAGCCTAATTCTGGTAATTATAATGTCACAGTGTCTGGTGGATGTTTTGCCCTCTCCATATATTAAATTCGGAATTTATTTAAAATTTTATGTGTTTCTCTTTTAGTTTTTCTTTCTACAGTGAAAAACATTATACACACTGATATTGCAAAATAAAAAATGATTATCATACTTTGCCTGTAATTAGCTGAATTAGTGGACTGGCGGCTGCTTGGGGGAAAGGGGGGGGGGGGAGGGGATGGCTGGGTAGGCAGGAGGGGGGGATGGTGTTGGGGGTAGGTTAGGGGGGGGGTGATGTGAGGCGAGCTAAGGTGTGCAAGTCAGTCGACTGACCTCCCACTGGATCAAACGCTCACCTGTGTCTAACGCCTCTTGCTCCTCTCGTTCTCTCTATACAGTACTCCACTACCAACAGTTACACAAAGAGAGAGACAGACAGTAGAACACGAGACAGATCAGAACAGTGCTGGGTACCCTTCTAGTTTATATATTGAATATAACTAAGAACTCTTTGACCCGGCCAGGATTCGAACCCATGCCGTCCAGGATCACCCCTAAACGTACACAGTACCGTGACCACCGCACCAATGATCGTCTATAAGGATTGGTCAGTCCTGGTGCTTATTACCTAAGCTCCCTGACTGATCAACCCCCGACGACACTCATGGATCCATATATACAGGTACCCCAGATCTGTCTGTATGTTTTCTGTCATACTGTTTCTGTCCGTCTGGCAGTATGGAAAGTGCATCCACACATGTGGATGCAGTGGGAGGGACGGCTATATGGATATCGTCACGTGGTGGCTCGGCGATGGAGCCCGTTCTCAGACCAAGTCCATCACCATGAGACCCGACACCAACCCTCAAACCACCGGGATAGTTATGTACATATTTATGGTGATCTGAAAACATATTACAGGTTCCAGTAGTAAACATGTAAACTGGCAAATGAACCTTTGTTGTAAACAGAGATTATTCTCAAGTTATAACTTTAATGTAATAGAAATCGTTGGTTTAAATTGTAAAAGTATATACTGAAAAAGTTTTCTTTCAAGAATTCTTTCCGTAAATGGAATTCGCGGGTACACTGAAATAGTTTTCGAATACTATATTTCACATTATAGGCAATAATACATTATGTTAATGTAACCAAACGTAATAAAACTTAACCTAACCCTAATCTAAAGGAACCTTAACATAACTTAATCCTTGATAGAGGGTAGATAACATCATAAATTATGATCTCCTTGAAGGGATCTCCGCCCTGAGTATTGGTTGCATACTGATATGAGAGAGAGAGAGAGAGAGAGAGAGAGAGAGAGAGAGAGAGAGAGAGAGAGAGAGAGAGAGAAGGGGGGGGGAGGGGTTAGGGGGGATGGAGCAACAAAAGCTAACTCCATTTTATATGTCTGGAACTCAAACTTCTCCTTTTGTTATGTTTTGTCTCTTAAGTTTTCCCTCCTGGCAAGAGTAGTACAAATTGGTGTGAGTTTAGCTGCTCACCGGGCGAGGACCCGAGAGAGAGAGACACTGAGTGAAGGAATGTTTTGGGACTTCTGAACCTCGTTCCAAAACTGGCAAGTCTCCTGCTTTTTATTTTCTGTGTCATGCCTCCGCTTTTAAAAAGCTGTGACTTAACTTCGTTTGGAATATTTTTTTAATGTTTTTTTTTTATGATATTGTATTCGTAAAGGCAGTTCGAATGTGTAAATTTGTTCAAGAGACTATCACGCCAGCTGTGCTACCAACTATGCGCGCGCGCGAGCGCACACTTCTTCCTCCACCCCGTCTTCTTTTTTCCTCTTATTCAACTCCTTCCTTCTCTTCCTTTCATGATTCCTCCACTTTTACCCCATACTTATCTTCTCTTTCATTCTTCTCCCTATCTTAGGTCTTCCATCTGTTATTTATCCATCCTCTTCCATTCCTTCTCCTCTCCTGCATCCTCCTCCCCCATACCATCGCAAGTCGGCCAGGAAGTTCAACGGGGAATTCAACCAACGTGAGTCTCAAGACCGCTACGCTAATGCAGATGGCATCTCCAAGAAAGTAAGTGAACTGAAACAAAGGAACCTATAATAGAGAGTATGATGTTATTACTGTGAAAGAGACAAATGTTCAGATAACAAGAAAAAGAATGGAAACAGAAGAGAGAAGACATAACTCCGTTGTTTAAAGTGGGAATGGAAGCTTGTGGACGTTATTCACAGGCACAGAGCACCAAACAGACTGTCACAGAAATCACAGGAACAGGTAATAGTAAAGAAATAGTAAGTAAGAAAGCATAGAATAGTAAGAAAGCACTTTCTCTTGATAATTCACTTGCCTAAGTGCATAATTTCTGTAAATCTCACAATTAAACACTAGAAGGCCCTGGTAGGTATATGAAAAGAGTTTACAGAACTATTAATAAAACATTTTTACGAAGGACATCAACACCTGTTGATATCCTTTTTCATTTTGTCCAACAACACCTGTTGTTGGGGATGTTCAACACCTGCTGACAGACTTAGGGCAAGACAGGGGACCAACCTGCCTGGCAAGACCTCACCTCCACCCAGGATGAGGCACACCATAACAGAACAGAGGACAAAAGTGAAGAGCAGAGGTGCCATGGGCACAATCAGAGAACACTGTATGAACATCAGAGGTCCGCGGTTGTTCAACGTCCTACCAGCGAGCATCAGAAATATTACAGGAACAACTGTGGACATCTTCAAGAGGAAACTAGATTGTTTCCTTCAAGGAGTGCCGGACCAACCGAGCTGTGGTAGGTATGTGGGCCTGCGGGCCGCTCCAAGCAACAGCCTGGTGGACCAAACACTCACAAGTCAAGTCTTGACCTCGGGCCGGGCTTGGGGAGTAGAAGAACTCCCAGAACCCCATCAACCAGGTGTCAACACTCAACTAGGCGCCAGCAACCATTGCCTTCACAGTACAAACGACAGCTATAAGCACGAGGGAGTACAGAAGACCAGCATTATGTTTTGAGGGATGTAACTTGAATAAGGAAATATTTTGGAATGAGTGCAGTTGAGACAGACCTGACGAGACTGTGGAAGGCATGATGGAGAGTCTGAAGACCATCCACCACTAAGAGACACGAGAGACAGTTCATGAAGACAAAAGAGGCCGGAGACCGTGGGTAAGGCAAGGCAGGACAGTGGGGAACCGCAGCAGTAGTAACAGAGAAACAACACAAGAATGGTTAAGCCTCCAGTGGTATAGAAGAACTGTCGCACACTCACATCAGGAAGCAAATGTGTGTGAACGACCAATTACACTAAATACGAGAGGAAGAGGAGGAGGTGCCAGACGGAAAGTGAAAAGGCGTTATGCTAGATACTAAACACAAGCTTTAAGAATACATTTAAAATAGAACCTAAGCAACTCAGAGGTAAAAAAAGAAGACCGCCTTCAGTGAGAGACTAAGTAGCCCAAACGGCGATGAGGTAACGAACTGGCTGTAGGACCAAACTTAAGATGAAAGCTGTAGAACCAAAGTCAGAAACAGAATACGATTGAGTAGATTTCTTTCAATATTCTTTCGAATGTTTTTAGTCTCCAGAGATGCAGGTTCAGTCCCATCGTCTGCGGGCCGCTCCAAGCAACAGCCTGTTGGATCAAGTTCTCACAGGCCGGGGCTCGGGGACTAGAAGAACTCCCGAAACCCCTCTTCAGGTAGACTCTAGAGGGGTCGTCAAGGTGATAACGAGGTGGTTAAGGTGAGGGCTGGTGGTGGTGGTGGCTAGGTGGCATAGTGGTGGTGGCTAGGTGGCATAGTGGTGGTGGCTAGGTGGCATAGTGGTGGTGGCTAGGTGGCATAGTGGTGGTGGCTAGGTGGCATAGTGGTGGTGGCTAGGTGGCATAGTGGTGGTGGCTAGGTGGCATAGTGGTGGAGTTGTGAATGGGGAACAAGTGGGGGGGGGGGGGCCGGCTAGGAAAAAGAGGGGTTGGGCACGTGAAGGAGGAGGTTGTTAACTGCTGGGGTTGAAGAGTTGGCAAGTGGCGGCGTGGAGAGGTGGGGGGGTGGGGTGGCGGCGTGGAGAGGTGGGGGTGGCGGCGTGGAGAGGTGGGGGGGTGGCGGCGTGGAGAGGTGGGTGGGGGTGGCGGCGTGGAGAGGTGGGGGGTGGCGGCGTGGAGAGGTGGGGGGGGTGGCGGCGTGGAGAGGTGGGGGTGGCGGCGTGGAGAGGTGGGGGGGGGGCGGCGTGGAGAGGTGGGGGTGGCGGCGTGGAGAGGTGGGGGTGGCGGCGTGGAGAGGTGGGGGGGGGGTGGCGGCGTGGAGAGGTGGGGGTGGCGGCGTGGAGAGGTGGGGGGGGGGTGGCGGCGTGGAGAGGTGGGGGTGGCGGCGTGGAGAGGTGGGGGGTGGCGGCGTGGAGAGGTGGGGGGTGGCGGCGTGGAGAGGTGGGGGTGGCGGCGTGGAGAGGTGGGGGGTGGCGGCGTGGAGAGGTGGGGGGTGGCGGCGTGGAGAGGTGGGGGGTGGCGGCGTGGAGAGGGGGGGTGGCGGCGTGGAGAGGGGGGGGTGGCGGCGCAGAGAGGTGGGGGTGGCGGCGTGGAGAGGGGGGGGGTGGCGGCGTGGAGAGGTGGGGGGTGGCGGCGTGGAGAGGGGGGGTGGCGGCGTGGAGAGGGGGGGGTGGCGGCGTGGAGAGGTGGGGGGTGGCGGCGTGGAGAGGTGGGGGGTGGCGGCGTGGAGAGGGGGGGTGGCGGCGTGGAGAGGGGGGGGTGGCGGCGCAGAGAGGTGGGGGTGGCGGCGTGGAGAGGTGGGTGGGGGTGGTGGCGTGGAGAGGTGGGGGTGATGGCGTGGAGAGGTGGGGGGTGGCGGCGTGGAGAGGTGGGGGGTGACGGCGTGGAGAGGTGGGGGGTGGCGGCGTGGAGAGGTGGGGGGTGGCGGCGTGGAGAGGTGGGGGGTGACGGCGTGGAGAGGTGGGTGGGGGTGGTGGCGTGGAGAGGTGGGGGGTGATGGCGTGGAGAGGTGGGGGTGGCGGCGTGGAGAGGTGGGGGGTGGCGGCGTGGAGAGGTGGGGGGTGGCGGCGTGGAGAGGTGGGGGGTGGCGGCGTGGAGAGGTGGGGGGTGGCGGCGTGGAGAGGTGGGGGGTGGCGGCGTGGAGAGGTGGGGGGTGACGGCGTGGAGAGGTGGGGGGGTGGCGGCGTATAAAGGTGGGGGGTGGCGGCGTGGAGAGGTGGGGGGTGACGGCGTGGAGGGGTGGTGATTGGGCGGGCCGTAGAGGAATTGGTGGGGGGGTTGGGGGGGGGGGCATAACATAATCAAGAGGCAGGAGTGGGGGGGGGGGGAGGCGGTTGGGCTTGTGGGGGGGAGGTGGGGCTTTGGGGGGGGGGGAGGAGGTAAGAGCTAAGGTGTGGTCGATAATATATAGAATGTGGGAAAGGGTGTGGTAGAGCGGGTTAATGGGAGAGGTGCTGAGTAATGGGGAGGTGCTGAGTAATGGGGAGGTGCTGAGTAATGGGGGATGTGCTGAGTAATGGGAG
>NC_091182.1:24974699-25004699 GCF_040958095.1 Procambarus clarkii
CCCCCCCCCCCTCCTGTTCCCTAGTATCCCCTCCCTCTCAGAAACCCCTCCTTCCTTTCCCCCCCCCCCTAATCCCCCCTTCCCACCTCCCCCTTCCCCTGAGCTGCGACATTCACCTTTACCCTATGTGTCAATGTATGTATACGTTCGCTGACTCGTCCGTCTCTCTGTAGTCCATTCGTGTTGATATGTTTCCATTTTTTGTCCAACCGGAGACTCCAACAGCTGTCACTCCCTCGTTCACTTGCCACCAGCCCTCTCGTTACGCTTCCGGTACCCACCACACTCAACCTAGGCCAAACAATCGTATATCAAATAATAAAAACAAACAAACACATGTTTACGTTTTGGTGGGGAACAGAGGAGTGTCCGCGGTTGTGTTGATAACAGTAGAGTGGAGCCGGGGGTTCGTAGCCAGAGCTGGCTACAGTAGTAGAGGGGATTGAAGGGAGGGTTGTAGCCAGATTTGGTAACAGTAAATTGAAGGAGAAGGTTTGTAGCCAGAGCTGGCTACAGTAGTAGAAAGGATTGAAGGGAGGGTTGTAGCCAGATTTGGTAACAGTAAATTGAAGGAGAAGGTTTGTAGCCAGAGTTGGTAACACCATGACGCGAAAAAAATCATTAAAAAACAAGCCGGTGTAGTCATTGTGTGTGTGTGTGTGTGTGTGTGTGTGTGTGTGTGTGTGTGTGTGTGTGTGTGTGTGTGTGTGTGTGACCTGCCTGAGGGATGGAGGGTGGGGCGGTGTGTGGTTATTGCTTGCTTGTGTGTGTTTGGGGGGTGGGTGGGGGTGGGGGGGACTGGGTGGAAGTTCTATTCGCATCGTTTTCTGCGGCGGTTGAGCTTTATCTCCCGGGTCCGATCTTTTAATCATCGTTAGCGTATTACGCTAAACTTCCTTTGCTTTCTCGTATCTAAAATTTGAAACCATACATGGAGTTAATATCCTCCTCCTGTAAACCATACATGGAGTTAATATCCTCCTCCTGTAAACCATACATGGGGTTAGTATCCTCCTCCTGTAAACCATGCATGGGGTTAATATCCTCCTCCTGTAAACCATACATGGAGTTAATATCCTCCTCCTGTAAACCATACATGGGGTTAGTATCCTCCTGTAAACCATGCATGGGGTTAATATCCTCCTGTAAACCATACATGGAGTTAATGTCCTCCTCCTGTAAACCATACATGGAGTTAATATCCTCCTCCTGTAAACCATACATGGAGTTAATATCCTCCTCCTGTAAACCATACATGGAGTTAATATCCTCCTCCTGTAAACCATACATGGAGTTAATATCCTCCTCCTGTAAACCATACATGGAGTTAATATCCTCCTCCTGTAAACCATACATGGGGTTAGTATCCTCCTCATGTAAACCATGCATGGGGTTAATATCCTCCTGTAAACCATACATGGAGTTAATGTCCTCCTCCTGTAAACCATACATGGAGTTAATATCCTCCTCCTGTAAACCATACATGGAGTTAATATCCTCCTCCTTTAAACTATACATGGGGTTAGTATCCTGTAAACCATACATGGAGTTAATGTCCTCCTCCTGTAAACCATACATGGAGTTAATGTCCTCCTCCTGTAAACCATACATGGGGTTAATATCCTCCTCCTGTAAACCATACATGGGGTTAGTATCCTCCTCCTGTAAACCATACATGGGGTTAGTATCCTCCTCCTGTAAACCATACATGGAGTTAATATCCTCCTCCTGTAAACCATACATGGGGTTAGTATCCTCCTGTAAACCATACATGGAGTTAATAGCCTCCTCCTGTAAACCATACATGGGGTTAGTATCCTCCTGTAAACCATACATGGAGTTAATATCCTCCTCCTGTAAACCATACATGGAGTTAATATCCTCCTCCTGTAAACCATACATGGGGTTAGTATCCTCCTCCTGTAAACCATACATGGGGTTAGTATCCTCCTGTAAACCATACATGGAGTTAACATGACTTGTCAGACTGAGTTTGTTGAACTCTGTTCTCTCAGGTGTTGGTTTACCTCTAGTCTCTTCCCTCTTGTTGGGACCTCTTCTCTTTCATTGGGACCTTGGGACCTCTCTTTTTCAATGGGACCATGGGACCTCTTCTCTTTCACTGGGACCTTGGGACCTCTTGTCTCACTGGGATCTTGGAACGTCTCTCTCTCTCTCTCTCTCTCTCTCTCTCTCTCTCTCTCTCTCTCTCTCTCTCTCTCTCTCTCTCTCTCTCTCTCTCTCTCTCTCTCTCTCTCTTTCGCTTGTGACTGTTGCTCTAGATCAGTTCTGAACACCTCTTTGAATTTCAATGTTCACTTGTTCGCAGACTTCTTGTCGTCCTCAAGTCTGCTCCAGTCGAAACACCTGGTCGTCTGCGGACAACTTCTAGTGAGGTTGTGCCCTTGCTTGGCTTGCTATGTCATGTTCATAAAGACATTTTTGTCCTCATATGATTGTAAAACATAATTTTTCTGGCTCTTGTCCATTTCTCTTTTCTATTCTGCCCATCATGCTCCATATTTTTGTCTCTGTTTTTTTTTTGCTTTTTACTCGAGCTCGGGTTCCAGGAAGCGTTAAGTGAACCTTGAGCTGTCTCTGGGTTTCTTCTCATTCTGATTTTTGACTGAGGAGAATCTGTCTGTAATGCATTTCTGAGTGGCATCATACCTCATGTTATGTGCTTTTTTTCTCTTTGAGCTCAATGTGGAATTTTACACTAATTATGAACTATTATTTTCATCTGATTCCTCGTCTACATACTTGAAGCGTCACTAAATAGTCCCACATTCTTCCCCCGGCCTCATACTTGCAGTTTCATTAGATATTGGACCATCAAAGCACAGTGGTCTCTGGTCCGTGGAAGAAGAGTTTAAACCACTCTTCAGTGTCTTAAGCTGTTAAGAATGTCTGGTTGGCCGAGACTGGAGGCCAAAGGCCTGGGGCTAGCCACATTAATCTTTATATGATTAATAATTTTACCAGGGGCCAGATTCACGAAGCTGTTACGCAAGTACTTACTGACGTGTACATCTTTTCTCAATCATAGGCGGCTTTGTTTACAATTATTAAACTGTTAATAAGCTCGGAAGCACCAGGAGGCTGTTTATAACAATAACAACAGTTGATTGGGAAGTTTTCATGCTTGTAAACTGTTTAATAAATGTAACCAAAGCCGTCAAAGATTGAGGAAAGATGTACACGTTCGTAAGTACTTGCGTAACTGCTTCGTGAATCTGGCCCCAGGTCAGTCATAGGGAAGGGAGGGAGGGAGGGAAAATGGGAGGGAGAGAGACAGAGAGATGGACAGACAGGCGAACAGAGACCCGGGTACTGCTGGGCACACAGTCTAGTTTACATTTATTAAGAGAGAATATCTGTTTGACTGTCCAAGGTTGAAGGCCAGACACCTGGGTGGTCAACCTCACCCAACTTTACAGGGTGAAAGTTCTTGGGTATAGGAAGAACATAGGCTGGTCGAGGTAGCCAGTATTCGAGAGGCAACGGCGCGCCATTGTCGCTTACCGACCCAAACGACTCTTTTGGGCACTGCTCGCTAGCTATGCTATGCTAAATATTTAAAAAATGTAAATTTCAAAACCATTTTTTCTGATAGTAATATGAAAATTTATTCACTGATCTTGGGAAAACTAAGATATCTTAATACATCTAGTCATACACTGCCTATAGGAGCATAAAATACATCTAGTCATACACTGCCTATAGGAGCATAAACCAGATACTCCTTCCACAGCTTCTAAGACTTCATCAAAACCAATGGTAAGTTATTAAGTTTTTAAATGTTTCAGGGAAGGGAGAGGAAATGAAATGGATGTGACTGGTGGAGATCTATTTTCTATTATATTATTTAAGCGCGTTATACATTGATATCAGGAAAATATTTTATGCATGATACTCTTCAAGATATTACTAGTGCTCCATCGGCTGGAATATTGTTGCACAATAACAGCACAGTTGAAATCTGTATTCAGTAGAGTGCCCAGGCGAGAGAGATACATAATAACCTACACCTGGAAATTATTAGAGGGACTGGTTCCAAATCAGCACACAAAAATAACATCACCTGAAAACAAGAGGCATGGCAGGATGTGCAGAATAGTCGCGTTCAAAATCAGCGGTGCAGAAGCCATGCTGTGAGAGAAGTTCATCAACATCAAAGCCCCCAAGACTTTTTAACATGCTCCCACTACTAATAAGGGCATAACTGATTGACTTCTCAGTGTTCAAAAAAGAACTGAACAGCTTGAAAGGATACCTGAGCAATCAGGCTGTGAGCAGCCACATGCAACAGTCTGGTTGACCAGATCGCCCACCAGGAGGCCTGGTCAGACACCAGGCGGCGGGGCCGTTGACCCTCAGAACAGTCACCAGGGAACCACAAGGTATGGCCGTAAAGAGCAAAAACTCATCATTTTAAACTGAGCCTCTACAATCTTAAAGGTCCCGCCCCTTTCCAAAGGTCCCGCCCCTTTCCAAAGGTCCCGCCCCTTTCCAAAGGTCCCGCCCCTTTCCAAAGGTCCCGCCCCTTTCCAAAGGTCCCGCCCCTTTCCAAATGGCAACTGGAAATTATTATATTTATTTATATTTCACACCGCTAAGCTCCTCCCTCCTGCCAACCACTGCACAACAATGGGAACTGTTATATTATTTTATAAGAGAGAGAGAGAGAGAGAGAGAGAGAGAGAGAGAGAGAGAGAGAGAGAGAGAGAGACAGAGAGAGAGAGAGACAGACACACAGACAGACAGACAAACCAAGATAGGCTTGCAGAGAGACTGGGTCGACCAAGGCGAAAAGAGAGACAGACAGGAAGATACTGTAGAAAAACACAGACAACAACATCACACTGAGACGGATAAACAGAGACATACAGACAGACAGAATAAAGATAGGGAGAGAAGTAAGGAGGTGGAGAGGGGGGGGGGATGTTTGAAGAGAGTGAAGGAGAGAAGGGGGATACAGGTGGAGAAGGAAGAAGAGATGAGGAAAGATGAGACAGGTGAAGATTTGGAGTGGACGACAGAAGGAGGAAGAGAGAGAGAGAGGTGGGGAAGAGAGACCTAGGTACCCCAATAGTATGCTATAAGTGAATAATCGTTCCAAAATGACCGCTTAGTCGTCTGCTTGATAGTCCTTTGACACATTACACCATTTATTTCTGCTGTATCTACTAGTTCTGTTCTTCATGGCAATTCCAGGAAGAACAGTCTCTCATCTCTCTCACACAGTCTCTCTGTGTGAGTCTCTCATCTCCCAGTTTAATTCACCATAAATACAGTCTACGAGTTATGGGTTTTGGTTAAGTTCTCTTTGCAGACCTTCCTCTCTCTGCTGCTGGTGTAGACTGAATTGTAATTTTCACATTCCTGCCGGGTGTGATATCTCTGGTGTGTTGATGCTGTTTTGTGTTCCACCTGGTGTTGCTGGTGTGTGGTGTTGCTGGTGTGTGGTGTTGCTGGTGTGTGGTGTGTTGCTGGTGTGTGGTGTGTTGCTGGTGTGTGGTGTGTTGCTGGTGTGTGGTGTGTTGCTGGTGTGTGGTGTGTTGCTGGTGTGGTGTGTTGCTGGTGTGGTGTGTTGCTGGTGTGTGGTGTTGCTGGTGTGTGGTGTTGCTGGTGTGTGGTGTGTTGCTGGTGTGTGGTGTGTTGCTGGTGTGTGGTGTGTTGCTGGTGTGTGTGGTGTTGCTGGTGTGTGTGGTGTTGCTGGTGTGTGTGTTGTTGCTGGTGTGTGTGTTGTTGCTGGTGTGTGTGGTGTTGCTGGTGTGTGTGGTGTTGCTGGTGTGTGTGGTGTTGCTGGTGTGTGTGGTGTTGCTGGTGTGTGTGGTGTTGCTGGTGTGTGTGGTGTTGCTGGTGTGTGTGGTGTTGCTGGTGTGTGTGGTGTTGCTGGTGTGTGTGTTGTTGCTGGTGTGTGTGGTGTTGCTGGTGTGTGTGGTGTTGCTGGTGTGTGTGGTGTTGCTGGTGTGTGTGGTGTTGCTGGTGTGTGTGGTGTTGCTGGTGTGTGTGGTGTTGCTGGTGTGTGGTGTGTTGCTGGTGTGTGGTGTGTTGCTGGTGTGTGGTGTGTTGCTGGTGTGTGTGGTGTTGCTGGTGTGTGTGGTGTTGCTGGTGTGTGTGGTGTTGCTGGTGTGTGTGGTGTTGCTGGTGTGTGTGGTGTGTTGCTGGTGTGTGGTGTGTTGCTGGTGTGTGGTGTGTTGCTGGTGTGTGGTGTGTTGCTGGTGTGTGGTGTGTTGCTGGTGTGTGTGTTGTTGCTGGTGTGTGTGGTGTTGCTGGTGTGTGTGGTGTTGCTGGTGTGTGTGGTGTTGCTGGTGTGTGTGGTGTTGCTGGTGTGATTGTATTTCTTCTGGAAATACAATATTAGTTTCGGTTCTGAATTTTCGACTTCAATGCTGTGGTAGTTCTTGTGTGTGTGTACTCACCTAGTTGTGCTTGCGGGGGTTAAGATCTGGCTCTTTGGTCCCGCCTCTCAACTGTCAATCAACAGGTGAACAGATTCCTGAGCCTACTGGGCTCTATCATATCTACACTTGAAGCTGTGTATGGAGTCAGCCTCCACCACATCACTTCCTAATGCATTCCATTTGTTTACTACTCTGACACTGAAAAAAATCTTTCTAACGTCTCTTTGGCTCATTTGGGCACTCAATTTCCCTCACACTAAATTGTGTGTGTGTGTATATATTATATATTTCTCCCTAAAACACACACACACACATCCCCTAGAAGCAGCCCCTAGCAGGTCTAACTCTCAGGTACCTGTTTACTGCTAGGTTAACAGGTGCATGAAGTGAGAGAAACTCTGCCCATGTGTGTGTGCGCGCGCATGTTTGTGCAAATAACAAAACAAAATAACACTAATTTCATCTATCCTGTTGACAGTGTCCAACTACCGCCTCTGCCTTCCCCCCCTCCCCCCCCCCCCCATTCCCCCACACACACAGTTCTCCGTACACACAATAGACCGTAAACTTCCCCCTACGGCCCGTCACGTACCAGCCAACGCCCACGTACACGTACACGCCACCCAGACCGTGCATTCTGCGAGGAACTGTCTGTTGACCAAGAGCGATAAACTTAACCCTTTTTTAAACCATCACAAGACCAGTACCTCTAACTGCCCCTCAATGACGTATAATTAGCCATAAACACCAATAAACTAGTGAAGCTACAACCACATTTAGGAAATAGAGAAAAGAAGAGACGGATAGAAAAGGAGGGGAGACAGAGAACGGGGATATCTTACTTTGTCACCTAAATCCGCCTGTATCAGCGTCATCACGAACGCTGGCAGGATTCCCTTTACAAGAACGTCAACAAACGAGACAAGGATATCCAGGCTGCGCTCAGGCGCCTTATGAGGAAAGTGGCGTCCACAATGGTGGTCTCAGAGCACAATTATTCTTTTCTTTAACATTAGCATTGTTATAGTCATCTCAATGGTGATTAGAACGCGTTCTGAAAAACAGGGTGGTGAAAAAAATAGGGCATTCTGCGTTCAGATCTGAGGTATTGAGGGTGGGGGGGGTGAGAGAGAAGGGGCTTAGCAAACATAATTTATGCAGACTTTAACTAACCAAGGGAGAGAGCGGAACAAATCCTATTTTATGCAGGTGTTTTGGACTTGAAGCATAAGTGTATGGTCTAGTTACTGTTCAGACTGGAGAGAGAGAGAGAGAGAGAGAGAGAGAGAGAGAGAGAGAGAGAAAGAGAGAGAGAGAGAGAGAGAGAGAGAGAGAGAGAGAGAGAGAGAGAGAGAGAGAGAGAGAGAGAGAGAGAGAGAGGGAGACGGTGAGAGTTGGGAGGAAGAGGGGGAATGGAGCAGTTGTGAATGGGACTGGTTCACCCAGAAACAGTTAGCCACTTGACTCACCTTGGTTAATCTGATATATAGATATAAATATATATAATAAAGTTTTTCTTAGGCGGGAGGTGGTTACCTAGCAGTGCTTCCCCGACAGTACTCACCTATTTGTGCTTGCGGAGGTTGAGCTCTGGCTCTTTGGTCCCGCCTCTCAACCGTCAATCAACTGGTGTACAGGTTCCTGAGCCTACTGGGCTCTATCATATCTACACTTGAAACTGTGCATGGAGTCAGCCTCCACCACATCACTTCCTAATGCATTCCATTTGTCAACCACTCTGACACTAAAAAAGTTCTTTCTAATATCTCTGTGGCTCATTTGGGCACTCAGTTTCCACCTGTGTCCCCTAGTGCGTGTGCCCCTTGTGTTAAATAGCCCGTCTTTATCTACCCTATCAATTCCTCTGAGAATCTTGTACGTGGTGATCATATCCCCCCCCTAACTCTTATGTCTTCTAGCGACGGGACTTCGTCGCTAGAAGTGTGTGTGTGTGTTATTTATTTCTCTTTAAAACAAACACACACACACACATACATCAACCCCCGCAAGCACAAATAGGTGAGCACATATCCCGTGGAAGCAGCCACGAGGGAGTGGGATCCTGGGCCAGGATTCACCACACATTTAAGTGAATGTCATTTAAGTGACCATTTACGAAACGTGTACATCTTTCCTCGATGATGGTGGCTTAGTCTTTACTTATTAAAGTTGACTTCTTAGTTTAGGAGTGCGGCAACACTGCGAGGTCGGTCTCGTGCCAGGGTTGTTATTCTTATTGTTCGTATAGAGCTTCAGAGCTCGTAAACTGTTTACTATAACCACACTAAGCCGCCATGATTCAGGAGAGATGTACAGGTTTCGTAAGTGGTCACTTAAGTGCTTCATAAATCCCTGCCCCCCCCCCACCCTGTATGCCCTCCCCCGCCCCCCTACTGGTCATGCTGCAAGTTGTACTTCTTCTTTTGTTCTGTAGCGTTCTGGGTTGTATAAATGTGTGTACTCACCTAGTTGTGCTTGCAGGGTCGAGCAGCTGCTCTTAAGACCCCCGCCTGTCGACTATCATAAGTACAATTACAGGAATTTTTGTTCACTCGTTTTCTTATATTTATATGCGTGTGGCATTGTCTTCACCAGCTCCCTTTCTTTAATCCGTCTCACTTCTTCACTCTTAGACTGAAAACGATGTTTCTGACACCCCAGCCGTGACTCACCTGTGTTCTGCTGTTCCGTAAGTTGAACATGGCTTCTATATATATGCTTTGTCAGTCCCACTCTCACCTACTTGTGCTTGCGGGGGTTGAGCTCTGGCTCTTTGGTCCCGCCTCTCAACTGTCAATCAACTGAGTGTACGGGGTTCCTGAGCCTACTGGGCTCTATCATATCTACATTTGAAACTGAGTATGGAGTCAGCCTCCACCACATCACTTCCCTAATGCATTCCATTTCTTAACCACTCTGACACTAAAAAAGTTCTTTCTAATATCTCTGTGGTTGGGCCCTCAATTTCCACCTGTGTCCCCTAGTCCGTGTGCCCCTTGTGTTAAATAGCATGTCATTATCTACCCTATCAATTCTTTTGAGAATCTTGTATGTGGTGATCATGTCCCCCCTAAGTCTTCTGTCTTCTAGCGACGTGAGATTCAACTCCCGTAGTCTCTCTCCTGTGTGTGTGTGTGTGTGTGTGTGTGTGTGTGTGTGTGTGTGTGTGTGTGTGTGTGTGTGTAATTACAGAAGTGTAGTTACAGGATGATAGCTACGCTCGTGGTGTCCCGTCTTCCCAGTACTCTTTGTCGTATATCGTTTTGAATCTACTGACGGTTTTGGCCTCCACCACCTTCTCACTTAGCTTGTTCCAACCGTCTACCACTTTGTTTGCAAAAGGAAACTTTCTAATGTGTCTTTGGCACTTTTGTTTCCTTAGCTTGAATCTGTTCAAGCTTCAATCTTAGCGTGTCCGCTTGTTTGTGAAGTTGCTGGTTTCAGGAATTCCTCATTGTCAATTTGGGCGATTCCTGTTAGTATTTTGTAAGTGGTGATCATATCACCTATTTTTTTTCTATTGTCTAAATTTGTCATATGTTAATGCCTCTAGTCTCTCCTCGTAACTCCTGTTTTTCAGTTCTGGAAGCCATTGTGTAGCATGCCGTTGCACCTTTTCCAGTTTATGTGCTTCTTGAGAGTTGGCCACCATACAACTGCTGCATATTCCACTTTTAGTCTCACAAAAGTCATGAACAGTTTCTTTAGTATTTCACCTATCAATATAATTAAAAGCAAGTGTGAAGTTGGAAAGCGACGCATGCGCTCCTCTCACAATGTTCTTTATGTGTTCCTCTGGCGACAGCTTACTATCCTAAACCACCCCCAGGTCTCCTTCTTTATTACAGTTCTGTAATTCTTTTCCACATAATTTATAAGTTGTGTCTGGTCTATTTTCTCTGATTCCACATTCCATAACATGGCATTTATTTACATTGAATTCCATTTGCCACTTGACGCTCTAAGCTCTTATTTTATCTAGATCAATTTGAAGGGCATTACAATCGTCTGGGTCTCCTGTCTTCCCCAGTATCTTAGCATCATCCACAAACATGTTCATATAATTCTGTATTCATTCTGGTAGATGGTTTATGTAGACGATGAACATTACTGGTGCAAGAACTGAACCCTGTGGTACTCCCGCTAGTAACACTCCTCCAGTCAGATACATTGTCTCTGATTACTGCCCTCATTTGTCAGTCAGACAATTTTTCATCCATGTCAGAAATCTCCCTGTCACCCCTCCAGGATGTTCCAGTTTCCAGAACAGCCTTTTGTGTGGGACTGTCAAAAGCCTTTTTAGGTTTAGGTAGACACAGTCAACCCAACCACCTTTTTTTCTGTAGTATCTCTGTAGGTCTATCGTAAAAACTAAGTAGATTTGTTACACAGGATCTTCCTGTTGGAAAACCATACTGCCTGTTCGTTATTATGTCGTTACTCTCAGGTGTTCAACCCATTTGGTTTTAACTGTTGTTTCTAGTGTTTTGACTACCACGCTTGTTAATGATACGGGCCTATAATTTAGTGGCTTCCTCTCGACCACAATTTTTATAGATTGGTACTATGTTTGCCTTTTTTCCATATATCTGCTAAGATTTCTGTGCACAATGATGTCGGGAATACTAATTGGAGTGGAATGCTCAGCTCAGTTGCACATTCTCGCAGCATCCAAGGTGAAACTCCATCAGGTCCAACTGCTTTATTTCTTCCTAACCCCTTGAGTAATTTGTCCACTTCCTCTTGAGATACCTCTATGTATTCTATGGCGTCTTTTGGAATTGGTATTTTGTCTGGTTCTATGAAATTCTCATTTTGTTCAAACATACTTTGGAACTGTTTATTTAACATTTCACACATTTCTTTTTCTTTCTCATTAGTACTGTTTTCCGTTCTCAATCTCTGGATTTTATCCTTTACATGCAGCTTGCTTTTAATGAATTTATAGAAAAGGCCTAGAGCTGTTTTACATTTGTCCGCTATTCCTTTCTCAAAGTTCCTTTCTGCCTCTCTCCTCACTGTTGTGTCCTCACTGTTGTGTAATTGTTTCTTGCCTGCTTGCAGTTCTGGTATGTTTATGGGGTTAGGCGTCTTCCTATATTGGCCCCATTTTCTTGTCATTTCCTCTCTGGCCCCTCACAATTTCTGTTGAACCAATCCTGTTTTCTGGTTCTTGATCTCTGTTTTGGTATGAATGTTTGTGTGCCTTCATCGTATATTTTGTAAAATTTGGCATACATCTTATTTACTTCCTTGTCAAGCAACAAGCCTGTCCAATTAAACTCAGAAAAGTATTTTCTAAGTTCCCCATAGTGCCCTCTCTTGAAATCGAGTTCAAGTTCAATGTTCCCCATTCTCTTCCATATTATATCGCAAAGCACATTAAATTTCCAACCGAACATGATCACTCTTTGCCCAAGGGAGGAAAGTACTGGATGTCAAATATATCCTCTTCTTTCCTGGTGAACATTAGATCCAGTATTGACCGAACATCCCCTTCCCTCATTGATGTGGCTTGCTTGACGTTTTGATACATGAATGTCTCCTGAATTAGGTTTACAAATCTGCCTGTCCTAATGTCCTCCGTTCTTGCTTCGTAGGCCTCCCAGTCTATTGTTTTCAAAGTTGAAGTCTCTCAGTATCAATAATTGTGATTTATCTTAATCTGCTTTTACTATAATCTCTCTCATGACCATTATGAGGCCCTCTTGTTTGTCATCTAGTTCCTCCTTTGTCAATGTGCTGCTGGCTGGTGGGCTGTAAGCATTTATGATTATCGGTTTATTATCCTGATTCCAGACCTGGAATGCCATTTTGCCAACTTTTTGAAAGTTTTCGATTATTAATTCTCTTACCTTCAATCGTTCTTTCACCAGCACAGCCACGCCTCCCCCTTTCTAGTTTTCTTGTCATGTCTCTAAATTGAGTCGCTTCTTTGGAATACAACCTCATTTTCTTGTAGTTTCGTTTTTGTTAGTGCTACAATATCTGGAACTTTAAGCTGAATTATATCTTTTAGCTCCAATATATTTTATCTCCCTCGATCTATGTTGGTATATACAATTTTTAGGAACATGTTCCCTTTCCCTTTTTAATTTACTCTCCCTTCCTCTAATGATTTTGTTGCTTTGTTTTTATGTACCATTTCACTAGCATTCCAGTCCCTTTGTTGAACAATGAAATTTATTTCTTCATTTCTATTCCCATTTAGACGTTTTAATTTACTGAGGTTCATTTTCAGCTTTTCTCTGTCTTCCTTTGAGAAGTAATGTCTTATTGACCAAAGTTTGCCATCCTCATCACACTGCAATTTCCTGGCATTTCTACGCACTTCCATCATTTGTTTCACTCCATTAAACGTCACCCTTAAGGAGCGGTTCTTGTCTTTCTCGTATTTTTTTATCCTAAAATCACTGACATTTTCCTTTGAATTCTTTTCCTAAACCTACAATTTTATCTGTGATTTTCATACCTTCTACTGCTCTCCTCCTCCTCCTACTACTACTAACTACTTGCTCTCTCCAAACTTGATGATATATCCTTTTCTAAACACCTGAAAATTGTTATGGACTTACTTCTATCTAAAGTGTTTTGTAATAATTTGCTGCTGGTAATCCTGTTCTTTCCCAATTGCTTGCCTAATTTCTGCTTCTTGTTAGTGATTTCTGGTTTTGACTTCCAAACACGCACTTCCTTGATAGTCTCTTTCTCTTTTACAACTTGCACATACGTCTCTTATTTCCTCTTTGTCCTTTTCTAGTTCTTTATTAGCCTCCTCTATGTGAGTTGTGAATCAAATTTCTCTTTGCATATCCTTATCTAACTGCGTGAGCCCTCAGGGTTCCTTGGATTTGTTCACCATATGAGTCTATTTTCTTAATGTTTTCTTCAAATTCACCTCTCTTCACTTTCCATGCCTCATTATCTTTGACTGGTTCTTTGATTTGTGCCTCCTGTCTCTTAACCTTATCAGTCATGCTGGTAATTTCCTTAACTTTCTGCAAAACACTTCCTTTCAAATTACAAAAGTCGATCTTGAGATCTTCATTTTCTTGTTCTAATTTAATTACGGTTTCTTCATAATTCTTTACCATGTCCTCAATAATCACTAACCTGCCAAGAAAATCACCTTTCATTATATTTTGTGCTGAAAATCCTTCCAAACATTCATCTGTTGGTGTGTTTTCCTCCCCTGTGGTGGCGGCCATCTTTGTTGTTGACATTCTTCTGTTTTGGTATATCAACTTTTCCAACCCAAATTTTTCACTCACACTAATTTCTCATCTCTTAGTTCTTTTTCAAATTCGCTATACCTCTATGTATTCTGGGACACCACTTACAGCCCTCACCCCTCAGAGAATCAGAGAACACTGTATAAACATCAGATGTCCACGGTTGTTCAACACCCTTCCAGCGAGCATAAGAAATATTGCCGGAACAACCGTGGACATCTTCAAGAGGAAACTAGATTTATTCCTCCAAGGAGTGCCGGACCAACCGGCCTGTGGTGGATATGTGGGCCTGCGGGCCGCTCCAGGCAACAGCCTGGTGGACCAAACTCTCACAAGTCAAGCCTGGCCTCGGGCCGGGCTTGGGGAGTAGAAGAACTCCCAGAACCCCATCAACCAGGTACCAGGTAACCCCTGTTCGCGCGTGTGTGTGCATGTGAGCTTCATGCTCTTGCAGGGAGGAGTTTTAGGTCTTAAGCCACTACCTTTCCAGCTATCAGTTAATGTCCTCGGAGATCTGTATGCGTGTTCCCTAAACATCTTTAGTTAACTCGCCCCATTTATTAAAGACTCTTAAGTTGAAAGAAAGACGCCTCTCGACGTCCCTGTGGCTCATTGTGTCTCCAATTTCAATCGACGCCTCCTCGTTCCACTATTACCCAAGGTGAACATTGCTTCTTTGTCCATTTTCCAGGTTCCTGTTAGTATCTTGTACGTTGCTATCATGTCCCCGCTGCTGCTTCCTGTAGTCCAACATAGTGAGACCCAGTCTTCTGAGTCTTTCATTTCAGTTCATTTTCTTAATCTCTGGACCAGCCTTGTTGCACATTTCCTCACTCTAGTTTTCGAATGTGTTTTGCCAAATGGTTATTCTCTACCGTAGCTGCATACTCGAGGTTGTGTCTCACGTATGTTGTGTAAGGTATTTTGAACGCTTCCTTATCTAGGTTTAAGAAAGTATTCGAATATTTGCCAGTTTTCCATATGATGCAGACCTTGTTGTGCAGAGTTGTAGTTATGTCGACTCCCAGAATCTTTATCCTCAGAGGTGGGTAGTTGTCTACTCAGCATTTACTGCTCCTTAGGCCTATTCTAAGACCATCTCTAAAGTTTATTTAGATCCTCTTCATTCCCTTGTCTGAATTCTCATTAACTTTGTACCGCCAATAAACATGAATTTGAACGAGTCTGTGTCCTCTATCTGATCATTGACTTGAATTAGATCCTAATTCTGACACTTGTAACACCACGCTCGTGATCTGCCTCTTCTCACTGTGACCCTCTGTTTCCTGCCCGAGAGATATTAATTTATCTATCCAAGAACTCTCCCAGTTACTCAGCTTTTCCCTCAAGTTTGTACGAGTCTCCAGTGTGGGACGGTGTCACAGACCTTCTGACAGTTTAGAAAGACATATTCTGCTCATCCTTCCCTTTCCTGTTTTATGACTTGCATCTTGTAATAAAACTCAAGAAGATTTGTCGGTCAAGATTTCCTTCCCTGAACTCAGGTTGATGTTTAGTGACGAAGTCCAAATTCTCTAGATGTTCTGGGATTTTTTTTTACCTGATTGGTATCTCTATTGTCATGCTTCTGAGTGGCTCTGCCTCTTCCCATTCTTGCATGTATGTGACGTAACCAGTATTTCCACCACAATACACAACCACTACTTTCCACAACCACTACTTTCCACAACCACTACTTTCCACAACCACTACTTTCCACAACCACTACTTTCCACAACCACTACTTTCCACAACCACTACTTTCCACAACCACTGCTTTCCACAACCACTACTTTCCACGACCACTACTTTCCACAACCACTACTTTCCACAACCACTACTTTCCACGACCACTACTTTCCACAACCACTACTTTCCACAACCACTACTTTCCACAACCGCTACTTTCCACAACCGCTACTTTCCACAACCACTACTTTCAACAACCACTACTTTCAACAACCACTACTTTCCACAACCACTACTTTCCACGACCAGTACTTTCCACGACCACTACTTTCCACAACCGCTACTTTCCACAACCGCTACTTTCCACAACCACTACTTTCCACAACCACTACTTTCAACAACCACTACTTTCCACAACCACTACTTTCCACAACCACTACTTTCAACAACCACTACTTTCAACAACCACTACTTTCCACAACCACTACTTTCCACCACAATGGGGAAAGGATCTGGATCAGGGACATGCATTTTGACTGCAAAATGGTCTTGATTGCAAGTTGCAACGGTTTAATCCTCCCTGTTGGTTGGTTTGATTGCGTCCTCTCAAGACTGTCCCTGCTGGGCTTCATCCAGGAACCACATTCTGGAACGTCTCCTTCTTTCTGATTACCATCTAGAGATGGTAATCAGGCCCACTGTTCAACTTCATTCAGTGGACGGCAAACTTGTCTGTGAATTTCTTCATGGTGTGAGGAGGAGTAACACCTTATGTACATCCTCCATGTCTTGGTTTTGATCTCTAGTGTCATCTGACACGGATTGTCAGACTATTACTGGTCAGAAACCCTTCTCTCTCTCTCTCTCTCTCTCTCTCTCTCTCTCTCTCTCTCTCTCTCTCTCTCTCTCTCTCTCTCTCTCTCTCTCTCTCTCTCTCTCTCTCTCTCTCTCACACACACATTCTTTTCCAGAAGTGGTAGACGGTTAACACCTTGCAAAGAAGGTGGTGGAGGCCAAAACCGTCAGTAGTTTCAAAGCGTTATACGACAAAGAGTACTGGGAAGACGGGACAACACGAGCGTAGCTCTCATCCTGTAACTACACTTAGGTAATTATACTCACTCTCTCACACACACACACACTCTAGTTTGTTGAGTTTGCACACTCTGACAGTTGAGAGGCGGGACCAAAGAGCCAGAGCTCAACCCCCGCAAGCACAACTAGGTGAGTACAAATAGGTGAGTACACACACACACACACACACACACACACACACACACACACACACACACACACACACACACACACACAGAGTATGTGTGTGTGTGTGTGTGTGTGTGTGTGTGTGTACAATACAACACACACACACACACGCGTCTTAGAGTATGCCGCGCCATCATGGAGCCCCCACCTGAAGAAACACAAAGAAACTGGAGAAGGTTCAGAGGTTTGCGACGAGGCTTGTCCCAGAGTTACGAGGGATGGGATATGAAGAGCGGCTGAAGGAACTGAACCTTACGACACTAGAGAAAAGAAGGGAGAGAGGAGATATGATAGAGACATATAAAATACTCAGGGGAATTGACAAAGTGGAAATAGATGAAATGTTCACACGTAATAATAACAGAACGAGGGGACATGGGTGGAAACTGGAAACTCAGATGAGTCACAGAGATGTTAGGAAGTTTTCTTTTAGCGTGAGAGTAGTGGAAAAATGGAATGCTCTTGGGGAACAGGTTGTGGAAGCAAATACTATTCATACTTTTAAAACTAGGTATGATAGGGAAATGGGACAGGAGTCATTGCTGTAAACAACCGATAGCTGGAAAGGCGGGATCCAAGAGTCAATGCTCGATCCTGCAAGCACATATAGGTGAGTACATATAGGTGAGTACACACACACACACACACACACGATAAGACAGATAAAGGTAGATAAAGACAGGCTCTTTAACCCAAGTGGCACACGCACTAGGGGACACAGGTGGAAATTGAGTGCGTAAATGAGCCACAGAGATATTAAAAAAACTTTTTTAGTGTCAGAGTGGTTGACAAATGGAATGCATTAGGCAGTGATGTGGCGGAGGCTGACTCCATACACAGTTTCAAATGTAGATATGATAGAACCCAGTAGGCTCAGGAACCTGTACACCTGTTGATTGACGGTTGAGAGGCGGGACCAAAGAGCCAGAGCTCAACTCCCGCAAAATAGGTGAGTACTTTCCTCTCATGCCCGGAGGTACTTTTCACCAGTCACCACATTCTCGATTTCCTCCTCACTATATCTCCTCAACCCAACAACCCTCTGTCCGAAACATCTTAATCTTTCTTCCCTCCTTTTCATTTCCCCTTCACTTCCCTCCTTCTCTCCTCCATCTATTTCAACATTCCCCTTTTGCCTCTTTTTCACATAATTCACTTTTCTTCCCTTGCTTCCCCTTTCTTCTGCCTCATTCTTTTCTTCCCCCTCCTCATCCCTTCCTCACATTCCTCAACGCCACATAAAAACGACGGTCAACGAATGGTCCCAAAATGTCTCTAATCTCCCGCTATCTGTTAATGAATCACAAGTTGTAATGGAATTTTCCACCTTTTCTCTCATCGTGAGAAATTATTTTGAGGGTTTTTGTCCCAAAATGATGTCTCAGTCAGCTCTTGTTGACCGCTTGACCGCACGATGCTGCTCTTGTTGACCGCACGATGCTGCTCTTGTTGACCGCTTGACCGCACGATGCTGTTCTTGTTGACCGCTTGACCGCACGATGCTGTTCTTGTTGACCGCTTGACCGCACGATGCTGTTCTTGTTGACCGCTTGACCGCACGATGCTGTTCTTGTTGACCGCTTGACCGCACGATGCTGTTCTTGTTGACCGCTTGACCGCACGATGCTGCTCTTGTTGACCGCTTGACCGCACGATGCTGTTCTTGTTGACCGCTTGACCGCACGATGCTGTTCTTGTTGACCGCTTGACCGCACGATGCTACTCTTGTTGACCGCTTGACCGCACGATGCTGCTCTTGTTGACCGCTTGACCGCACGATGCTACTCTTGTTGACCGCTTGACCGCACGATGCTGCTCTTGTTGACCGCACGATGCTACTCTTGTTGACCGCTTGACCGCACGATGCTGCTCTTGTTGACCGCTTGACCGCACGATGCTACTCTTGTTGACCGCTTGACCGCACGATGCTGCTCTTGTTGACCGCACGATGCTACTCTTGTTGACCGCTTGACCGCACGATGCTGCTCTTGTTGACCGCTTGACCGCACGATGCTACTCTTGTTGACCGCTTGACCGCACGATGCTGCTCTTGTTGACCGCACGATGCTGCTCTTGTTGACCGCACGATGCTACTCTTGTTGACCGCACGATGCTGTTCTTGTTGACCGCTTGACCGCACGATGCTGCTCTTGTTGACCGCTTGACCGCACGATGCTGCTCTTGTTGACCGCACGATGCTGCTCTTGTTGACCGCTTGACCGCACGATGCTGCTCTTGTTGACCGCTTGACCACACGATGCTGTTCTTGTTGACCGCTTGACCGCACGATGCTGCTCTTGTTGACCGCTTGACCGCACGATGCTGCTCTTGTTGACCGCTTGACCGCACGATGCTGCTCTTGTTGACCGCTTGACCGCACGATGCTACTCTTGTTGACCGCTTGACCGCACGATGCTGCTCTTGTTGACCGCTTGACCGCACGATGCTGCTCTTGTTGACCGCTTGACCGCACGATGCTGCTCTTGTTGACTGCTTGACCACACGATGTTGACCGCTTGACCGCACGATGCTACTCTTGTTGACCGCTTGACCGCACGATGCTGCTCTTGTTGACCGCTTGACCGCACGATGCTGCTCTTGTTGACCGCTTGACCGCACGATGCTGCTCTTGTTGACTGCTTGACCACACGATGTTGACCGCTTGACCGCACGATGCTACTCTTGTTGACCGCTTGACCGCACGATGCTGCTCTTGTTGACCGCTTGACCGCACGATGCTGCTCTTGTTGACCGCTTGACCGCACGATGCTGCTCTTGTTGACTGCTTGACCACACGATGTTGACCGCTTGACCGCACGATGCTGCTCTTGTTGACCGCTTGACCGCACGATGTTGCTCTTGTTGACCGCTTGACCGCACGATGACCAATAATAGACAGTACCTGCAGCCAGTGTTCGGTCGCGCCGAGCCACATCTCTAGGGAGCCGGTCGGCCGAGCGGACAGCACGCTGGATTTGTGATCCTGTTGTCTTGGGTTCGATCCCAGGCGCCGACGAGAAACAATGGGCAGAGTTTCTTTCACCCTATGCCCCTGTTACCTAGCAGTAAAATAGGTACCTGGGTGTTAGACAGCTGTCACGGGCCGCTTCCTGGGGGTGGAGGCCTGGTCGAGGACCGGGCCGCGGGGACACTAAAGCCCCGAAATCACCTCAAGATAACCTCGACCGTACAGAAATAGACAGAACTTTGGATTAGATTCTGTGTTACATTTTCCAGTTTATTAAAATCACGTTTAATTCAGTAACACAAAACGTGAACTTTCTTGAGATCAAACTGTTTGTTATTGTTCATTTGTCGTTACAACTCCTGTAATTAAGATCATTGTAGGAGGATATGCTGCTTGATGCTGTATTAGTCAGCTGTATTTCTTGTATCTTGACAATACTTTTACTCAGTTCGTGGCCTGAATTTTCAGATACAGCGTGTATTGTCAAGTTAACATTCTATTACTCAAAGCTGCAACCTGTATTTTTGTACTAAATTAATACTTATTAACTTAATTCTAACAATTTACGATACACATATTTACGGGTAAAACAGTTTGGGCTACGAAAATTGTTGTTACAATTATGCTGTTTCTGGGTGACATCTCTCAGGTGTTCTGGGTGACATCTCTCAGGTGTTCTGGGTGACATCTCTCAGGTGTTCTGGGTGACATCTCTCAGGTGTTCTGGGTGACATCTCTCAGGTGTTCTGGGTGACATCTCTCAGGTGTTCTAGGTGACATCTCTCAGGTGTTCTGGGTGACATCTCTCAGGTGTTCTGGGTGACATCTCTCAGGTGTTCTGGGTGACATCTCTCAGGTGTTCTGGGTGACATCTCTCAGGTGTTCTGGGTGACATCTCTCAGGTGTTCTGGGTGACATCCCTCAGGTGTTCTGGGTGACATCTCTCAGGTGTTCTGGGTGACATCTCTCAGGTGTTCTGGGTGACATCTCTCAGGTGTTCTGGGTGACATCTCTCAGGTGTTCTGGGTGACATCTCTCAGGTGTTCTGGGTGACATCTCTCAGGTGTTCTAGGTGACATCTCTCAGGTGTTCTAGGTGACATCTCTCAGGTGTTCTAGGTGACATCTCTCAGGTGTTCCGGGGTGACATCTCTCAGGTGTTCTGGGTGACATCTCTCAGGTGTTCTGGGTGACATCTCTCAGGTGTTCTGGGTGACATCTCTCAGGTGTTCTGGGTGACATCTCTCAGGTGTTCTGGGTGACATCTCTCAGGTGTTCTGGGTGACATCTCTCAGGTGTTCTGGGTGACATCTCTCAGGTGTTCTGGGTGACATCTCTCAGGTGTTCTGGGTGACATCTCTCAGGTGTTCTGGGTGACATCTCTCAGGTGTTCTGGGTGACATCTCTCAGGTGTTCTGGGTGACATCTCTCAGGTGTTCTGGGTGACATCTCTCAGGTGTTCTGGGTGACATCTCTCAGGTGTTCTGGGTGACATCTCTCAGGTGTTCTGGGTGACATCTCTCAGGTGTTCTGGGTGACATCTCTCAGGTGTTCTGGGTGACATCTCTCAGGTGTTCTGGGTGACATCTCTCAGGTGTTCTGGGTGACATCTCTCAGGTGTTCTGGGTGACATCTCTCAGGTGTTCTAGGTGACATCTCTCAGGTGTCCTGGGTGACATCTCTCAGGTGTCCTGGGTGACATCTCTCAGGTGTCCTGGGTGACATCTCTCAGGTGTCCTGGGTGACATCTCTCAGGTGTTCTGGGTGACATCTCTCAGGTGTTCTGGGTGACATCTCTCAGGTGTTCTGGGTGACATCTCTGACATCTCTCAGGTGTTCTGGGTGACATCTCTCAGGTGTCCCGGGTGACATCTCTCAGGTGTTCTAGGTGACATCTCTCAGGTGTTCTGGGTGACATCTCTCAGGTGTCCTGGGTGACATCTCTCAGGTGTCCTGGGTGACATCTCTCAGGTGTCCTGTGTGACATCTCTCACGTGTTCTGGGTGACATCTCTCAGGTGTTCTGGGTGACATCTCTCAGGTGTTCTGGGTGACATCTCTCAGGAGTTCTGGGGTGACATCTCTTAGGTGTTCTGGCTGACATCTCTCAGGTGTTCTGGGTGACATCTCTCAGGAGTTCTGGGGTGACATCTCTTAGGTGTTCTGGCTGACATCTCTCACGTGTTCTGGGTGACATCTCTCATGTGTTCTGGGGTGACATCTCTCAGGTATTCTGGGTGACATCTCTCAGGTGCTTTTGTGATATCTCAGGTGTTCCAGCCTGACATCTCTCAGGTGTTCTGGGTGACATCTCTCAGGTGTTCTGGGTGACATCTCTCAGGTGTTCTAGGTGACATCTCTCAGGTGTTCCAGCCTGACATCTCTCAGGTGTTCCAGCCTGACATCTCCCAGATGTAAGCTAGGCTCCTCCCTTTATTTATCGGGCACTTAACCTTAGCTTATCCCGAGCTAAATATTCCTAATTGCATCGTTCAGCGTGTCGCCAGGTGTATGTGTCGGGTCGCTAAATTTACGATCGTAAGATAACATTATGGAACAGTTTTTAAATCCGGCGAGTCTTTTGCGTCCCAGAACTGTTGCTGGGTCTTGTTTGTTTGGTTGTTTATTATGGGTGTTGCTTTGTTTATTGTGTTGTTGTTTGTCGTTGGTCACAGCTGGTGCTTCTGTTATCTGTATTTGTTATCATTGTGTACAGGTGCTCAGTTGTTTATATATTTTAACAGCTCCAAAACCTCTTCACAAGTCGTTATGTCAACAAAATGTTTCGGAGGAAATCTCTGTCATTAGACAGAAAACAAATCTGTCTAAAATGTTAAATGTAGAATACATTTTTAACATAAATTTGTCTTAGTGTATTCACTCTGTCTGTTCTTTCCTTGTTGTGATTGCGGGGCTGAGCTTCGGCTCTTTGGTCCTGACTCTCGACTGTCAATCAACAGGTTCCTGAGCCTATTAGGCTCTATCAAATCTACATTTGAAACTGTATGGAGCCAGCCTTCACCACATCACTGCCTAATGCATTCCATCTGTTAACTACTTTGACAAAATTCTTCCTATCTATGGCTCATTTGGGTACTCAGTTATCTACCTGTGTCCCCTAGTGCGTGTCCCACCCTTGCTAAACAGTTTCTTTGTCCACCCTGTCAATTTCTCCGAGAATTTTAGTGATGGTTATTATATCTCCATTTACTCTTCTGTCTTCTAGGGACGTGAGGCTTAGGTTCCGTAGCCTTTTCTCGTAACTCATACCTATCAATTCTTGGACGAGCCTGGTGGCATACCTCTGAATCTTCTCTAACTTTAACTGGGTATGGACTCCAGGCTGGAGCTGCATACTTCAGGATTGGTCTTACATAAGTGGTATACAGGGTCCTGAACGATTCCTTACACAAGTTTCTAAAGGCAGTTTTTATGTTGGCCAGTCTAGCATATGCCGCTGATGATATTCTTTTGATGTGGGCCTCTGGGGACAGGTTCGGTGAGATATCAACCCCCAGATCTTTCTCTCTATTTGACTCTTGCAGGATTTCACCTTCCCAGATGGTACCTTGTGTTCAGCCTCCGGCTCCCTTCGCTTAATTTCATTACCTTACACTTTCCTGAGTTGAACTTTAGCAGCCATTATCTAGACCATTCCTCCAGTTTGTCCAGGTCATCCTGTAGTCTCTGTCTATCTTCATCCATCTTGATTCTTCTCATAATTTTTGCATCATCAGCAAACATTCAGAGGAACGAGTCTATACCCTCCGGAAGATCGTTGACATATATCAGAAACAGGATGGGTCCAAGTACAGAGCCCTGTGGGACTCCACTGGTAACATCTCGCCACTCTGATATCTCTCCCCTCACAGTTACTCGTTGCTTAGATACTCCCTTATCCACTGGAGCACCTTACCTGTTATTCCTGCCTGTTTCTTTAACTTTTGTATCAGCCTCTTATGGGGGTATTGGGTTAAAGACTTTCGGACAGTCTAAGAAAATGCATTCTACCCACCCTTCTCTTTTTGCCAAGTTGTGGTTGCCTGGTCACTGAATTCTATTAAACCCGTGAGGCAGCATGAGATTCCTGAACCCATGCTGGTGGTGTGTTACATAGCTCCTTATCTCCAGATGTTGTACGAGTTTATTCCCCGTGGTCTTTTCCATCACCTTGCATGGTATACAAGTTAGGGAAACTGGCCTGTAGTTCAGGCTCTAACCTGTCATAATTTTTGTATATTGGAACTACATTAGCTGTCTTCCAGCTTTCCGGTAGATCTCCTGTTTCCAGTGACTTCTTGTATACCATAGAGAGTTGGACATTTAGTGCTTCTGCACACTCTTTTTAGTATCCACGTTGAGATTCGGTCAGGATCAACAGCTTTTGTCGCATACAACTCCAAGAGATTCATTTTATCACTGGTAAATCAAATTCCTGCAAGGTTGCTTGGTTTGCCGCCTCCTTTCTGAGTACAGGGACCTTGCTCTATTGCGAAAAACTCCGAAAATTTCTTGTTGAGTTCTTCACACACCTCTATGTCATTCTCTGTGTATCTGTTCTTCCTTTTTCTCAGTTTCATCACTTGTTCCTTCACTACTGTTTTCCTATTCCTCCTCTGAGGTGAATTTCCCGTGGGAAGAATGGCTGGTTCCTGAATGTAGCCAAGTGACGACCCATGAGTGACTAGCAGCAAGATGAGTCAAAGCACCCATGAGTGACTTGCTGCAAGATGAGTCAAAGCACTCATGAGTGACTTGCTGCAAGATGAGTCAAAGCACCCATGAGTGACTTGCTGCAAGATGAGTCAAAGCACCCATGAGTGACTTGCTGCAAGATGAGTCAAAGCGCCCATGAGTGACTTGCAGCAAGATGAGTCAAAGCACCCATGAGTGACTTACTGCAAGATGAGTCAAAGCACCCATGAGTGACTTGCTGCAAGATGAGTCAAAGCACCCATGAGTGACTTGCTGCAAGATGAGTCAAAGCGCCCATGAGTGACTTGCAGCAAGATGAGTCAAAGCACCCATGAGTGACTTACTGCAAGATGAGTCAAAGCGCCCATGAGTGACTTACTGCAAGATGAGTCAAAGCGCCCATGAGTGACTTGCAGCAAGATGAATCTCGCAACGCCCATGAGTCAGTTTGCTACAAGATTCATCTATTCACTTTTCTCCGTATTCAAACAAGGACAGCGACTCATGTGCTGTGTCAATGAGAAGGTGTGAGGAGAGTGGACGAGTCGCATCAGCTTACAAGACGCACAGCACCGAACTTTCTTCAGACGCTCCCTCTCTAACCAGGAGGAAAGTGTCTTGATATTAATCAAGTTCTTCACATTTCTTCCACAAGACTTGTCGGAGGAAAATTCATGTTGTTTCTACATATTTTCATATAAGAAATGATTATAAACTTATATTGTTAATATAAGTCCCCTTTTGTTATTATTATGAGCTAGATGGGGGTATATCCGGCTGTGCCCGGGTCTCTTCCCCGCTCCTCTCTCTCTCTCTCTTTCCCCTCTCCACTCTTTCCCATTTCCCCTCACCTCATTCTCTCTACCTTTCTCTTCTCGTCTCCTTACCTCACTTTGAAGTTACCTTGTGGTAGCTCTGAGGATCAGTGGCCCTGCGGCCCGGTCTCTGACCTGGCCTCCTGGTTGGGGATCTGCTCAACCAGACTATTGGATGCGGCTTATCGCAGCCTGACGTATACATCATACATAGCTGGCCTAGTTGATCAGGTATTCTTTGGAGGTGTTTTGTCATGTTCTCTTTTGAAGACTGCGAGACTGTGGGGCCGGCCAGTTATGCCCCTTATGTGTAGCGGGAGTGTTGAAAAGTCTTGGGTCCTTGATGTTGATATTTGTCTCTCAGAGTCCGTATAGCACCTTTGTTTCTTAACGGAGCTATTCTGCACATCCTGCCATACCTCTTGTAATGCTATTTCCGTGGGCATATTTGGAACCAGCCCCTCTAATATTTTTCAAGTATAGATTATTATTTATCTCTTTCGCTGCGCTGTAGATAATACAGATTCAGAGATTTTAATCGGTCCCAATAATTTAGATGTTTTATTGGGTGGATTCTAGGGGTAAAGAATCTTTTCACGCTCTCTAGGTCAGCAATTTCTCCAGCTTTGAATGGGGCTGTTAGTGTGCAACAGTATTCCACCCTATAGAGTAATGGTTATCTTGAGGTTATCTTGAGATGATTTCGGGGCTTTAGTGTCCCCGCGGCCCGGTCCTCGACCAGGCCTCCACCCCCAGGAAGCAGCCCGTGACAGCTGACTAATACCCAGGTACCTATTTTACTGCTAGGTAACAGGGGCATAGGGTGAAAGAAACTCTGCCCATTATTTCTCGCCGGCGCCCGGGATCGAACCCGGGACCATAGGATCACAAGTCCAGCGTGCTGTCTGCTCGGCCGACCGGTGTGTCTTGCAGAGTATCATTATTTGTTTAGCTTCTCTTGTTTGAAAAGTTCTTGTTATTCATCCTGCCTTTTTTTTCCGGTTGTGACAACAACTTTGTTGTGTTCTTTAAGGGTTAGGTCTTTGCTATTAGTCGCAGATCATTTATATATTGCTTTTTCGTTCTATAGTGTAATTTACTTTGCGTTTTATATATTATTTCCATTTTTAAATTTTCGTTTTTTTTTCATAGCGTAGGAGCCGGAACTAATCTTCATTAAACATCATATTATTGTCTGTGGTCCATTGAAAGGGCCGATTTACACCAGATTGGGTGGCTCGCTGTGTCCTGTATGTTGTCTTGAGTTATCTTGAGATGATTTCGGGGCTTTTTTTAGTGTCCCCGCGGCCCGGTCCTCGACCAGGCCTCCACCCCCAGGAAGCAGCCCGTGACAGCTGACTAACTCCCAGGTACCTATTTACTGCTAGGTAACAGGGGCATTCAGGGTGAAAGAAACTTTGCCCATTTGTTTCTGCCTCGTGCGGGAATCGAACCCGCGCCACAGAATTACAAGTCCTGCGCGCTATCCACCAGGCCTACGAGGTCTACTCTCATACAAATCCTGGTGTCATTTGCAAAGGATGATATAGTTGTGTCCTTGTCTATGTCCGACATGAGCATGACAAAGAGTACTGGAGGACACAGAACTCTGGGGGACTTGCGCTTTTTACTGTGGATGATCCGGGTTGCATTTTGTGGACTATTCGACCTGTCCTCCTACAAAGAACGTCGCTCTTCGATCGTATGCGTTACATAAAGCCAAAAATTGTCACACTAGAAAATGGAAGTGGCTGGCGAAAGTGACGTACTGTCCCGTTTTCTGTTTTAGGTGCTCTGGTAGGTTAATTGAGAGAACATTTTAAATTCACCGTTTTGTTGACGTTGTGAAACCTTAGGAGGACGGGCTGGACTATTACACCCTGGGTTCTGTTCGGTAGGAAACTGAAGATCTAACATCCCTTACTATCTCACCCTACTCTACTATTCTCATCTTCCCCCTCTCCATCTTACTCCTCTCCTCCCCATCCCTCTATCTTGTCCACCTTTCTCTCCCTCTCATCCCATTCCTCACCTTCTCTTTC
Organism: Procambarus clarkii; assembly: GCF_040958095.1. Taxonomy (NCBI): domain Eukaryota; kingdom Metazoa; phylum Arthropoda; class Malacostraca; order Decapoda; family Cambaridae; genus Procambarus; species Procambarus clarkii. The sequence goes on from NC_091182.1 coordinate 25,001,812, forward strand.
CACTCCTGTCTCCGAATCCCCCCTTCCCCCTTTGCTCCTCTTACGTCATCCCATCTCCTCCTCTCCCACCCTCTCCCACCTTTCTCCCTACTCTCTGCCCCCTGGAGCATACACAGAGAGGCAGTTCGTCTACTCCCTGAGCCCGGCCTGAGGCCAGGCTCGAATTGTGTTAACTTGGTCTAACAGCCAATAACACATTTAGGTACATGTGCATTTGTGCAGCTACTCATAGACTATATGAAGGGGAGTACAGAGTGTGTCAAAAAACTAGCTACTTGATGCTAAAATCCCCTTCACGCAGGATGGTTAGTCATAGAAAAGGCATGTGATAAGTAGTCTGCACTGGCAAACTAATGAATAAATCTACGGATAACACAACCGTTATTTCAGACGATCTCTTGAAAATCGCAGGGAAGGTCTGCAATATTTGCTAGTAATTCTTAAAGCATGGCACATGGGCTGATCCCGACTGGCCTGTGGAAACATTCTTCCACCCGCCATCCCCCTTGTGTCATGCCTGAAAATTAGGTGAGACTATCCTCAAGCGTCTGGCCTCTTTGGAAATACAGACAGACAAACAACATGACTGTCTTCCATAGATATAGATAAGGTTATTTACAAATACCTATCAAGATCAGAGAAGATCCATTAGTGTGTGTTGAGGGCTAAAAGATGGTCCAGAGAGTGGTAATGGTGTGGGCTTCCCTGCAGGCACTCACCCTCGGGGAATTACTGTGAAGAACATGTAAAGACAAAATAACGAATATTAGAAGATTTACAGAAATCAATAATATAAGAATCGAAATCACAAACAATAAAAGACTGATCGAGAACAAAACATTTAGAGAGAGAGAGAGAGAGAGAGAGAGAGAGAGAGAGAGAGAGAGAGAGAGAGAGAGAGAGAGAGAGAGAGGATGAGATTACTTCGATGGTCAAAACAGCTGGTGTAGAAAATTGAAGTAGAGTGATTGTTGAGTCAAGAATGAACTCTGTAGTAAACGCGGGATGGCAGCGGCCGGATGGCCCGGGATGGCAACGGCCGGATGGCAGCGGCCGGATGGCAGCGGTCAGGCGAAGGTAGAGAAGGCTACCGCGGCCTGTGTGTTGGCCCCCACTTGAAGGTGATCACTTAGCAATAGGCGTCAGCGGGGAGATGAATCACCACCATCCTTTGTGAGTCTGCATCTGTCTGTTTGGTCTTAGCAGCCCTCCCTCTCTCTCTCTCTCTCTCTCTCTCTCTCTCTCTCTCTCTCTCTCTCTCTCTCTCTCTCTCTCTCTCTCTCTCTCTCTCTCTCTCTCTCTTAATGGCATCTCTCTCAACAACATTCCGGACACTGTGAAGAGCACAAATACAGCATCTCTGAAACTTAACAGCAGTCCTTGCACTCTCAACAGCATCAAAGGCAATACCTGCCACCTGTACTGGGAGTCAACTAATGAAATGCACTGAAGGAAGTTGTCGAAGCCACCTCCATTCCTAACATTAGGTTATCTTGAGATGATTTCGGGGTTTTAGTGTCCCTGCGGCCCGGTCCTCGACCAGGCCTCCACCCCCAGGAAGCAGCCTGTGACAGCTGACTAACTCCCAGGTACCTATTTTATTCGACAGATTCGACAAAGAATTTGCACGTCAGAATGCTTAACTTGTAACGCAACAGGCACAAGAAAGCTAGTAGGGCGGGGCATTGAGAGCTCAACCTCAGTCCCCGTATAGGTGACTGAGACATTGATAGGTGACTACCGATAGCAAAGTACTTTCAACTGTATCCCTGGCTCTCGACATCATCCCTGGCACTCAACAACGTCCCTGGCACTCAACAACGTCCCTGGCACTCGACAACATCCCTGGCACTCTCGACAACATCCCTGGCACTCTCGATACCATCTCTGGCACTCTACAACATCCCTGGCACTCTTGACAACATCCCTGGCACTCTTGACAACATCCCTGGCACTCGACACCATCCCTGGCACTTGACAACATCCCTGGCACTCTCGACGACATCCCTGGCACTCTCGACAACATCCCTGGCACTCGACAACATCCCTGGCACTCTCGACAACATCCCTGGCACTCTCGACACCATCCCTGGCACTCTCGACACCATCCCTGGCACTCTACAACATCCCTGGCACTCTTGACAACATCCCTGGTACTCGACAACATCCCTGGCACTCGACACCATCCCTGGCACTCTACAACATCCCTGGCACTCGACAACATCCCTGGCACTCGACAACATCCCTGGCACTCTCGACAACATCCCTGGCACTCTCGACAACATCCCTGGCACTCTCGACACCATCCCTAGCACTCGACATTATCCCTGGCACTCGACAACATCCCAGGCACTCGACAACATCCCTGGCACTCGACAACATCCCTGGCACTCGACAACATCCCTGGGACTCTCGACAACATCCCTGGGACTCTCGACAACATCCCTGGGACTCGACAACATCCCTGGCACTCGACAACATCCCTGGCACTCTCGACAACATCCCTGGCACTCGACAACATCCCTGGCACTCTCGACAACATCTCTGGCACTCTTGACACCATCCCTGACACTCTCGACAACATCCCTGGCACTCGACAACATCCCTGGCACTCGACAGGTCCTGACTAGACATAAGCTAAAATGAAATATGAGGAATAGTTCAGTGGTCCTCTAACAAGCATGTTGAACAATTAGACGGTTGCACAAGCAATCTTAGTTCTGAAAATGGTGTTGCTCTCTTGATTTTATGTTCGAATATAGACGGGCCTTTTACCACAGGACGTTTACCTATGGATAGTGGTCAAGTATATTCACTTGGATTTAAAGAATTCTTTCGGCAGATTTAATCACTAGAGGTGGAGGAGGCCGTGGTGATTGGCAGACAGA
>NC_091182.1:25009699-25079699 GCF_040958095.1 Procambarus clarkii
CACACATACACACACACAATGAAAGGTACACACACACACACACGCAGACACACAATGAAACTGAGGATAGATTCACTACAAACGACAAGGAAGTGTGCAAAGAACTCAATAAGAAATTCAATGAGGTCTTCACAGTTGAGCAAGGAGACATCCCAGAGATAAGAGAGGAAATATCTAACCAGACACCACAAGAGGAATTTATAATTACAAAGCGGGGAGGTGATGAAGCATCTGCTAGAGATGGATGTGACAAAGTAGGTCCGGATGGAATCTCACCATGGATACTAAAGGAAGGAGCAGAAGCTCTGTGCCTGCCACTATCCATAGTGTTCAAGAAATCACTGGTAACAGGTGAACTGCCAAAAATTTGGAAGGTGACCAATCAAGTCCCGGTATGCAAGAAAGGGTAATAGGCAGGAGGCATTGAATTACAGGCCAGTGTCTAAGTTAGGGACACTGTAGATTTTTAAGTTAGGGCCTTAGTGGATTTGTTCATTTGATGCATCACGCTATTGTGATTTCTGTGTGTAGTGAAGTAAGTGCTAAGAGGTAGAATAGCTTATTGACAGAGCTCTCGGGTACATAGGGGAATTAGTGTAAAACCCTGGTTTTTGTCTCGGAGAGACTGCAGGATCCGTGTGAGGTCAGTTCAACTCCCCGGTTGCAATTCTTTTAACCATGTCGTAGCACAATCGATTAAGGCGCGTCTGGGATCCTCTCTGACGTAGGTTCGAACCCTCATCACGGCCCTTGTGGATTTGTTCATTTGATGCATCATGCTATTGGGATTTATGTGTGTAATAATGGAGGTGGCTTTATGGAGGCTGAACATAGACCCTCCCTGCCCTCCCCCCAGATCCTCCCTTCCCCCCCTCCTAGCTCCTCCTTACCCCCCTCCTAGCTCCTCCTTACCCCCCCCAGATCCTGCCTACCCCCCAGATCCTGCCTACCCCCCCAAATCCTTCCTACTACCCCCCCAAATCCTTCCTACTACCCCCCCAAATCCTTCCTACTACCCCCCCCAAATCCTTCCTACTACCCCCCCCAAATCCTTCCTACTACCCCCCCCAAATCCTTCCTACTACCCCCCCCAAATCCTTCCTACTACCCCCCCCAAATCCTTCCTACTACCCCCCCAAATCCTTCCTACTACCCCCCCAAATCCTTCCTACTACCCCCCCAAATCCTTCCTACTACCCCCCAAATCCTTCCTACTACCCCCCAAATCCTTCCTACTACCCCCCAAATCCATTCCTACCCCCCCCCAAATCCTTCCTACCCCCCCCAAATCCTTCCTATCCCCCCCAAATCCTTCCTACCCCCCGAAATCCTTCCTACCCCCCCAAATCCTTCCTACCCCCCCCAAATCCTTCCTACCCCCCCCAAATCCTTCCTACCCCCCCAAATCCTTCCTACCCCCCCAAATCCTTCCTACCCCCCCCCCAATCCTAGAATCTGGTTCTAGGGAATCCTAGGAACACCAAGGGTAATTTAAACTGAACAGAAGAGAGTTAGCTTCATAGTAATGTTCTCAAACATAGATGGGATTACAAACAAAGCAAGCGAACTCAGGGAAAGAGCATAAGTAGATATTATCAGGTATGTTAAATGAAGTGTTTTCCCAGGACTACACTGTAATAAGGAAAGAGAGGGAGGAGGAGGAGGAGGATTAGCCTTACTGATATGGACTAGAATTTTGAGGAATTGGCAGTCATTGACTACGAAGGGTTCTTAGACTAAATAACAGGCACCATGATGATGGGAGGTCCAAGAATATTAGTAACAGTAATATACAACCCTCCACTAAATGACGGAAGACCCAGGCAAGAGTATGACAGGAATAACATGATTGATGATACTATAATTGAGAGGACAGCCTCTGTAGCCTTTAGAAATGGATCCCGACTGCTTATCACAGGAAACTTAAACCATGGAAAGGTAGACTGGGAGAACAAGGAATCACATGGGGATGCAAAAACTTGGGAAGTAAAACTATTGTGTGGCAAGAAAAAACGTTTTAATCCAGCATGTCAAGGGACCCACAAGAATGAGAGACAACGACGAACCAGCTAGACTTAACCAACTTATCACTTTGAACGATTCAGACATAAGGGAAATCAACTTTGAAGCCCCCGTGGGAAAGAGTGATAACAGTGTATTAATGTTTGCATACCTGGTGGAAGTAGGGATAGCTTACGCAAGAAAAGGACCAGAAAAGAAAAGGCTTGCATACCGAAAAGGAAACTACAAGGAGATAAGAAAATTCCAAATAAAAATACCGTGGGAAACAGAGCTCAGAGGAAAGGCTGCACAAGACATAATACAGTAGACTAAATCACGCAAAAGTGTAAGGAGGCATCAAACAAGTTTGTCTCATTCCAAATGAAAAAAACAAAGTACAGACGAGGAACTCATTTTTTAATCAGGAATTTAAGCTAGGCAAGCAACTAAGCACAAAGGCATGGAGAAACTTCAGAAATAACAGGTTACCAAATAGAATAGAACACTTACCCTGAGGTAAGAAGAGGAGCAGAAGATATGAAAATAAATTAGAAAATAAAGCAAAGACCCAAATTGTTGCACAGCCACATCAGAAGGAAAACAAATTAAAATAGGGGCAGACGGATTCACTTCAAATGAAAAGGTAGTGTCTGAAGAACTGAGTAAGAGATTCAGGTCTTCACAAAAGAGCAAGGGAATACAAAGAGAGGGAATATCCAACCTGGCACCACTAGAAAAGTTTCTTCCTATAGGGAAGGTGAGGATCATTGGCTTGAAGTGGATGTGGCAAAGGCTGTTGCCCCAGACGGAATCTTATCATGGATACTGAAAGAGGGGGCAGAAGCAGTATGCCTATCACCCTCAATATTGTATAACAAGTCTACTGGTAACAGGTGAACTGCCAAAAATTTGGAAGACAGCTAATTTAGTTCCAAAAAACAAGAAGGGAGACAGACAGGAGACACTGAACTACAGGCTCGTGTCCCTAACTTGCGTACCATGCAAGATGATGCATGGTATTTCTTGATTGTGAGAAAAGACTTGTAAAAATCTGGGTGAGGGTGAGCAAACTTCATATTTTTGGATTGCCAAAAAAAACTTTAACACAGGACCTTATAAGAGAATAGTGTATTATTTGGAGAGGAAGACAGGAATAAAAGGGAAGGTTCTCCAATGGGTGAGGGAGTACACTCACCAACAGTTGGTCAGTACCTGACCAACCAACTGACTCGCTTACAGCGAGTCACTGTGAGGGGGGAGGTCTCAGAGAGGCAAGACGTCACTAATGGAGTCCCACAGGGTTCAGTCCTTGGACCTATATCTCAAATGGAATAGACTTGATCCTCTCAATGTTTGCTGATGATGCAAAAATTTAGAGGGGGGATTAAGACCTTGAAAGATAGCATGAGGCTACAAGATGACCTGGACAAACTGAAGGAATGATCCGATAAGTACCTACTATAATTTTTCTCAAGTAAATGTAAATTAATGAAGTTAGACGGAGGGAGCAAGGAGGCCAGACACAAGATACCAAATAGGAGACGAAGTTCTCCACGAAACGGGCAGAAAGAAGCACGCAGGTTTTGATATCACACCGAACCTGTCTCCCGAAGCTCATATAAAAAGAATAACCTAAGTGGCGTATGCGAGGCTGGTTAACATCAGAACCGCCTTTAGAAATCTGTGTAAGGAATCATTTAAAACTTTGTATACCACATACGTCAGACCAATCCTGGAATATGCAGCTCCAGCATTGAGTCCATATCGTGTTAAGCAAAAGACTCAGCTGGAAAAGGTTCAAATGAAGAATACTAGACTAGCTCAAGAAATACGAGGTATGAGTTAACGAGGAAAGGCTGCATGAATTGTACCTCACGTTGCTGGAAGAAAAAAAAAGTTAGACAAGTTTTGTCTTCTACAAAAAGTTTTGTACATGATTACCATGCACAAAATACTTAGGGGAATAGACAGCTAGGATAGATAAATATATTATTTAACACAGGTGAAACTCGCACAAGGCGACACAAGTGGATGCTGAGTACTCAAAGGAGCCACAGACACATTAGAAAGAACGTTTTCAGTGTCAGAGTAGTTAACAAATGGAATGGATGCATTAGGAAGTGATGTGGTGGAGGCAGATTCATACCTTGTGGCTACCTTTTATAGCTTCCAGGGATCAACGGCCCCGGTTGGTCGTCTGGTTAACAAGGCTGTTAGACGCGGCTGCTTGCAGCCTGACGTATGAATCATAGCCTGGTTGATCAGATAGTCTTCGGAGGTGTTTGTCGAGTTCTTTCTTGAACACTGTGAAAGGCCGGCCAGTTATGCCCCTTAAGTGTAGCGTGAGCATTTGAGAAGTCTTGGGCCCTTGATGTTCATGGAGTGCTCTCTCAGAGTACCTATTGCACCTTGCTTTTCAGCGGGGATATTTTGCACATCCTGCCATGCCTACTGGTTTCATGTGATGTAATCTCTGTGTTCGGATTTAGAAACAGTCCCTCTAATATCTTCCACGTGTAGATTATTATGTATCTCTCGCCTGCGCTCAACAGAACACAGATTTAGACATTTTAATCAGTCCCAATAATCAAGATGACTTATAGAGTAGATTCTAGCGGTAAAGAATTTTGCACGCTCTTTAGGTCAGCAATTTCTCCGACTGCGAATGGGGCTGTTAGAGTGCAACAATATTCCTCCCTAGAGAGCACTAGTGTCTTGAAAAGTATCATCATTGGTATGGCAGCCCTTGTTTGGAAGGTCCTTGTTATCCAACCTGTCATATTTCTTGCAGTCGTGACAGCTATTTTATTGTGTTCTGTAAAGGTAAGGTCTTCTGGCATGATTACTCCTAGTTCCTTTACATTGCTCTTTCGTTCTATGGTGTGACTTAACTGTGTTTTATATATGATTTCCGTTTTTATATTTTCGTTTTTTTTTCATAACGCTGGAGCTGGAACTTATTTTCACTAAACATCATCACTGGGTCCATTGAAAGACCCGATTTTCATCAGATTGGAGGTTTGTCGTGTCCTCCATATTGTCTACTCGCATGAAAATCATAGTGTCATCTGCAAACGATGATACAGTACTGTAGTTTGTATCCTTGTCTGTGTCTGATATTGGGATTAGAAAAAAGTAAGGGAGCAAGTACGGTACCTTGGGGGACTAAACTTTTCACAGTAGATGATCGGATTTTACGGTGTTGACTATTACACTGCGCGTTCTGTTCGGTAGGAAGTTGAAGATCCTTTTCCCTACTTTGCCAGTAATTCCTTTTTCACGCATTTTGTGCACAATAACATCATGGTCACATTTGTCGAAAGCTTTTGATAAAGTGTGTGAATATTACATCTGCGTTTTGATTGTCTTCCACGGCATCTAAGGCCATGTCATAGTGATCCAGCAGCTGTGAGAGGCAGGAGCGCCCTGTTCTGAACCCGTGTTGTCCAGAGGGATGTAGCTATTGTGATTCCATGTAATTTATAGTCTTACTTCTTAGCATTCTTTCAAAGATTTTTATGATGTGTGAAGTGAGAGCTTTTGGTCCATAATTGTTTGCATCTGCTTTACTACCTCTTTTATGAAGTGGCGCCATCTTCCCTGTTTTAAGTATATCAGGGATGACGCCAGAATCTAGGCCCCATCTCCAAAAGATGTTTAGGACATATGATAGTGGTGTTTTGCACTGCTTGATGAATATAGAATTTCATGAGCCTGAGTCTGGTGTAGACTACATGAGCACGCTGTCTAAGCCTACTTCAAGGTCCAGTGGGGTATGGTACGAACCAGTCAGGTCTGGTTCGAGCCTGGCCTCGGGCCGGGCTTGGGGAGTAGAAGAACTCCCAGAACCCCATCAAGCAGGTACCTCCACGGATATCATCCTCCATACAGTTTGAAATGTAGATATGATAGAGCCCAATAAGCTCAGGAATCTGTACACCAGCTGATTGACAGTTGAGAGGCGGGACGAATGAGCCAGAGCTCAACCCCCGCGAGCACAATTAGGTGAGTATAATGATGATAATGGTGATAACGATGGGAATTCAGGGGAAGGTGAAGGGGAAATCAAATTACACTGAAGCGACATATAACTTTCTTTATCAGAGCGCGTTACCACTATGGTGATTGGTTGATGACTGTGGTGGTTGGTTGATGACTGTGGTGGTTGCTTGATGCCTGTACTCACCTAGTTGTACTCACCTAGTTGTGTCTGCAGGATCGAGCATTTACTCTTGGATCCCGCCTTTCGAGCATCGGTTGTTTACAGCAATGACTGCGATGCAATGACAATGACTGCGACCTGTGGTGGTTGGTTGATGACTGTGGTGGTTGGTTGATGACTGTGGTGGTTGGTTGATGACTGTGGTGGTTGGTTGATGACTGTGGTGGTTGGTTGATGACTGTGGTGGTTGGTTGATGACTGTGGTGATTGGTTGATGACTGTGGTGGTTGGTTGATGACTGTGGTGGTTGGGTGATGACTGTGGTGGTTGGTTGATGACTGTGGTGGCTGGTTGATGACTGTGGTGGTTGGTTGATGACTGTGGTGGTTGGTTGATGACTGTGGTGGTTGCTTGATGACTGTGGTGGTTGCTTGATGACTGTGGTGGTTGCTTGATGACTGTGGTGGTTGCTTGATGACTGTGGTGGTTGCTTGATGACTGTGGTGGTTGCTTGATGACTGTGGTGGTTGGTTGATGACTGTGGTGGTTGCTTGATGACTGTGGTGGTTGCTTGATGACTGTGGTGGTTGGTTGATGACTGTGGTGGTTGGTTGATGACTGTGGTGGTTGGTTGATGACTGTGGTGGTTGGTTGATGACTGTGGTGGTTGGTTGATGACTGTGGTGGTTGGTTGATGACTGTGGTGGTTGGTTGATGACTGTGGTGGTTGGTTGATGACTGTGGTGGTTGGTTGATGACTGTGGTGGTTGGTTGATAACTGTGGTGGTTGGTTGATGACTGTGGTGGTTGGTTGATGCCTGTGGTAGTTGGTTGATGCCTGTGGTGGTTGGTTGATGACTATGGTGGTTGGTTGATAACTGTGGTGGTTGGTTGATAACTGTGGTGGTTGGTTGATGCCTGTGGTAGTTGGTTGATGCCTGTGGTGGTTGGTTGATGACTATGGTGGTTGGTTGATAACTGTGGTGGTTGGTTGATGACTGTGGTGGTTGGTTGATAACTGTGGTGGTTGGTTGATGACTGTGGTGGTTGGTTGATGACTGTGGTGGTTGGTTGCTGACTATGGTGGTCTTATGTTGCTTGAATAATGACGATGTTGGTTGAATGAGGAGTTTGAATGGTGACGATGGTGGTTGAATGACAATGATGGTGGTTGAATGGCACCGATAGTGGTTGAATAATGACGACGATAGTGGTAGGTGAATGATAGTGACAATAGTAATGGTGCATGAAGACAATACCTGATGCTCCTAGAAGACCAACAAACAGGTGATGGCTACAGTGCACACCATGATAACGACTCAACAAAAAAAAAAAAAAAAAAACACACACCATCGGATAGCCCCCAGAGTAAACAAAGATAGTGAGCGGTTTCTATAGTGACGAGAAGAGAGGCGTCGGGAGTGGGTGATGAAGGGTAGATAGAGGGAGTTAGAAAAACAACTGGGAAACGGAGGAAAGATGGAATAGGTAGAGAGGCTTGAAAAAAAAGGTGTGGTAGTGTTTTTTTGTATTTTTTGAGACGTGAGGGTTTAGAGTCCTTACCGACGATAAACACATCGTAAGTGCCGCGATAGTGACTGCGACCAGTGGGGAGGCGACGATATGTAAACATTACAGATGTTGCAAGAATGGTGACGACGTCCCTAAAGACAACATTCAGGGACCATCGACCCCTGGCTCCATAGAGATGGTTGGTGCTGCCATGCTGCTGATGGACGGTAGGGGGAAGGAGAGGGAGGGAGGGAAGGAATTACCAGGGGAAAAAGCTCCAAGTTATTACGACTGCATAGCACTGGGAAAGGATCAGTATAAGGATTTGGGATGGGACGGGGGGAAGGAATGATGCCCAACCACTTGGACGGTCGGGGATTGAACGCCGACTTGCAAAAAGCGAGACCGTCGCTCTACCGTCCAGCATAAGAATGATGAAGGGAAGAATGGGAGAATAGAGTGAAGGACGGAAAAAGGAATAGAGAGGGTGGAAAGGACGAAGGCAGGGGTGGAACATTAAGAAAAGTCTTTTTGTGATAATTTTAATACTCAACTCATAGAAAATTTAAATTGAATAATAAGGACGGGACAGATGGAGAATAAAGGAGACACGGAGAAACAGACAGGGAAACATGAGACAGAATACGACACACAGACGCAGATTAAACGAAGGAAAGAGCACAAAGATAAGAAAAACCTCGATAATAATCACAAACCACAATTCCCCTCCCCTTCTCGTACAGGTAAATTATGCAGAGTATCCAGCAACAATTCTGTAATATTATTCATGAATTAATTACCGTTGCTTAGCCGTGTTATACTGGCTAGATAAATATATACACTATACACAATATATACATTTGTGTGGTGGTGAGCATGATTGTGAATGTGTCGGGTGAGATTATCACGAGAGAGAGAGAGAGAGAGAGAGAGAGAGAGAGAGAGAGAGAGAGAGAGAGAGAGAGAGAAAGAGAGAGAGAGAGAGAGAGAGAGAGAGAGAGAGAGAGAGAGAAAAGATCGTGAGAGCAATTCAGGGAGCCTGGAGAGGTGAAACATATACAAGGAAACAATTGTTAATCAACTTGGCCAAACACAAAACAAATACATGGTAACAAATACATGGTAAGAAAACAAATACATGGCCATAACTACAAATATTATCCACCAACCGCAAAAACAAATACATAGAAACAGTTGAAAATATATTCGCCGACATAAAAACAAATACATTGCAAACGAACTCGACCAAACAGATGACAGCAAAACAAATGTTCGGAATCAAAGCTTTGAAACAACTACAAATATAGTCGATCGGTTACAAAACAAAATACATGCAAACATCTGCAAATAAACTCAACGAAGCAGAGCAAATTTATGAAAAAAAAGAAAATGAATGAATACAGCAAAAATGCATGGAAAATCTTGCAAATAAAATGAATATAAGAAACTATGGAGATTTATGACTGAAACAACAGCTGAGCAGCGGAGTTGCAATGTCTGTTTATATATATATATATATATATATATATATATATATATATATACAAATTTATATATATATATATATATATATATATATATATATATATATATATATATATATATATATATATATATATATATATATATATATATATATATATATATATATAGCGGGTTTTCTTCCTACTGGAGGTGTCGTTCATACTCCTGTGGCGGTGTGTTCACTCACAGGATGAGTGACGCTGCCCAATACTGTTACCATGACGGAACGTTCACTCACTGGATGAGTGACGCTGCCCAATACTGTCACTATGGCGGTGTGTTCACACACAGGATGAGTGGCGCTGCCCAATACTGTCACTATGGCAGTGTGTTCACTCACAGGATGAGTGGCGCTGCCCAATACTGTCACCATGGCGGTGTGTTCACTCACAGGATGAGTGACGCTGCCCAATACTGTCACCATGACGGAACGTTCACTCACTGGATGAGTGACGCTGCCCAATACTGTCACTATGGCGGTGTGTTCACACACAGGATGAGTGGCGCTGCCCAATACTGTCACTATGGCAGTGTGTTCACTCACAGGATGAGTGGCGCTGCCCAATACTGTCACCATGACGGAACGTTCACTCACTGGATGAGTGACGCTGCCCAATACTGTCACTATGGCGGTGTGTTCACTCACAGGATGAGTGACGCTCCCCAGTACTGTCACCATGACGGAACGTTCACTCACAGGATGAGTGACGCTGCCCAATACTGTCACTATGGCGGTGTGTTCACTCACAGGATGAGTGACGCTCCCCAGTACTGTCACCATGACGGAACGTTCACTCACAGGATGAGTGGTGCTGCCCAATACTGTCACCATGACGGAACGTTCACTCACGGGATGAGTGGCGCTGCCCAATACTGTCACCATGACGGAACGTTCACTCACAGGATGAGTGACGCTGCCCAATAAATTCACCCTTTAGGGAAAAATGTTGAGAATGTACACAATAAAGCAGACGTGACTGGAGCACTACAAACGAGCCGGGAACAAGCTAAAGAACGCCAACAACTGGCAAACCATTCATTAAAAAGACTGAAAAATCGTCTCGAACATGGACACGAACATAAACATAACAGCCTCCAAAACAGAGCAAGCAAAAGCATACAAGGTGCACACGAGACCAAACAGACAGGCGTCACTGTTGGCTCAGTGGAACCACACTCGTCCCGCGCAGCGCCAGCGATTTGGCCTAAGTTCGTATCCTGCCCGGGGAGGATTGATTAGGCGTCAATCCTTTACTGTACGCCTCTATTCGCCCAGCATTGATTGGGTACCTGGTTGTTCAACGACTGCCGGGTCGTATTCCAGGGAAACTAGCGGGTGTAGGGCTCACCATTCAACCCGTCCTCCCTTGCGTTCCCAACGCCACTCTCTTGCGTTTCGGAAATTCTTCTTTGTCAGTTTGGTTCATTCAGGTTAGTATTTTGTAAGTGGTGATCATATTACCTCCTTTTCCTCTATCTTCTAGTTTCGGCATGTTTAACGCCTCTAGTCTCTCCTTGTAACTCTTGATTTTTCAGTTCAGGAAGCCATTTTATAGCATGCCATTGTACCTTTTCCAGTTTATTTATGTGCTTCTTGAGATTTGGCCACCATACAACTGCTGCATATTCCAATTTTGGCCTCACAAAAGTCATGATCAGTTTCTTTAGTATTTCACCATCCATATAATTAAAAGCTAGTGTGAAGTTGGAAAGCGACGCATGCGCTCCTCTCACAATGTTCTTTACGTGTTCCTCTGGCGACAGCTTACTATCCAAAACTACCCCCAGGTCTCGTGGCCTGCTTGACGTGTTGATACATGAATGTCTCCAAAATGTGGTTTACAAATCTGTCTGTCCAAATGTCCTCCGTTCTTGCTTCGTCCGTTCGTAGGCCTCCCAGTCTATTGTTTTAAAGTTGAAGTCCCCCAGTACCAACAATCGTGATTTATCTTTATCTGTCCTTACTATTATCTCTTTCTAATGACCATTATGAGGCCCTCTCCTTTGTCATGCAGTTCCTCCTTTGTCCATGTGTTGCTTGCTGGTGGGGTGTAGACATTTAAAATTATCAATTTATCATTCTGATTCCAAACCTGCAATGCCAATATGTCAACTTCTCGATGGTTTTCGATTATTAACTCTCTTACCTTCAGGTGTTCTTTCACCAGCACAGCCACACCTCCTCCCTTCCTAGTTTTCCTGTCAAGTCTCCAAACTGAGGAGCCCCTTGGGAATACGACCTCGTTTTAAGTATTTTCTTCTCAAGTTTGGTCTCTGTTAGTGCAACAATATCTGAAACCTTAAGCTGAATTATATATTTTAGCTCCAATATTTTTTTATCTCGCTCCATCTATGTTGGTATATACAATTTTCAGGAACATGTTCCCTTTCTCTTTGTCCTTTACTTCCCCCTTCCTCTAATGATTTTGTCGCTTTGTTTTTATGTACCATTTCACTAGCATTCCAGTCCCTAACACTTTGAAAGAAAAAATTCTTTCTTTATTTTTATTCCCATTTAGACATTTCACTGCATCGAGGTTTGTTTTCAGCTTTTCTCAGTCTTCCTTTGAGAGGTCTTGTCTTATTGACCAAAGTTTGCCTTCCTCATCACCATGTGTGTGTGTGTAATTATCCTAAGTGTGTGTGTGTGTATTCACTTAGTTGTATTCACCTAGTTGTTCTTGCGGGGGTTGAGCTCTAGCTCTTTCAGCCCGCCTCTCAACTGTCAATCAGTCAACTGTTACTAACTATCCCCCCCCCCATACATACACACACCCAGGAAGCAGCCCGTAACAGCTGTCTTACTCCCAGGTACCAATTCACTGCTAGGTAACAGGGACATCAGGGTGAAAGAAACTGCCTATCTGTTTCCGCCGGGGCCGGGATCGAACCCGGACCTTGGGATTACGAGTCCCTTAGCGTTGTCCATTCAGCCACTGGCCCCAGGTGTGTGTGTGTGTGTGTGTATGTGCTCACCTAGTTGTACTCACCTAGTTGTGTTTTGCGGGGGTTGAGCTTTGCTCTTTCGGCCCGCCCCTCAACTGTCAATCAACTGTTTAGTTTACTAACTACTTCTTTTTTTCCACACCACACACACACCCTAGGAAGCAGCCCGTGACAGCTGACTAACTCCAAGGTACCTATTTACTGCTAGGTAACCGGGGCATTTCAGGGTGAAAGAAACTTTGCCCATTTGTTTCGGCCTGGTGCGGGAATCGAACCCGCGCCACAGAATTACGAGTCCTGCGCGCTATCCACCAGGCTACCAGGCCCCCTAGGTGTGTACTCACCTATTTGTGCTAGCAGGGGTTGAGCTTTGGCTCTTTGGTCCCGCCTCTCAACTGTCAATCAACAGGTGTACAGGTTCCTGAGCCTATTGGGCTCTATCATATCTACACTTGAAACTGTGTATGGAGTCAGCCTCCACCCACATCACTTCCTAGTGCATTCCATTTATTAACTACTCTGACACTGAAAAAATTATTTCTAACGTCTCTGTGGCTCATCTGGGCACTAAGTTTCCACCTGTGTCTCCCTTATTCGTGTCCCACCCTTGCTGAAGAGTTTATCTTTGTCCACCCTGTCAATTCCCCTGAGAATTTTGTAGGTGGTTATCATGTCTTCCCTTACTCTTCTGTTTTCCAGGGATGTGAGGTTCAGCTCCTGTAGAATTTCCTCGTAGCTCATTCCTCTCAGTTCCGGGGCGAGCCTGGTGGCATACCGGCTGAATCTTCTCTAACATTGTCTTGCGTTTAACTAGGTATGGACTCCAGGCTGGAGCTGCATACTCCAGGATTGGTCTTACATAAGTGGTATACAGGGTCCTGAAAGATTCCTTACACAAGTTTCTAAAGGCAGTTCTTATGTTGGCCAGTCTAGCATATGCCGCTGATGATATTCTTTTGATGTGGGCCTCTGGGGACAGGTTCAGTGTGATATCAACCCCCAAATCTTTCTCTCTATTTGACTATTGCAGGATTTCACCTCCCAGATGATACCTTGTGTTCAGCCTCCTGCTCCCTTCGCCTAATTTCATCACCTTACACTTTCCTGAGTTGAACTTTAGCAGCCAATTTCTAGACCATTCCTCCAGTTTATCCAGGTCATCCTGTAGTCTCTGTCTATCTTCATCCGTCTTGATTCTTCTCATAATTTTTGCATCATCAGCAAACTTTGAGAGGAATGAGTCTACCTTCCGGAAGATCGTTGACATATATTAGAAACAGGATGGGTCCAAGTACTGAGCCCTGTGGGACTCCGCTGGTGACATCTCGCCACTCTGATATCTACCCCCTCACCGTTACTCGCTGTTTCCTGTTGCTTATGTACTCTTTTATCCACTGGAGCACCTTCCTTTTACTCCTGCCTTTTGCTCCAACTTTTTTAACAGCCTTTCATGGGGGTACTGTGTCAAAGGCTTTCTGGCAGTCCAGGATAATGCAGTCGGCCCACCCTTCTCTTTCCTCCCTAATTTTTGTTGCCTGATCATAAAATTCTATTAAATCTGTGAGGCACGATTTACCATCCCTGAACCCATGTTGGTGGTGCGTTACAAAGTTATTTCCCTCCAGATGCTCTACGAGCCTTTTCCTCACGATCTTCTCCATCACCTTGCTTGGTATACAAGTTAAGGAAACTGGCCTGTAATTCAGTGCCTCTTGCCTGTCACCCTTCTTGTATATTGGGACCACGTTAGCTGTCTTCCAACTTTCTGGTAAGTCTCCTGTTTCCAGTGACCTGTTATACACCATAGAGAGTGGCACACTTAGTGCTTCTGCACCTTCCTTTAGTATCCATGGTGAGATTCTGTCAGGCTCAACAGCCTTTGTCACATCCAGCTCCAGCAGACACCTTTTGACCTCATCACTGGTGAGGTCAAATTCCTCCAAGGTTGCTTGGTTTGCCGCCTCCTCATTTAGTGCAGGGGCTTCTCCTTGTTCTATTGTGAAGACCTCCTGGATTCTCTTGTTGAATTCTTCACACACCTCCTTGTCATTCTCTGTGTATCTGTTCTACCCTTTTCGCAGCTTCATCACTTGTTCCTTCACTGCTGTTTTTCTCCTGATGTGGCTGTGGAGCAGCTTTGGTTGGGTCTTGACTTTACTCGCGATGTCATTTTCAATCACACACACACACACACACACACACACACACACACACACACACACACACACACACACACACACACACACACACACACACACACACACACACGCGCGCGCACACACACGCACACACACACGCACACACACACACACACACACACTCTCTCTCTCTCTCTCTCTCTCTCTCTCTCTCTCTCTCTCTCTCTCTCTCTCTCTCTCTCTCTCTCTCTCTCTCTCTCTCTCTCTCTCTCTCTCTCTCCGGTCCTCAAATGTTTAGCACTTTCTCAGTGACAAGTGAGAGAAAGTATCGGGAATAGTCGGAGGCCTGCGTGGCCGTCAGCCCCTAAAGTGGCATCAAAATGAGCACCAACTTTTCTCTGACAGACCAAAGAGGTTTCGAACGTCGTTTGGGCCCTTACTTGTCCCCTCCCCCCCCCCCCCCCCTTCCTTCACCTCCCGAAAATGGTCCGAAGTTGAGTGTGTGCCTCTCACACCTCCACAGGTGGCCAAGGTGGTAGTGAAGACGGGAGAGATGGTGTCTCACCAGCGTGACGCCTGCGCGCGCGCGCACTGACACATACGGACGGACACATACGGACGGACGGACGGACAGACACACACACACACACACACACACACACACACACACACACACACACACACACACACACACACACACACACACACATACACACAGTGAGAGAGAGAGAGAGAGAGAGAGAGAGAGAGAGAGAGAGAGAGAGAGAGAGAGAGAGACAGACAGAAGGCAGAGAAAAGGGGAAGGGAAATATCAGGAGAAAGCGCCGTCATTACGACTGTATTCCACTGGGAAGGAGTCAGGCTAAGAATTTGGGATAGGACAGGGGGAAGGAAGGAATGGTGCTCGACCACTTGGACCGTCGGGGATTGAACGCCGACCTGCATGAAGTGGTTGGAAAGTTTTATTCCGAGTCACTTGTAAGTCGCTGCAGTGTATAACATAGCGCCTCACTCCATCAACGAGAGACATAAGCAGTTAATGTAGGAACTTTTGATGGATATTGTACGAACATATGCCAGACTGGGTACGAACATGGCTAGACTGGGTACGAACATGGCCAGACTGGGTACGAACATGGCCAGACTGGGTACCAACATGGCCAGACTGGGTACGAACATGGCCAGACTGGGTACGAACATGGCTAGACTGGGTACCAACATGGCCAGACTGGGTACCAACATGGCCAGACTGGGTACCAACATGGCCAGACTGGATACCAACATGGCTAGACTGGGTACCAACATGGCCAGACTGGGTAACCAACATGGCCAGACTGGGTACCAACATGGCCAGACTGGATACCAACATGACTAGACTGGGTACCAACATGGCCAGACTGGATACCAACATGGCCAGACTGGATACCAACATGGCTAGACTGGGTAACCAACATGGCCAGACTGGGTAACCAACATGGCCAGACTGGGTACCAACATGGCCAGACTGGGTACCAACATGGCTAGACTGGGTACCAACATGGCTAGACTGGGTACCAACATGGCCAGACTGGGTACCAACATGGCTAGACTGGGTACCAACATGGCTAGACTGGGTACCAACATGGCCAGACTGGGTACCAACATGGCCAGACTGGGTACCAACATGGCCAGACTGGGTACCAACATGGCCAGACTGGGTACCAACATGGCCAGACTGGGTACCAACATGGCAGACTGGGTACCAACATGGCTAAACTGGGTACCAACATGGCTAGACTGGGTACCAACATGGCCAGACTGGGTACCAACATGGCCAGACTGGGTACCAACATGGCCAGACTGGTTACCAACATGGCCAGATTGGGTACCAACATGGCCAGATTGGGTACCAACATGGCCAGACTGGGTACCAACATGGCTAAACTTGGTACCAACATGGCCAGACTGGGTACCAACATGGCTAGACTGGGTACCAACATGGCTAGACTGGGCACTAACATGGCTAGACTGGGTACCAACATGGCCAGACTGGGTAACCAACATGGCCAGACTGGATACCAACATGACTAGACTGGGTACCAACATGGCTAGACTGGGTACCAACATGGCCAGACTGGGTACCAACATGGCCAGATTTAATAGAAGAAATAAATATTTTATTTGTTGTATTAAAAGACTGTGTTAGAGAACTCTGAGGCCATCACCAACAAGGACAGAACTGGGGAGTTATGGGATGGATGTTTGGGGAGTTATGGGGTGGGTGCTGGGGAGTTATGGGGTGGATCGTCGGGGAGTTATGGGGTGGATCGTCGGGGAGTTATGGGGTGGATCGTCGGAGAATTTAGAGGTAACGTCATGAAACTTTTCTGGGTTGGGAGAAACGTTTATAGTTTGAAGGGAAAATTTGAGAATAGAAGGAACATTTATGGGATAGAAGTTCCGTTTCTGGGATCGAATGAATATTTCTGGAATGGAAGGAACGTTTCTGGGATGGATGGAACGTTTCTGGGATGGATGGAACGTTTCTGGGATGGAGGAAACGTTTCTGGGATGGAAGGAACGTGTTTTTATTTATTTTGGGACAGGTGTAGAAGGTGTAGCTCGGGCTTGGAGGGTCCTACACCACGTGGAGGACACCCAGGTGGTGTCTGGGGGCTGGACACTCCTACAGTCTCTGCTTTAACTACCTGCTTACCTGTCTGCCTTTACCTGTCCCTCCACCACCCAACACAGTACAGTTGTCCACAGCTGGCATCTCTCCCCACCCATACCGCAGCTATCATGCTCTACTGCCACACTGTCAGTGCTCCCACTCGAGCAGGGTGGGTGTAAGCTGGTCGCCCCATTATCCCACCTGTCTCCCACCACACCCACATTACCACCCACTCCTCTACCAGCCTCACCCACTCCCTTTGACCTTCACCCTCCCCACCACCATCATCCGTTTCCAAAGCTACCTTTGCCACACCCTAAACCTCTTCCCCCACCACCACTACCACCCACTACCACCACCCACCCCGTCAGACGTGGCAGGATTGTGTGGGGGAGGTGAGGAGGGTGAGAAGGTGAGGCGATAGACAGGACACCCCCACCACCTGTAGTCTTTCCCCCTCTACCCCCACCACCACCCGTCGACTTCCCCCCCCCCCTCCTCCCTCCATCCCCCCACCCGTCGACTTCCCCCCCCCTCCCCCCCCCCTCCCCCCCCCCTACCCCCACCAACGGAAGGCCACCCTGGAATTAGAGGTTGAAAGTCATTCTTGATAAACAGATAATACAAAAAATAACACGGTATTATTTCTAATGAAAGGCGGGTGTTCAAGATGTTGAAACAACCTTGGCCAGCCTCCAAGACACTGGTGCGGGTGAAGGAGTACCTGCAGGGCAGAAAACAAAGGATCACTCGCTGTGATAAGATGTTGAGCTGGAGGAATGTGGGTCCCCAAAGGCCACCTTTGGACCACCGCTGTTGCTAATTAACGAGGGAGTCAGCTCGTATATGTCGATGATAACAGATGACCCGAAGATAGTGACCAATGTAAAAACCTGAGCAGGACCACGGAGAGTTACGGGAACACTCTGGCAAACTTCACTTCTGGCCCAAACAAATGATTTTGTCGAGGACAGGAAGCCTGTATATATATATATATATATATATATATATATATATATATATATATATATATATATATATATATATATATATATATATATATACACACACTTGGCTTGTATCGAGTTCCCCCCAACAGGGGGAACTACTGATCCTCACCGTGGTGCATTCCACAACAGTTACCTAGCCCCAACCCCAGGGTACCTATTGACTACCAGGCGAATAGAGGCATTAGGTGAAAGGAAGCGTCATGAACCATTTCTGTCCCTCCCGGGAATCGAACCCGGCATCTCCAATTGCGAGTCGAGAATAAACCCAACTTTCCAACGAATCCCATTGCTAAAATTCAATTCCATTATATATACTGTGACGACTGAGGACGCTAAAGGGAGAAGGGAGACAAAAGGTATCTACACCATAAGCAGAAAGCAACTGGTGGAATCCCAAAGAGAAAAAAATATTTGAGGATATAAATCCCAGACTAACCGCAGAGGCACACATAAACAGGGTAACATCAGCAGCATATGGGACGCTGGCAAACACTACGGCGTCGTATATAACCTAAATAAAGTCAAGACAAACAGGACAGCCCATGTTAGTGTGATGCTAGAATATGCTGCACCGGCCTGGAGTCTGCACCTTGTGGATCATAAAGGACAATTGAAAAAAAGTACTGAAACCTTACCTTGAGGTTACCTTGAGGTGCTTCCGGGGCTTAGCGTCCCCGCGGCCCGGTCGTCGACCAGGCCTCCTGGTTGCTGGGACTGATCAACGAGGCTGTTGGACGCGGCTGCTCGCAGCCTGACGTATGAGTCACAGCCTGGTTGATCAGGTATCCTTTGGAGCTTAACCACAGTATTAGTGCCAGAGCTAAAAGGGTTAAGTTACGAGGCCGGAGTAGCGAACTATAGATCTCACAACTTGAGAAAAAGAGAAGAAACAGTAGGGATATGATCGCAGCATACTAGATACTGAGAAAATGCATAATTGACAAGGGCAGCTTTGCTAAACTGAAAGACAGAAGGACCAGAGAACATACACTAAAACAGGAAGCATTATACAGGTTGCCAACAAGTGCAACTATTGCACTGAAGCATTGAAAAAAGAAGCTGTAGAAGCCACCTCCATCCACAACCCTAAGGCAAGACTCGATTAACAAAAATTGAACGTCGGAATAGTTAAATTCTGGCGCAGCGGGCACCAGGCGGCCGGTAGGCGGCAGCTACACTTAACTTTCCCACAGTCACTGATAGCTAAACACCACCACACCCATACCACCATACTATCAACGTGCACATCAACAAGATGGTTAATGGATACCTTTGTCTTACCTGCATTCTTGAGTGGGAAGGGGAGGGGCTGAGGGGATGGGGAATGGTAGGGGAGGGGCAGGAGGAGGAGGGGGGGTGCAGAGGAGGAGGGGGGGAGAGGGAGGAGGGGGGGGAGAGGGAGGGAAGAGGGGGGGGGGTCCTTCCTCACCTCTCATGCTCGACCCCAAATTATCCATCACAGGTAGCTAATTCGGACCTTCACACCTGACTGTAGACTCTCTCAAAACGCTCATAGGTAAGTGAACGTTTGGTCTGTGGAACAGGTGGGTGAACGTTTGGTCTAGTGGAACAGGTGGGTGAACGTTTGGTCCATGGAACAGGTGGGTGAACGTTTGGTCTGTGGAACAGGTGGGTGAACGTTTGGTCCATGGAACAGGTGGGTGAACGTTTGGTCTGTGGAACAGGTGGGTGAACGTTTGGTCTGTGGAACAGGTGGGTGAACGTTTGGTCTGTGGAACAGGTGGGTGAACGTTTGGTCTGTGGAACAGGTGGGTGAACGTTTGGTCTGTGGAACAGGTGGGTGAACGTTTGGTCTGTGGAACAGGTGGGTGAACGTTTGGTCTGTGGAACAGGTGGGTGAACGTTTGGTCTGTGGAACAGGTGGGTGAACGTTTGGTCTGTGGAACAGGTGGGTGAACGTTTGGTCTGTGGAACAGGTGGGTGAACGTTTGGTCTGTGGAACAGGTGGGTGAACGTTTGGTCTGTGGAACAGGTGGGTGAACGTTTGGTCTGTGGAACAGGTGGGTGAACGTTTGGTCTGTGGAACAGTTGGGTGAACGTTTGGTCTGTGGAACAGGTGGGTGAACGTTTGGTCTGTGGAACAGGTGGGTGAACGTTTGGTCTGTGGAACAGGTGGGTGAACGTTTGGTCTGTGGAACAGGTGGGTGAACGTTTGGTCTGTGGAACAGGTGGGTGAACGTTTGGTCTGTGGAACAGGTGGGTGAACGTTTTGTCTGTGGAACAGGTGGGTGAACGTTTGGTCTGTGGAACAGGTGGGTGAACGTTTGGTCTGTGGAACAGGTGGGTGAACGTTTTGTCTGTGGAACAGGTGGGTGAACGTTTGGTCTGTGGAACAGGTGGGTGAACGTTTGGTCTGTGGAACAGGTGGGTGCTAAACGTTAGGTCCAGAAAACAGGTGGGTGCTAAACGTTAGGTCTAGAAAACAGGTGGGTGCTAAACGTTAGGTCCAGAAAACAGGTGGGTGCTAAACGTTAGGTCCAGAAAACAGGTGGGTGCTAAACGTTAGGTCCAGAAAACAGGTGGGTGCTAAACGTTAGGTCTAGAAAACAGGTGGGTGCTAAACGTTAGGTCCAGAAAACAGGTGGGTGCTAAACGTTAGGTCCAGAAAACAGGTGGGTGCTAAACGTTAGGTCCAGAAAACAGGTGGGTGCTAAACGTTAGGTCCAGAAAACAGGTGGGTGCTAAACGTTAGGTCCAGAAAACAGGTGGGTGCTAAACGTTAGGTCCAGAAAACAGGTGGGTGCTAAACGTTAGGTCCAGAAAACAGGTGGGTGCTAAACGTTAGGTCCAGAAAACAGGTGGGTGCTAAACGTTTTACAATGATCCCGATGAAGAAAATGTTTCTTAAAACGATCTAACATAAGGTGTTATTTATCTGTCTGTCTCTGTTTAACGAAGCGGTGAGGAAATTGGCAGGCAATGGGGACCAGACAGCGCCTAATTGGCACCAAACGATGGGGGGGGGGAGGGGGGAAGTATTGGAGAAATAGGGGAGAGGGGGGGCGGAGAATGGGGGGAAATGGGTGGCTAAGAAAACAGGTTTCTGTTTTTATTTTAAGAACGGCAGAAACACGCACGACTGACTCCTGTTGTTTATGGTGGGGGTGGGGGTTGTGTTTGGTGGGGGGTGGGGGGTTGTGTTTGGTGGGGGGGGTTGTGTTTGGTGGGGGTGGGGGTTGTGTTTGGTGGGGGTGGGGGTTGTGTTTGGTGGGGGTGGGGGTTGTGTTTGGTGGGGGTTGTGTTTGGTGGGGGTGGGGGTTGTGTTTGGTGGGGGGGGTTGTGTTTGGTGGGGGTGGGGGGTTGTGTTTGGTGGGGGTGGGGGGTTGTGTTTGGTGGGGGGTGGGGGTTGTGTTTGGTGGGGGTGGGGGGTTGTGTTTGGTGGGGGTGGGGGGTTGTGTTTGGTGTGGGGGTCTTGTGTTTGGTAGGGGGTAGGGGTGGGGGTTGTGTTTGGTGGGGGTGGGGGGTTGTGTTTTGTGGGGGGGGTTGTGTTTGGGGGGGGTGGGGGTTGTGTTTGGTAGGGGTGGGGGGTTGTGTTTGGTGGGGGTGGGGGGTTGTGTTTGGTGTGGGGGTGTTGTGTTTGGTAGGGGGGTGGGGGTGGGGGTTGTGTTTGGTGGGGGTGGGGGGTAGTGTTTGGTGTGGGGGTGTTGTGTTTGGTAGGGGGGTGGGGGTGGGGGTTGTGTTTGGTGGGGGTGGGGGGTTGTGTTTGGTGTGGGGGTGTTGTGTTTGGAAGGGGGGTGGGGGTTGTGTTTGGTGGGGGTGGGGGTTGTGTTTGGTGGGGGTGGGGGTTGTGTTTGGTGGGGGTGGGGGGTTGTGTTTGGTGGGGGGGGGTTGTGTTTGGGGGGGGTGGGGGTTGTGTTTGGTGGGGGTTGTGTTTGGTGGGGGTGGGGGTTGTATTTGGTGGGGGTGGGGGGTTGTGTTTGGTGGGCGTGGGGGGTTGTGTTTGGTGGGGGTGGGGGGTTGTGTTTGGTGGGGGGTGGGGGTTGTGTTTGGTGGGGGTGGGAGGTTGTGTTTGGTGGGGGTGAGGGTTGTGTTTGGTGGGGGTGGGGGTTGTGTTTGGTGGGGGTGGGGGTTGTGTTTGGTGGGGGGTGGGGGTTGTGTTTGGTGGGGGTGGGGGTTGTGTTTGGTGGGGGTGGGGGGTTGTGTTTGGTGGGGGTGGGGGGTTGTGTTTGGTGGGGTGGGGGGTTGTGTTTGGTGGGGGTGGGGGGTTGTGTTTGGTGGGGGTGGGGGGTTGTGTTTGGTGGGGGTGGAGGTTGTGTTGGAGGGGGTGGAGGTTGTGTTGGAGGGGGTGGGGGTTGTGTTTGGTGGGGGTGGGGGTTATGTTTGGTGGGGGGTGGGGGTTGTATTTGGTGGGGGTGGGGGGTTGTGCTTGGTGGGGGTGGGGGTTATGTTTAGTGGGGGTGGGGGGTTGTGTTTGGTGGGGGGGGGTTGTGTTTGGTGGGGGTGGAGGTTGTGTTGGAGGGGGTGGGAGTTATGTTTGGTGGGGGTGGAGGTTGTGTTGGAGGGAGTGGGGGTTGTGATGGTGGGGAGGTATTGTATAGAGTGGGAAGGAAGGCCCTCCACGAGGCCAGCACAGTCGTCACGCTTGGCAGACTGTACTCGTGTGTATGACCTTCTGAGTCCCTCCTCTCCTGGCCAGGGACAGTCCCTCCTCTCCTGGCCAGGGACAGTCCCTCCTCTCCTGGCCAGGGACAGTCCCTCCTCTCCTGGCCAGGGACAGTCCCTCCTCTCCTGGCCAGGGACAGTCCCTCCTCTCCTGGCCAGGGACAGTCCCTCCTCTCCTGGCCAGGGACAGTCCCTCGCTCTGGATTTCAATCTCTCTCTCTCTCTCTCTCTCTCTCTCTCTCTCTCTCTCTCTCTCTCTCTCTCTCTCTCTCTCTCTCTCTCTCTCTCTCTCTCTCTCTCTCAAATTGCTTGCTTCACTGCCTCTGCCCTTTTTTCACTCCTGATAGGTCTACCTCATGTTTTCTCATTGGTGATAAAGTCTGTGACTCGTATGAGAGAGAGAGAGAGAGAGAGAGAGAGAGAGAGAGAGAGAGAGACGTTAGCTCTAATATCTCTTCGTCTCTAGCCATACAGACTTGCCATTTATTAATGATATGACGAAAAATTGGCTAATTTATCAATAGTTTTATTATATGTTGGAATATATTCCCCACAAACCTCGTACACCAAAAGCATCACACCTAAACCCAAAACCATTATACCCAAAAATACAAAACCATTATACCCAAAAATACAAAACCATTACACCCAAAAATACAAAACCATTATACCCAAAAATACAAAACCATTACACCCAAAAATACAAAACCATTATACCCAAAAATACAAAACCATTACACCCAAAAGTACAAAACCATTATACCCAAAAATACAAAACCATTACACCCAAAAATACAAAACCATTACACCCAAAAATACAAAACCATTATACCCAAAAATACAAAACCATTACACCCAAACATACAAAACCATTACACCCAAAAATACAAAACCATTACACCCAAACATACAAAACCATTACACCCAAAATGACCCAAATGAACAACAATACAGCTGGAAACACATAATACAGCACCAAAAAGGGCAACATTCCCAGCACAAAATGCTCTCACAGAAGACACACTCTCGCTCTTGTCTACAAGCCGCTCTTGAGGAGGTGAACACTGAGAGCCTTGACACATCAAAGCACATGTTGAATTAATTAGTGGCACCTTAGTAATTAATTAATTACTTCTTAGGCCTTTGCTAGAGGCACTGAGGACGGGAGCTTCCTTCCTTGTTTATAGTTTTATTGATTGTGAAATAATGAGTGTGTGAGGTGGAGGAGGAAGTGGAGGAGGTGGTGGAGGTGGAGGGGGAGAAGGAAGAGTTGGAGGAGGACGACAAGGGTGTTTATTTAACAGTATGGAGTGAAGTCTTACTCATTATATCCCGGCCTAATAGTCTTGTTGTACCTGTGCAGGCGATGAGTCACAATAACGTGGCTAAAGTATGTTGACCAGACCACACACTAGAATGTTGAAGGGACGACGACGTTTCGGTCCGTCCTGGACCATTCTCAAGTCGATTTTTGTCGACTTGATCGACTTGAGAATGGTCCAGGACGGACCGAAACGTCGTCGTCCCTTTCAACTTCTAGTGTGTGGTCTGGTCAACATCAACTTGTTGTACCTGTTGTGTGTTAAATTCATCCATCCTGTCTGTTGAATTTTTGGTCGAATTTGGCTTGAAAGTTGTGGCTGTCGGTGGCTTCTACAGCTTCTTCTTTCAATGCATTCCACTACTTTACCAGCCATACAGGCTACGAGTATTTTCTTTCATTTCTCCGATTCATTTGCGTGTCTGGCTTCCACTGGTGTCCTCTTATCCTACTGTCTTTCCATTTACAGTGGCTGCTTTTATCTACCTTGTCGATTCCCCTCAGTATCTTGTATGCTGTAATCATATCCTCGTTCTTTACTCTTTCCTCTGGGGTAATGACACTCTAGTACCTTTAACCCATCTTAGTAGTGATCTCTTAGTTCCGGCGCTAATTTGATGTCAAACCTTTTGCACTTTCAAAGTTTTGTGCTTTTAGTAGTTACGGGATTCCAGGCCGGTACTGCATACTCTAATAGCTGCCTTTCTAAGGTTGTATAGATTGATTTGGAAGAGTCTTTATTGAGGGTTTTTTAATGGAATTCCTTTATAGTTTATACGGTACTTTCCCATATGCTGGCCATGTTACCCTGTTTATCTGTTACCCTTTTTTCAATATTTTCTATATTACCCTGTTTTTCTTAGATTAAGGACCTGCCCGAAACGCTGAGCGTACTATTGACTTTACAAGAATGTAATTACTATGTATATGCTATGTATCCTCACACTCCCAATGTACCTTCTTGTATATATATAAATAAATAAAATAAATAAATCTGCGCCTCTGGAATTACTTCTACTTTTAGATCTTTCTATCTTTCCTATTCCTGCAGTTACTTTTCACTTTATAGTATGTACATGTTGACCAGACCACACACTAGAAAGTGAAGAGACGACGACGTTTCGGTCCGTCCTGGACCATTATCAAGTCGATTGTAATGAGGGAATGTTGTTTAAGATTCGCTACTTGGAACAAAAAGTTCCAAGTTCCAAGATGAGGACAAGGAAATCTTACAGGAATACGAAGGTATGTACGAAGGTAAAAGAAAGTATGTACATATCTTCCGGTTTCCTGTCTCCCTTTCCCAGCGACATTACCTTGCATTAATGAGTAATGTAAGTTAGTTACT
The DNA here is from genome assembly GCF_040958095.1 of Procambarus clarkii. Lineage (NCBI taxonomy): Eukaryota > Metazoa > Arthropoda > Malacostraca > Decapoda > Cambaridae > Procambarus > Procambarus clarkii. The sequence continues at coordinate 25,034,938 of NC_091182.1, forward strand.
TACGTTAATGAGTTAATGTAATCTACTTGTTAGAGTAGAACTCTAACAGCCATTTGTCTGATCACTTCTGGATTCTGGTAAGTTCTTCTTTTCATAATTTTCTGCAGTTCTTTCGGCTTTTACTTTTGTGAAGAATGAGGAGGAAGAGTAGGAGGAGGAGGAGGAGTAGGAGGAGGAGGAGGAGGAGGAGGAGGAAGATGAGGAAGAGGTGGAGGAGGAAGATGAGATTAGGTCATCTCATCTTCCTCATGACCTTATAAGTTCTCATCATCAAAGGAGGCAGGCAGTATGACTATACAGGAGACAGATGCGTCATGAGGACAGGACAAAAGCTGGTGTATGAGGCCGTAGGGAAGGTGAGGTGGACAACCGCTTGCACTATCGCGAATCGAACGCCGACCCTGCAAGAAGCGTCGACGCCGTCGCTGTACAGATCCGACCAAGTGCAGGGATTAGAAGGCGAAGTAGGAGGAGAGGGAGGGGGGGGGGGATAAGGAGGAGAAAGAGGGATGAAGTGGAGTAGTAGAAGACATCTTTATAGGTTAGGTTAGTAGAAACCTATCTTTATAGGTTAGGTTAGGTAGCCGAGAAAGTTAGGTTAGGTTAGGTAGGTTAGGTAGTCGAAAAACAATTAATTCATGAAAACTTGGCTTATTAGGCAAATCGGGCCTTGCATAGTAGGCCGAGAAGTGCGTTCTGGCTACTAGGTACGACATATATATATATATATATATATATATATATATATATATATATATATATGTATATGTATATATATATATATATATATATATATATATATATATATATATATATATATATATAATGTGTGTGTGTGAGAAAGTGTCAGACCATGAAGGAAGGATTAAGACAATAAATTTCTTAAGTACTTTCGTATTTAATAATACATCTTCATAAGGGTGAACTTACAGTTCAGTGGTGTGGATATATAGGCAGGAAAGAGGTGATGTGTCTTTAATGGGATATTAATAATATATTAGTGAGATAAATAGTGTATCAATGATCCTACTCAAATCACCCTTTATCTGATCAATCAAAATTGAATTTAAACTATGCAAACCACTGCTACTGTTCACATTACATGATTTTATGATCTGTATTAAAGCAGATTCGATAATGTTCCTATTGAAAATAGGAAATATTTATACAACAGATAAAATATTGTTCCTATTATTAACATTATAAATAATGTTCGTAATGTTCCTTTCTCCTAGAGAGAGAGAGAGAGAGAGAGAGAGAGAGAGAGAGAGAGAGAATTCAATTTCAGTGTTGCCGACTGGAGCTTCACCAAAGCAATGGATCCAAGGCTACAGTAATCCCACTAGACAAAGGCACTGGCGTAAATCTCCTCGTTCATGTAATGAATCCAGAGATAATAATGCCTTTGATTAATCCATCAAGTAAATCCCTCTTCGTGAAATCAGTTGCCTATATCTCATTAAGTCAATCATCAGCTAATTTACTCTTGATAAATAACAAATAGATCAGTGACTATATTAATTGCCTCGTTACATCATTTAAATAATCTCGTTATTGAATTATTTTATAAATAATTTTATTAGTGTAGTCACGAATCAAATGCGTTTTAATGCTGTAAAAATATTTTCTTAGCTTTGTTCAAATGTTGATTTAAATACCTGGGAAATATAGCTATATATTATGAACAATATGATGAGTGAAAAGATACGCATTTTTCTCAATTCATTTTAAATGTCAGATGTTTTGGAGTCTCAAACTCCATCATCATTGGTTTCTGTCCAGTTCGTAGCTGAGTATCTTCTTGAGATTATCTTGAGGTTATCTTGAGATGATTTCGGGGCTTTTTAGTGTCCCCGCGACCCGGTCCTCGACCAGGCCTCCACCCCCAGGAAGCAGCCCGTGACAGCTGACTAACACCCAGGTACCTATTTTACTGCTAGGTAACAGGGGCATAGGGTGAAAGAAACTCTGCCCATTGTTTCTCGCCGGCGCCTGGGATCGAACCCAGGATCACAAGTCCAGCGTGCTGTCCGCTCGTCCTACCGGCTCCCAATCACCAAACAGTAATCAGCAGACAGACATTAGGTCTACGATTTGAAGAGGAGTTATGATTTTTACTCTTTTACGGACTATTTCTTTCATTATTCGTTCTTCTTTTTTATTTTCACTGTGCATGATGGATTTATAATATAATTGTATAATTGGAGGTGTTATGGTTTCTGTTCTTGGTTCAGGATTGTACCATCGGGCCAGGTGTCGTCTTACAGTAGTGTTTATTTCTGTGTTGCTGTACCCATTGTTCACCAACACCTGAGTTATTCTTTCAAACTCCCTACTCACGTTGCTCCATTCAGAGCAGAGCTCGACGAATATAGGCGTTGAGAAACACTGGCTTTGTATCTTTGGGGGCACTCACTCCTACCGTTTAGGCATAATACTATGTTGGTGGGCTTAGTGTATACACTGGTACTTAGAGAGGTTCCTGTTTTTGTTATTAGTACATCTAATGGCAGACTGTTATTTTCACTATTTTCTTGGGTAAAACGGAGTATTGACTCTATATATGGCTTTTTAGATCATTTAGTCCATCTGGGTCTTTTACTATGCTTTTCTAGACGCGGGTTATCTTGAGGTTATCTTGAGATGATTTCGGGGCTTAGCGTCCCCGAGGCCCGGTCTTCGACCAGGCCTCCTTTTTGTTACACACCCCCAAGAAACAGCCCGTTGCTGTCTGACTTCCAGGTACCTATTTACTGCTAGGTAACAGGGGCAACAGGGTGAAAGAAACTCTGCCCATTTTGTTTCCGCCTCCACTGGGGATCGAACCCGGAACCTCAGGACTACGAATCTGAAGCGCTGTCTACTCAGCTGTCAGGCCCCTTATTGTTCTCTTATGCAATGACTCCTTACCTAATTTCCCTATCATTCCTGCTTTTAATCTGTGAATGGAGATTGTACCTACAATCTGCTCCTGTAGGTCATTCCATTGACCCACTAACCTTACGCTAAAACGTTCTAACATCTCTATGACACATCTGAGTCTCAAGCTTCCATCCGTGCCCTTTTGTTCTATTGGTGTTTCCTCTTTTTTCCACTGTCAATTACATCTAAGTATTTGATACGTCTGCATCATGTCCCCTCTCACCTCAGGCCGGTCGACGTTCAATCCCCTACCGTCCAAGTGGTTGGGCACATTCCTTCCCCCCGTCCCATCCCAAATCCTTATCTTCTTCTGTTTCAAGTGCTATATAGTCGTAAGGGCTTGGCGCTTTCTCCGGATAGTTTTCCCTTCCCTTCCTCCTTTCTAGTGTCGTCAGGTGTAGTTCCTTTATTCAGTCTTCGTAACTCATCCCTCGCAGCTCTGGAACGAGTCTCGTTGCAAACATTTGCACCTTTTCGAGCTTCCTTATGTATTTTTTATGATGGGGGCTCCAGGATGGGTTATCTTGAGATGATTTCGGGGCTTTAGTGTTCCCCGCGGCCCGGTCCTCGACCAGGCCTCCACCCCCAGGAAGCAGGCCCGTGACAGCTGACTAACACCCAGGTACCTATTTTACTGCTAGGTAACAGGGGCATAGGGTGAAAGAAACTCTGCCCATTGTTTCTCGCCGACGCCTGGGATCGAACCCAGGACCACAGGATCACAAGTCCAATGTGCTGTCCACTCGGCCGACCGGCTCCAGGATGGGTCGGCATACTCTACGACTGGCCTCACATAGGCGGTATACAGTGATCTTAAAGCCTCATTATTCAAGTTTCTGAAGGATGTTCCGACTTTTGCTAGACATTTTCAGCTGTATAACGTCAATATGCAGCTGATGTTATACTGTTTTTATGAGCCTCTGGAGTTTGGTGTCATGTCCATTCCCAGGTCTTTTTTTTTTTGGTTGTTATAGGGAGGTAGTTTTCCCTTCATCGTGTACTGGCCTTTCGGTCTCCTGGCTGCTGTTCCCATTTCCATCACCTTGCACTTGCTGGTATTTAACTCTAGCAGTCGTTTCTCAGACCAGCTCTATAGCTTGCTTAAGTCATCTTGCAGAATCTTACAATCCTCATCTGTCTCGAAACCTTCCCATTAGTTTTGTATCGTTTACATACATCGACATACAAGACTCAACTCCTGCAGTCAAGTCATTTACATAAATGAGGAGTAGTATTGGTCCCAGCAACGATCCTTGAGGCTCCTCGCTTGTTACTCTACGCCAGTCGGATTCCTCGCCCCTCACTGTCACTCTCTGACACCTGTCTGGCTGGTAATTCCTTACCCATGTAATGCGTTTCCGTTTACTCCCGCCTACCCCTCAAGTTTGTACAGTAGCCTTCTGTATGGTACTGTATCAAAGCCTTTTTTGGCAGTCCAGAAATATGCAATCTGCCCAGCCTTCTCTGTCTTGCCTTATTTTCGTTACCTCATCATAAAACTCCAGGAGGTTCGTCAGACATGATTTCTCTGCTCTAAAGCCGTATTGTTGTTTACTTACAAACCCAATCCTTTCTACGTGTGCAACTAGTGTTAACCTTATAATTATTTCAAGTACCTTTGCAAGGGGTGCTTGTGATCGACACTGCTCTGTAGTTAAGAGCTTCTTCTCTACCTCCTTTCTTGTAGATTGGCATCACATTAGCCTTCTTCCAGCAGCTGGGCAATTCCCCCTTTGTTAGTAACCTATTAAAGATCAGTGAGTGTGTGTGTGTTTAGTGCTTGAGGAGGTTGAGCTTCGGCTCCTTGGACCCGCCATTCAATTCTCAACTGGTGTACAGGTTCCTGAGCCTGTTGGCTCTATTGGCCTATTGGCCTCTATTGGCCTATTGGCATCTATCATATCTACATTTGAAACTGTGTTTGAAGTCAGCCTCCACCACATCACGTCCTAATGTATTCCATTTACTAACTACTCTGACACTGAAAAAGTTCTTTCTAATGTCTTTGAGGCTCATTTGGGTACTCGGCTTCCACCTGTGTCCCCTTGTTCACGTACCGCCCGTGTGTGTGTACCTTGAGGTGCTTCCGGGGCTTAGCGTCCCCGCGGCCCGGTCGTCGACCAGGCCTCCTGATTTACTCTCATGTATGTATGTGTGGGGAAAGATTTATTACCATGATACATACCGTTTCCTGAGCAACATACCTGAAATGGAAATACCAGTTAATATTTGGCAGTAAAACAGACAGGTGGAAATAATATCATCAGTATCCGTAATAGTTCTAATAGCTGTAATTGTAACGTTTTAATAATAACCCGAATTAAAACGAAATAATAATTATAATAAATATAATTCTCTGAATATAATAATTTTATTTAGCAATTTTATTGATAATTTTGATAATACTCATTTTAATTAAAATGTTGATAATTTTAATTAAAATGCTGATTATTTTAATTAAAATGTTGGTAATTTTAATTAAAATGCTGAATTATTTTAATTAAAATGTTGGTAATTTTAATTAAAATGCTGATTATTTTAATTAAAATGGTAATTTTAATTAAAATTAATAAATGTAATTAAAATTAATAATTTGAATAATTTATAAAATTATTAATACATTTAATATCAATTTAAATACTATTATTAATTGAATAAAAATATTAATAATTTGAATAAATATAATAAAGTAATAATAAATTTAATAATAAAATATTAGTAATAAGAAGAGAAAAATTTGGAACAGTTCTTCTTGTCAGACTTAAAAAGCTCTTTGATAAGAAATATTTACTTAGCAACAAGCAATTAGGTTGTTAAACAGAAGCACGTCAGGACAACACATGACAAAGTGGAACTAGAGCCTTGGATATGTGATATAGTCTATGATTTGTGTCAAAGGGGGAGGGGGTGGGGGGGGGGAAACGCATGCTGTGTGACACTAACATTTCCTCGTGTGCCACCTTACGCACGTGTGCCATCATTTCGCCACTCCTGGATAAGGATATATTTATTCATTGATTTATAAACTAGAAGGTACAGTGGGTTGTGAAAGTACATGTATGGGTGATTGGGTAGGACAGTCTTGCATGTACAGCATTTCAGGGAGGTCTTTAAGCTAACCTTCAAATGTAACGGAAAATTACATTGTAACATAATTTGAATTCACATAATAACTACCACGTTCTATCTCCAACCACTTGGGCTGGACGGTAGAGCGACGGTCTCGCTTCATGCAGGTCGGCGTTCGGTTGGGCACCATTCCTTTCCCCCCTGACTAATTCCTTTCTCTACCTCATTCCAAATTGATAGAATAAATTTGAAGTTGGCTTTGTTTAGTAATAAAGTTGGCGAATGGGTAGCACAAGATACTTTCGTGAGTCAGCAGCACCAGGTAAGGTACTATGAAGATGGAATTACTTTAAGTACTTCTTGTTTGTGCTTTTGAGCAAAGTATAGATTGGAAAATTTTTCACTACTATTAAGGGGAGTGAATTCCATATGTATATATATTGACATCTTTTATTTGCATGAAGTGTTTGCACAGACTTAGCTCGACTGGAACTATCATAGATATATTTCTGCTCATAGCTTTTATTATATGTATCCATGAAGAGTATCTAGAATCTAGGAATAATGTTTAATAAGTGTAAAGAGCATTCAGAGACTGTGTGGAGTGTATGTTTAGCATGTTGAGGGAGTTAAAAAAAAAGAGTTCTGATAGCAGATTTTTGCTCCATAATGATAGGCTTGAGGTAATCTGCAGTGGTTGAACCCCGAATATAGATACCGTGTGTTAGATAAAGATAGATTAGCGAGTCTTATACTGTAAGAAGAACAGGAGCGCTGGAAACATATCTATTTTTTTTAAAGTAAACTAAGAGTTTCAGAGACTTTTTTGGCTATATGTTGTATATGTCACAGCCTTCAGTGTGTCATTGCCTAAGTTGTATGTGTCATAGCTCTGAACACATGACTTAGGATAAATGCCACAGCCTGGCATATGTCACAGCGTTGGACAGATGACAACCTGGTGACAGCCGTATGACAGACAGACGTGTACCGCCCGGTAGTGAATCCTAGGGTACTGTACTGGTTCTGTACCCTATTATAATGTACTACTGGGTAGCGTACCCCAGTGCCCTGCACTCCAGGGCACTGTACCCCCAGGGTAGTATACCCCCAGAGTAGTGTACCCCCAGGGTAGTGTACCCCAGGGTAGTGTACCCCCAGGGTAGTGTACCCCAGAGTATTATACCCCAGAGTAGTGTACCCCAAGGTAGTGTACCCCAGGGGAGTGTACCCCAGGGTAGTGTGCCCCAGGGTAGTGTACCCCAGGGTAGTGTACCCCTCAGGGTAGTGTACCCCCAGGGTAGTGTACCCCAGGGTAGTGTACCCCCAGGAGAGTGTACCCCAAGGAAGTGTACCCCCAGGGAAGTGTACCCCAGGGTAGTGTACCCCCAGGGTAGTGTACCCCCAGGGTAGTGTACCCCCAGGGTAGTGTACCCCCAGGGTAGTGTACCCCAAGGTAGTGTACCCCAGGGGAGTGTGCCCCAGGGTAGTGTACCCCAGGGTAGTGTACCCCTCAGGGTAGTGTACCCCCAGGGTAGTGTACCCCAGGGTAGTGTACCCCCAGGGTAGTGTACCCTCAGGGTAGTGTACCCCCAGGGTAGTGTACCCCGAGGGTATTGTGACATTCAAGTAGAACATTTATTCAGACATGGGGCTAAAGGTAGCCCCCCGAGGCCTGTCCTTACACACACATACACACACACACACACACACACACACACACACACACACACACACACACACACACACACACACACACACATACACACACACACAGACTTACGGCAGACACGAAAGAAAATATAAATCACATTTACGACCACGATAAAACTGCGTTATCTTGAACACGACGTTGCCAGCTGATGTCCCCCCTGAACCACGCACACAAAACTTCGAACACACGTCCTCTGCCTCTCCAAATATGCTGTCCAATCATCACCCGATTTGGTGATGATTGATGATCTGTCCAATCATCACCCGATGTTTATATATATATATATATATATATATATATATATATATATATATATATATATATATATATATATATATATACGGACCAATGTGCATGTTAGACAGCTTAACAACAGACGACGTGTCGTTTAATTGATGAAGATTAAGCCACCCAAGACGGTGGCACGGGCATGAATAGCCCGTAAGTGGTAGAATTTTTTTGGAGCGAATGTGATCCTTGGTGGTTTCATCACATCTATCAGGTATACAGGAAAGTAGTGTTTATAGAGTGGTACAGAGGGGGTAAGTGTGAGGTGGTAACGCCGCCCATCCTCCTGTTGTGGCAGCACTTATAGTAACGATGAGCACTATAGTGTATATACCGACGTACAACGAAATTAGAAAGTAGAAATCTGAACTATTGAGTTGGACAAATAGAAAAGATTTTCTATTTATGTTGCAAAGACAAACTAAACTAACCTAACTAAACCTTCCTAAGCCTAATACACGATATCTGAGGCCTAATATAATACATATATTTACAAGGCCTAGGAATATTTAAGTTTTTTTTTTAGCTTCATCTTTTCGTACTGTATCAAGTGAATAGTAACATATTCTACTATCCAGTTGCTTAGTATGTCAATGTTTGTAGTATGGTAAACATAGTTACAACAGACGTTATCTAAACAGGAGGATGGCTTAAATTAATGCATCCCAGACTATACTTGTTATAGTATAGTATAGTAGTTACTTGCAGACGCGCCACCTTCTAATCACCTAGTTGTGCTTACGAGAATCGTATGTGTGTATGAATGAGTGCTAGATGTGTATGTGTGTATGAATGAGTGCTAGATGTGTATGTGTATATGACTGAGTACTGGATGTGAATGTACTCACCTAGTTGTGCTTGCGAGAATCGTATGTGTGTATGAATGAGTGCTAGATGTGTATGTGTATATGACTGAGTACTGGATGTGAATGTACTCACCTAGTTGTGCTTGCGGGGGTTGAGCTCTGGCTCTTTGGTCCCGCCTCTCAACTGTCAATCAACTGGTGTACAGGTTCCTGAGCCTACTGGGCTCTATCATATCTACATTTGAAACTGTGTATGGAGTCAGCCTCCACCACATCACTGCCTAATGCATTCCACCTGTTAACTACTCTGACACTGAAAAAGTTCTTTCTAACGTCCCTGTGGCTCATTTGGGTACTCAGTCTCCACCTGTGTCCCCTTGTTCGAGTACCACCCGTGTTAAACAGTTTATCCTTATCTACCCTGTCAATTCCTCTGAAAATTTTATAGGTAGTGAGTCTACCAATTTCGTGTTCGTGAGGTTTAGTTCCAGTAAGCTTTCCTTGCAGCTCATACCTCTCAGCTCGGGGACTAGCCTGGTGGTATACCTCTGACTTCCTGACTTCGTTTTGCTGTGTATTTTTTTGTGTTTGATATGGACTCCATGCTGGAGGCGCCTATTCCAGGATTGGTTTGACATATGTGGTATACAACGTTCTGAATGATTCCTTACACAATGTTTCTGAAGGCAGTTGTTATCTTTGCCAGCCTTGCATACGCTGCCGATGTTATCATTTTGATGTGGGCTTCAGGGTACAGTTCTGGTGTGATATCATCTCCCCAGATCTTTCTCTCTTCCTGACTCCTGAAGGATTTCTTCTCCCAGCTGGTACCTTGTGTTTGACCTCCTGCTCCCTACGCCTATCTTCATCACTTTGCACTTGCTCGAGTTAAACTCTAGTAGCCATTTGTTGGACCATTCCTTCAGTGTTGGAGCTCAGCGGAGTCCCTGCCCTGTGTATGTATGCCTCCCACACTCTCCGTAACAATTAGTGACAGATCACAACTGTCATTTCACACCTGGTAGCCTGGAGGATAGCGCGCAGGACTCGTAATTCTGTGGCGCGGGTTCGATTCCCGCACCAGGCAGAAACAAATGGGCAAAGTTTCTTTCACCCTGAATGCCCCTGTTACCTAGCAGTAAATAGGTACCTGGGAGTTAGTCAGCTGTCACGGGCTGCTTCCTGGGGTGTGTGTGTGAGGGGGGGGGAACAAAGTAGTTAGTAAACAGTTTATTGACAGTTGAGAGTCGGGCCGAAAGAGCAAAGCTCAACCCCTTCGCAAGCACAACTAGGTGAGTACCTGTCACTTCACACCTGTCACTACACACCTGTCACTACACACCTGTCACTTCACACCTGTCACTACACACCTGTCACTACACACCTGTCACTACACACCTGTCACTACACACCTGTCACTACACACCTGTCACTACACACCTGTCACTTCACACCTGTCACTACACACCTGTCACTACACACCTGTCACTACACACCTGTCACTACACACCTGTCACTTCACACCTGTCACTACACACCTGTCACTTCACACCTGTCACAACTAGACAGCTCTTTTGTCTGCACGAAAATACTAACTTTGGCGTTTTGAACGATACAAAATACAAAACTCGAAATTATAAAACGTGTTTTGCCAACAGGTTGGCGCCAAGAACTGTCACTTCAACACCTCGTCGTCATCAAGAAGTTTGATCAGTGACGCAACACTGTATGCAATATCCACCACGTAGGCCTACTGTATGGGTTCTTGAGGGTTATCTTGAGATGATTTCGGGGCTTTAGTGTCCCCGCGGCCCGGTCCTCGACCAGGCCTCCACCTCGTATCGGTGAAAGCAAGACCTGCATTGCTAAACCTAATTGCACAGTCAAGAAGACCTGTTGCTTGCAATAACTAAGAGGCGATGCGAGGAAATAGTTCATTGGAACAGTGTAACCTGTGGACCGGTGTGAGGGGTAGTGGAGAGGTGCAGGGATGCTCAGCGAGGTGGTGCCCTCACCAGCACACCCGGGATCGAACCCCAGGCAGGCTGTGCTGATTGGGCAACGTTCCCCCCGCCGTTCACTCTTGTTCACGCAGCAGTAATTGGAGACTAGAATGTTAAGCGATTAGCGAATCGTGTCTTGGCGAAAACATGAAGGGTAAAGCTTATCAGATGAGCCATAGGAGAGAGTTCTTAGCCAGGGAACACTAAGCTGTGGGGGGAGGGGGAGAGCTTTCAGCTTACTGACACTAAGCTGTGGGGGGGGGGGGGGGGCGGGGGAGAGCTCTCAGCTTACAGACACTAAGCTGTGGGGGGGGGGGGGCGAGGGAGAGCTCTCAGCTTACAGACACTAAGCTGTGGGGGGGGGGGTCGGGGGAGAGCTCTCAGCTTACTGACACTGAGCTGTGTGGGGGGGGGGGGAAAGCTCTCAGCTTACTGACACTGAGCTGTGTGGGGGGGGAGCTCTCAGCTTACTGACACTGAGCTGTGTGGGGGGGAGCTCTCAGCTTACTGACACTGAGCTGTGGGGGGGGGGAGCTCTCAGCTTACTGACACTGATCTGTGTGGGGGGGGGAGCTCTCAGCTTACTGACACTGAGGTGTGTGGGGGGGAGAGCTCTCAGCTTACTGACACTTGAGCTGTGTGGGGGGAGGGGGGAGCTCTCAGCTTACTGACACTGAGCTGTGGGGGGAGAGCTCTCAGCTTACTGACACTGAGCTGTGGGGGGGGGAGCTCTCAGCTTACTGACACTGAGCTGTGGGGGGGGGGGAGCTCTCAGCTTACTGACACTGAGCTGTGTGGGGGGGGGGGGGGAAAGCTCTCAGCTTACTGACACTGAGCTGTGGGGGGGGAGCTCTCAGCTTACTGACACTAAGCTGGGGGGGAGCTCTCAGCTTACTGACACTAAGCTGTGGGGGGGGGAGCTCTCAGCTTACTGACACTAAGCTGGGGGGGAGCTCTCAGCTTACTGACACTAAGCTGGGGGGGGGGAGCTCTCAGCTTACTGACACTAAGCTGGGGGGGGGAGCTCTCAGCTTACTGACACTAAGCTGTGGGGGGGGAGCTCTCAGCTTACTGACACTAAGCTGGGGGGGGAGCTCTCAGCTTACAGACACTAAGCTGTGGGGGGGAGCTCTCAGCTTACAGACACTAAGCTGTGGGGGGGGGAGCTCTCAGCTTACTGGCACTAAGCTGTGGGGGGGAGCTCTCAGCTTACTGACACTAAGCTGGGGGGGGGGGAGCTCTCAGCTTACTGACACTAAGCTGTGGGGGGGGGAGCTCTCAGCTTACTGACACTAAGCTGTGGGGGGGGAGCTCTCAGCTTACTGACACTAAGCTGTGGGGGGGGGAGCTCTCAGCTTACTGACACTAAGCTGTGGGGGGGGAGCTCTCAGCTTACTGACACTAAGCTGTGGGGGGGGAGCTCTCAGCTTACTGACACTAAGCTGTGGGGGGGGAGCTCTCAGCTTACTGACACTAAGCTGTGGGGGGGAGCTCTCAGCTTACTGACACTAAGCTGTGAGGGGGGAGCTCTCAGCTTACTGACACTAAGCTGTGGGGGGGGGGGAGCTCTCAGCTTACTGACACTAAGCTGTGGGGGGGGGGGAGCTCTCAGCTTACTGACACTAAGCTGTTGGGGGGGGAGGGAGAGCTCTCAACTTACTGACACTAAGCTGTGGGGGGGGGAGAGTTCTCAACTTACAGACACTGAGCTGTGGGGGGGGGAGAGTTCTCAGCTTACTGACACTAAGCTGGGGGGGGGAGAGTTCTCAGCTTACAGACACGGAGCTGTGGGGGGGGGAGAGTTCTCAGCTTACAGACACTGAGCTGTGGGGGGGGGGGAGAGTTCTCAGCTTACTGACACTGAGCTGGGGGGGGGGGAGCTCTCAGCTAACAGACACTAAGCTGTGGGGGGGGAAGCTCTCAGCTTACAGACACGAGCTGTGTGGGGGGGGGGAGCTCTCAGCTTACTGACACTGACCTGTGGTGGGGGGGGAGCTCTCAGCTTACTGACACTGAGCTGTGTGGGGGGGGGAGCTCTCAGCTTACAGACACTAAGCTGTCGGAGGGGGGGGGGGAGCTCTCAGCTTACAGACACTAAGCTGTGGGGGGGGGGAGCTCTCAGCTAACAGACACTAAGCTGAGGGAAGGGAGAGCTATCTGCTTACAAGCCAAACAGGCAAAACAGAGAAAGCACGAGAATGGCGGGACCCAAGGGCTGGAGCTCAACTGGCTGTCAACACACCAGAGTAACAAGCAGGTCAGCCTCCTAACGTGAAAGTTCTTATTTTAACTATTTTCTCAACAGTACCAATATGTGGAAATGGATCACCAGAACACAGACCTTTGTATCACTGAATTTGCACAAACCGGAACTTATTTAGTAGGAGCCCTAACCTAACCTAACCTAACCTAACCTAACCTAACCTAACCTAACCTAACCTAACCTAACCTAACCTAACCTAACCTAACTTTTTCTAGCAATCCTACGCCCAATACACACTATATTAGGCCTAATATAGCACTTATATGTGCTGACCAACCACACGACCTGACCAACTATACGGCCTGACCAACCACACGACCTGACCAACCATACGGCCTGACCAACCACACGACCTGACCAACCATACGGCCTGACCAACCATACGGCCTGACCAACCACACGGCCTGACCAACCACACGGCCTGACCAACCATACGGCCTGACCAACCATACGGCCTGACCAACCACACGGCCTGACCAACCATACGGCCTGACCAACCACACGGCCTGACCAACTATACGGCCTGACCAACTATACGGCCTGACCAACCACACGGCCTGACCAACCATACGGCCTGACCAACCACACGGCCTGACCAACCATACGGCCTACCAACCATACGGCCTGGCCAACTATACGGCCTGACCAACCACACGGCCTGACCAACCACACGGCCTGACCAACCATACGGCCTGACCAACCATACGGCCTGACCAACCATACGGCCTGACCAACCACACGGCCTGACCAACCATACGGCCTGACCAACCATACGGCCTGACCAACCATACGGCCTGACCAGCTATACGGCCTGACCAACCACACGGCCTGACCAACCATACGGCCTGACCAACCATACGGCCTGACCAACCATACGGCCTGACCAACTATACGGCCTGACCAACTATACGGCCTGACCAACTATACGGCCTGACCAACCACACGGCCTGACCAACCATACGGCCTGACCAACTATACGGCCTGACCAACCACACGGCCTGACCAACCATACGGCCTGACCAACCATACGGCCTGACCAACCGTACGGCCTGACTAACCATACGGCCTGACTAACCATACGGCCTGACTAACCATACGGCCTGACCAACCATACGGCCTGACCAACTATACGGCCTGACCAACCATACGGCCTGACCAACCACACGGCCTGACCAACCATACGGCCTGACCAACTATACGGCCTGACCAACCATACGGCCTGACCAACCACACGGCCTGACCAACTATACGGCCTGACCAACTATACGGCCTGACCAACTATACGGCCTGACCAACCATACGGCCTGACCAACCACACGGCCTGACCAACCATACTTCCTGACCAACAATACGGCCTGACCAACCATACGGCCTGACCAACTATACGGCCTGACCAACTATACGGCCTGACCAACCATACGGCCTGACCAACTATACGGCCTGACCAACCATACGGCCTGACCAACCATACGGCCTGACCAACCACACGGCCTGACCAACTATACGGCCTGACCAACTATACGGCCTGACCAACCATACGGCCTGACCAACTATACGACCTGACCAACCACACGTCCTGACCAACTATACGGCCTGACCAACCATACGGCCTGACCAACCACACGACCTGACCAACCATACGGCCTGACCAACCACACGACCTGACCAACCATACGGCCTGACCAACTATACGGCCTGACCAACCATACGGCCTGACCAACCATACGGCCTGACCAACCACACGGCCTGACCAACCACACGGCCTGACCAACCACACGGCCTGACCAACCATACGGCCTGACCAACCATACGGCCTGACCAACCATACGGCCTGACCAGCTATACGGCCTGACCAACCACACGGCCTGACCAACCATACGGCCTGACCAACCATACGGCCTGACCAACTATACGGCCTGACCAACCATACGGCCTGACCAACCATACGGCCTGACCAACCACACGGCCTGACCAACCACACGGCCTGACCAACTATACGACCTGACCAACTATACGGCCTGACCAACCATACGGCCTGACCAACCATACGACCTGACCAACCACACGTCCTGACCAACTATACGGCCTGACCAACCATACGACCTGACCAACTATACGGCCTGACCAACCATACGACCTGACCAACCATACGGTCTGACCAACCATACGGCCTGACCAACCATACGGCCTGACCAACCATACGGCCTGACCAACCATACGGCCTGACCAACCATACGGCCTGACCAACCATACGGCCTGACCAACCATACGGCCTGACCAACCATACGGCCTGACCAACCACACGACCTGACCAACCATACGGCCTGACCAACCATACGGCCTGACCAACCATACGGCCTGACCAACTACATGGCCTGACCAGCCATATGGGCTGACCAACCACACGACCTGACCAACTATACGACCTGACCAACCACACGACCTGACCAACTATACGGCCTGACCAACCACATGGCCTGACCAACCACACGACCTGACCAACTATACGGCCTGACCAACCACATGGCCTGACCAGCCATATGGGCTGACCAACCACATGGCCTGACCAGCCATATGAGCTGACCAACCACACGACCTAACCAACCACACGTCCTAACCAAGCACACGACCTAACCAACCACACGGCCTAACCAACATTTGGATGGCGTTCTTGTCCATCTTAACCTAATATTTTCTGACACAATAACGTCTCACTGTGTCTAGCAGGTGTACAAGACGCTGACGCAGACGTACTGACACAGACGCACGCTTTTTTGCGTCCATGGCTTCGTCCGTGAAATTTTGAAACCTATTAAACTATTTGTCTCAAGAGCTATTTTTGGCAACTCCGCTCATCCACCCCCACACCCCATTCATCCTTTAATCCATTTATACAACCATCTATTCATCATCCCACCCATCCATACATGGCTTCACGTTCCACATTAGGAGGTACGGGGATTAGGTAGGATGGTTTAGAAGGTGTCTGTGATAGTCGGGAGGATTTATCGACACCTGCAGGAGAGGCAGAGGAGGCTTCCCTGACGAAGGTAATTAGAACCAAGGGGAGATGATTCCAGGGGCCTCGACGGATGTATTCACCTGTGCTTGCGGGGGTTGAGCTTTGCTCTTTCGGTCCCGCTTCTCAACTGTTAATCAACTGATGTACAGGTTCCTGAGCCTACTGGGCTCTTATCACATCTACATTTCTACTATCTACATTTTCTATCTACATCTACTCCTAAATGTGTTTGTAGAGATAGGCATTAACTCTTGCTGGATTCTGAAGGCACAAATCGTAAACAAATAGTAAATACACGCAGAGCCGGTTGGGTGAGCCGGTCGGCCGAGCGGACAGTACGCTGGACTTATCATGTGGTCCTGGGTTCGATCCCAGGCGCCGGCGAGAAACAATGGGCAGAGTTTTTCACCCTATGCCCCTGTTACCTAGCAATAAAATACGTACCTGGGTGTTAGTCAGCTGTCACGGGCTGCTTCCTGGGGGTAGAGGCCTGGTCGAGGACCGGGCCGTGGGGACACTAAAAGCCCCGAAATCATATCTGAGATAACCTCAAGAGAGTTGCACGCGAAGCTGTTCCAAATGTGGGATTCTTGCGAATATTCAAGTGGCAAGAGATGTGTATATTGTGTAGTCCATCTTTTTCTTGTTATTTATATACTGTTTCCCTTCTTTTCAGGTGAGTGAGCGAGTCCGGTTGACAATTCGTACAATGTCCGGATGAGTGAGTACCGTATCTGAGTAACTTAACAGCGATGTTGCTAATCTTCAGCCTCATAAATCCCTCACAGACCAAATGTCGTCCTCATAATTCCATCACAAGCTAAACATTATCATTATAAACGCCCCACAGACCATACATTTTCCTCATTAACCACTGAATGACCAAACAGCCTCATAAATCCCTCACAAGTCAAATATCATCCTCATAAATCCATCACAAGCCAAATATCTTCCTCATAAATCCCTCGCAAGCCAAATATCGTCCTCATAAATCCCTCACAAGCCAAATATCATCCTCATAAATCCATCACAAGCCAAATATCATCCTCATAAATCCCTCGCAAGCCAAATATCGTCCTCATAAATCCATCACAAGCCAAATATCTTCCTCATAAATCCCTCACAAGCCAAATATCGTCCTCATAAATACCTCACAGCTCAAACATCATAGTCATAAATCCCCTAACAGAACAAGCATCAAAATTCCATACAAGGGCTACTGTGTCTTGAAGAATCCCCTAGAGGTGATACGATGTTTTGACAAATCCTCCAAAGTTGATTCATTGTCTTGATAAATCCATCACTCGCGGTACTACGTCTTGAAGAAAATTTATCCACAGGTGAAACGATAAATCTACCACCTCGTCTTAATATAATTTAATAAAGAAAAAATCACAGTCGTAAAAGCTTAATTTAAGCAATGAAATTAAATAAAATCTAATAAAATAGATGTGGAGACAAATATAAATTCCTTTCTATTTGTTGGTCACTTTCGCCACCTCTTAAAACCTCGCCCCTCACAGTGACTCGCTGTCTTCTGTTGCTTAGGTACTCCCTTATCCAATGGAGTACCTTCCCAATCACTCCTCCCTGCATCACCAGCTTATGTACTAGTCTCCTATGGGGTATTGTGTCAAAGGGTTTCTGGCAATCCTGAAATATGCAGTCTACCCTCCTTTCACTTCCATGCCTGATTTTTGTCGCATAGTCATAGAGTTCAGTCAATATTGTGAGGGAAGATTTGCCCTCCCTGAACCCATGCTGGTGATGTGTTACAAAGTTTTTTTGTGTGTGTACTCACCAAGTTGTGCTTGCGGGGGTTGAGCTTTGGCTATTTGGTCCCGGCCCTCTTAACCGTCAATCTACTGGTGTACAGATTCCTGAGCTGCTCGAGCTCCATCATATCTACATTTGAAACTGTGTATGGAGTCAGCCTCCACCACATCACTTAGTGCATTCCATTTACTAACTACTCTGATACTGAAAAAGTTCTTTCTAATGTCTCTGTGGCTCATTTGGGTACTCAGGTTCCACCTGTGTCTCGTTGTGCGTGTGCTACTCGTGTTAAATACTTGTCAACTATGTCAATTCCCATGAGAATTTTGTATGTGGGGATCATGTCTCCCCGAGGTCTTCTCTTTTTCCAGCGATGTGAGGTGCAGTTCACACAGCCTTTCATCATAACTCATGCCCCTTAGTTCTGGGACTAGCCTAGTGGCATACTTCTGAACTTTTTCCAGCTTCGTCTTGTACTTGACAAGGTACGGGCTCCATGCTGGGGCGGCATACTGCAGGATTGGTCTTACATACGTGATAAAGACCGTTTGTGCTCTCTGTAATTGTTTTTGCGCTACCGCTCACTGGATGAGTATGGGGTGCACAACAAACTGGCCGCCTCCGGTGGCAACAATCAATACGTGGTATACAAGGTATACCACGTGTGTGTGTATTTATTTGTTGTGTATGATATTTAGTGAAAAAAGGTGACTTTAGGACAGGTGAAACTGGCAATGACCTCTTTCATATTCATCAAATTATTTATGGGAATTTTTTTCTCACAATTAACAAACGCGTCGTTCATTTTCCTTGTGAGTTCTTGACTGGCGATGGTGAGAGTTCATCTTCACTCCACTCCAAGATGGGGAAGGGATTTCACCTCAGAGTGACAAGAGATTAGAGCCAGCAATAATCCCTCTGTGAAGTGGATTCACTGGATTACATCAGCACTTATCAAGCACCGATGTTGAAGCTCTCTCTAGTCGTGTCCTCGCTCCACCAGACGTGGATCTCCTTCCTCCTCGCCCAGGATAGAAGGATCTGATTACAAGGAGGTGGAATCCGATCCTCTCTCCCACACCACCCAACCCTCCTGCTGTCACATTCTGAAGAAAGGCGTTGTTAGAAGAGTTTTCAGTACCACTTCAATGAGGTTTGATAGTGATGGAGGCTCCATCCAGCACGTTCCGATTCTCCTGTGACCACAGTCTAGTGGAAATCATCATTATTAAAAGGTTTTCAATACCCCTTCCCAGTGGTGTTATTGTAAGTATGATTCAATCCCTGGTAGTTACTGAAGCCAGATGCATCGTTGGGTGGGTTTATTGGAAGTGATCTTGGGGGTTGTGTGGGTGCCACGGGGGGACCTGGTGGTGGTGGTGAGTGCCACGGGGGGACCTGGTGGTGGTGTGAGTGCCACGGGGGGACCTGGTGGTGTGAGTGCCACGGGGGTGGTGGTGGTGGTGAGTGCCACGGGGGGACCTGGTGGTGGTGTGAGTGCCACGGGGGGACCTGGTGGTGGTGTGAGTGCCACGGGGGGACCTGGTGGTGTGAGTGCCACGGGGGGACCTGGTGGTGTGAGTGCCACGGGGGGACCTGGTGGGGGGGGTGTCCATCCCCCCCAAGAGCGAGGGTGAAGGTAAGATATCGTTATTTTCATTATTTATTTAGTATACACAACGCGCCTGCCGTGAAGCTAGTTACACAACTCTTAATATTACATACACATTCATACACAGAACTGTGAAGGGAATAATGTTTAGCACTGAAAATAGTTTGTGTTAACCTACATGTTGTCACCTATGTTGTTTATCCTGTGCTTCAGAAGTAGAGCAGGAGCCCTCAGGGTGGAGACTATGCCTCTCCACCACCAGGGACTCGCTCCAGTACTCTGTCTTCTACAAACTTCTCGTATCATATCTGGTTTTGAAATTATATATGTAGTTGGCTTGTATACTTCTTGCTCGTTTAGTTTAATTTTACTCTTACGCTACAAAATATTATTCGTATGTTTTTCTAAGCTTCGTACTATGACCTCTTCTGCTGGCATTCATTGGGAACAATTTATCTTTTCCTATCTATCAATCTTATCAGTTTTTCTCTATCAGTCTCCCTTCAACATCACCCCCCATCCCCTATCTCTCTCAGTTCCCCTCCTTTTTTAGTGACAATAAGTCTTAGTCTATCAGTCCTTCTTCATAACTCATCCTACGTAAGTTTAGGACGAGCGTCATTGCTAATCTCTGTACCTTTGAAAATTTCCTTGTGTACCTTTCTGGGTGTGAGTTCCACGATGGGGAGGTGTGCTCCGCGCTCACAACGTCTCGTTATTGAGGTTCTAAATGCTACTCTCAGTACTTGTAATTTATAGAGTATTCTGCTGCATACAGTGACGCCAGAGTTAGACTTTGCATTATGTTCACTCCCAGGGTTTTTTTCTCTAGTCTTCTAAGAATTCCTCTTCATTATGTATAACGTCCAGTTCGTCTCCACTTTCCGTTTTCTTCACCTTACATTTGCTGGTGTTGATATCCAGTAGCCTGGATGGTTGGATGGTTCCCCCTCACTGCTTGGATGGTTCCCCTCTGCTTGGATGGTTCCCCCTCAGTGCCTGGATGGTTCCCCTCAGTGCTTGGATGGTTCCTCTCAGTGCTTGGATGGTTCCTCTCAGTGCTTGGATGGTTCCTCTCAGTGCTTGGATGGTTCCTCTCAGTGCTTGGATGGTTCCCTCAGTGCTTGGATGGTTCGTCTCAGTGCTTGGATGGTTCGTCTCAGTGCTTGGATGGTTCCTCTCAGTGCTTGGATGGTTCATCTCAGTGCTTGGATGGTTTGTCTCAGTGCTTGGATGGTTCGTCTCAGTGCTTGGATGGTTCCCTCAGTGCTTGCATGGTTCCCTCAGTGCTTGGATGGTTCCTCTCAGTGCTTGGATGGTTCCCATCAGTGCTTGGATGGTTCCCCTCAGTGCTTGGATGGTTCCTCTCAGTGCTTGGATGGTTCCCCTCAGTGCTTGGATGGTTCCCCTCAGTGCTTGGATGGTTCCCCTCAGTGCTTGGATGTTTCCTCTCAGTGCTTGGATGGTTCCCCTCAGTGCTTGGATGGTTCCCCTCAGTGCTTGGATGGTTCCCTCAGTGCTTGGATGGTTCCCTCAGTGCTTGGATGGTTCCCCTCAGTGCTTGGATGGTTTCCTCAGTGCTTGGATGGTTCCCCTCAGTGCTTGGATGGTTCCCTCAGAGCTTGGATGGTTCCCCTCAGTGCTTGGATGGTTCCCCTCAGTGCTTGGAGGGTTCTCCTCACTGCTTGGATGGTTGGAAGGGTCCCCTCAGTTCTTGGATGGTTGGCTGGTTCCCCTCAGTGCTTGGATGGTTCCCCTCAGTGCTTGGATGGTTCCCCTCAGTACTTTTAGGGTTCCCCTCAGTGCTTGGATGGTTCCCCTCAGTGCTTGGAGGGTTCCCCTCAGTGCTTGGATGGTTCCCCTCAGTGCTTGGATGGTTCCCCCTCAGTGCCTGGATGGTTCCCCTCAGTGCTTGGAGGGTTCCCCTCAGTGCTTGGATGGTTCCCCCTCAGTGCCTGGATGGTTCCCCTCAGTGCTTGGAGGGTTCCCCTCAGAGCTTGGATGGTTCCCCTCAGTGCTTGGATGGTTCCCCTCAGTGCTTGGATGTTTCCTCTCAGTGCTTGGATGGTTTCCTCAGTGCTTGGATGGTTCCCCTCAGTGCTTGGATGGTTCCCTCAGAGCTTGGATGGTTCCTCTCAGTGCTTGGATGGTTCCCCTCAGTGCTTGGATGGTTCCCTCAGTGCTTGGATGTTTCCCCTCAGTGCTTGGATGGTTCCCCTCAGTTCCTGGATGGTTCCCCTCAGTGCCTGAATGGTTCCCCTCAGTGCTTGAAGGGTTCCCCTCAGTGCTTGGATGGTTGGAAGGGTCCCCTCAGTTCTTGGATGGTTGGCTGGTTCCCCTCAGTGCTTGGATGGTTCCCCTCAGTGCTTGGATGGTTCCCCTCAGTACTTTGAGGGTTCCCCTCAGTGCTTGGATGGTTCCCCTCAGTGCTTGGAGGGTTCCCCTCAGTGCTTGGATGGTTCCCCTCAGTGCTTGGATGGTTCCCCCTCAGTGCCTGGATGGTTCCCCTCAGTGCTTGGAGGGTTCCCCTCAGTGCTTGGATGGTTCCCCTCAGTGCTTGGAGGGTTCCCCTCAGTGCTTGGATGGTTGGATGGTTTCCCTCAGTGCTTGGAGGGTTCCCCTCAGTGCTTGGATGGTTCCCATCAGTGCTTGGATGGTTCCCCTCAGTGCCTGGATGGTTCCCCTCAGTGGTTGGATGGTTCCCCTCAGTGCTTGGATGGTTTCCCTCAGTGCCTGGATGGTTCCCCTCAGTGCTCGGATGGTTCCCCTCAGAACTTGGATGGTTCCCCTCAGTGCCTGGATGGTTCCCCTCAATGCTTGAAGGGTTCCCCTCAGTGCTTGGATGGTTGGAGGGTTCCCCTCAGTGCTTGGATGGTTGGATGTTTCCCCTCAGTGCTTGGATGGTTCCCCTCAGTGCCTGGATGGTTCCCCTCAGTGCCTGGATGATTCCCCTCAGTGCTTGAAGGGTTCCCCTCAGTGCTTGGATGGTTGGATGGTTCCCCTCAGTGCTTGGAGAGTTCCCCTCAGTTCTTGGATGGTTGGATGGTTCCCCTCAGTGCTTGGATGGTTCCCCTCAATGCTTGGATGGTTGGATGGTTCCCCTCAGTGCTTGGATGGTTGGATGGTTCCCCTCAATGCTTGGTGGGTTCCCCTCAGTGCCTGGATGGTTCCCCTCAGTGCTTGGAGGGTTCCCCTCAGTGCTTGGATGGTTGGATGGTTCCCCTCAGTGCTTGGAGGGTTCCCCCTCAGTGCTTGGATGTTTGGATGGTTCCCCTCAGTGCTTGGATGGTTCCCCTCAGTGCTTGGATGGTTCCCTCAGTGCTTGGATGGTTCCCCTCAGTGCTTGGATGGTTCCCCTCAGTGCTTGGATGGTTCCTGGTTGATACCTGGTTAATGGGGTTCTGGGAGTTCTTCTACTCCCCAAGCCAGGCCCGAGGCCAGGCTTGACTTGTGAGAGTTTGGTCCACTAGGCTGTTGCTTGGAGCGGCCCGCAGGCCCACATACCCACCACAGCCCGGTTGGTCCGGCACTCCTTGGAGGAATAAATCTAGTTTCCTCTTGAAGATGTCCACGGTTGTTCCGGCAATATTTCTTATGCTCGCTGGGAGGACGTTGAACAACCGCGGACCTCTGATGTTTATTCAGTGTTCTCTGATTGTGCCTATGACACCTCTGCTCTTCACTGGTTCTATTCTACATTTTCTTCCATATCGTTCACTCCAGTACGTTGTTATTTTTCTGTGTAGATTTGGTACTTGGCCCTCCAGTATCTTCCAGGTGTATATTATTTGATATCTCTCTCGTCTTCTTTCTAGTGAGTACATTTGGAGGACTTTGAGACGATCCCAATAATTTAGGTGCTTTATTGCATCTATGCGTGCCGTATATGTTCTCTGTATTCCCTCTATTTCAGCAATCTCTCCTGCTCTGAAGGGGGAAGTGAGTACTGAGCAGTACTCAAGACGGGACAACACAAGTGCCTTGAAGAGTACAACCATTGTGATGGGATCCCTGGATTTGAAAGTTCTCGTAATCCATCCGATCATTTTTCTGGCTGTCGCAATATTTGCTTGGTTATGCTCCTTAAACGTTAGGTCGTCAGACATTATTATTACCAAATCCTTTACATGCTGTTTTCCTACTATAGGGTACATTTGATTGTGTTTTGTACTCTGTATTATGTTTAAGGTCCTTATTTTTACCGTAAATGAGTACCTGGAATTTATCACTGTTAAACATCATGTTATTTTCTGATGCCCAGTCGAAAACTTTATTAATATCAGCTTGAAGTTTTTCAGAAAAAGAAAATTACCTCTTCAGCCGAGGTAATTTTCATACTGATTTTTGTGTCATCTGCAAAGGATGATACGAAGCTGTGACTTGTATTTTTGTCTATATCTGATATGAGAATAAGGAAAAGCAGTGGTGCAAGGACTGTACCCTGAGGTACAGAGCTTTTAACTGCACTTGGACTAGATTTTATATGGTTGACTGTTACTCGCTGAGTCCTGTTTGACAGAAAACTGAGTATCCAGCGTCCTACTTTACCGGTTATTCCCATTGACTTCATTTTGTGTGCTATCACGCCATGGTCACATTTATCGAAAGTCTTTGCGAAGTCCGTGTATATCACATCAGCATTCTGATTTTCTACTAACGCCTCAGTGACTTTGTCGTAGTGCTCAAGTACCTGTGAGAGGCACGATCTTCTCGCTCGAAATCCATGTTGGCCTGGGTTGTGAAGGTCATTGGTCTCCATGAAATTGGTGACCTGACTCCTAATCACTCTCTCAAATACTTTTATGATGTGCGATGTTAGTGCAACTGGTCTATAATTCTTTGCCAATGCTTTGCTCCCTCCCTTGTGTAGAGGGGCTATGTCTGCTACATTAAGTGCATCTGGTATCTCCCCTCGTGTCCAAGCTCTTCCTCCACACTATACTGAGTGCCTGTGCTACCGGCACTTTGCATTTCTTTATAAATATTGAATTCCATGAGTCTGGACCTGGGGCCGAGTGCATGGGCATGTTTTCAATTTCTCTTTCAAAATTTAGTGCGCTCGTGTTTATATCAGTTATATTTACAGGGGTTTGAATATCCCGCATAAAGAAATTGTCTGGATCTTCTACCTTCATGTTGTTTATTGGAGTGCTAAACATGTCCTCATACTGCTTTTTTAGGATTTCACTAATTTCTTTGTCATCCTCCGTGTATGAACCTTCACTTGTACGAATAGGTCCAATACTGGCAGTGGTTTTTGCTTTTGATTTCGCATATGAGAAGAAATATTTTGGATTTTTCTTTATTTCCTGAATTGCTTTCTGTTTTAACTGTCTTCAGTTTCATATGAGTGTTTCAATTTCCGCTCGATTTCTTCAATCTCCCTATTTAAATTATTCCTTCTTTGACGGGAAATTCGTGTCTGCATAAGCAGTTCCGTTATTTTTTTCCTGCGTTTATAGTGTCGTCTGCGTTCTCTTTCTACGTTAGATCTCTTTCTGGCTTTCCTCAAAGGAACATGTTTCAGACAGACTTGATACGCTTCTGAAGTCAGTTTTTCTATTCCTTCTGTAGGACTTGTATTACTTAGAACAGTTCCCCATGGAATGTTTGTAAGTTCCCTGTTTATTATCTCCCAGTCTATCCTTTTATTATTAAAATTGAATTTATTGAATAGCCCCTCTCGCTTTATCAAAGTTTTAGGTCTATTCTGAGTATTGATGGTCGTTTGCACTTCAATAAGCTTGTGATCTGAGTATGTGGTATCTGATATCGTAATGTCTCTGATAATGTTCCCCTAACTTGAACTTGATAATGGTTTCCCTCAGTGCTTGGATGGTTCCCCTCAGTGCTTGGATGGTTCCCCTCAGTGCTTGGATGGTTCCCCTTAAAATACAGACGGATAGATCGAGATAGACAGACAGACAGACACATACCAATTGAGATACAGAGACAGAAATAGACATGCAGAGGGACAGAAACCCCATAACGACAAACAAACAAACAAACGGAGACAGACAGGCTTGCATATTGAGTGACAGATTAGCATAGGATCTATTAGAGAAAGAGATGAACAAATAGATAAATAGATAAACAGAGAAAATATCCAGACGTTTGCAACAAGATTAGTGCCGGAACCTTAGAGGACAGAGGAAACATAGAGCATATGATCACAGCATAGAAGATACCGACGGGAAAATGCAAGTTAGATAAGGACAGCTACTTTAAATTGAACGGAGGTAGGAAAAAGATGATATAAGTGGAAGCTGGAAGCTCATTTGAGTCACAGAAATGTTATTATATACCCGTACCTTATAAGGCTGGTCCTTAAGTGAATTGCACTGAGAGAAGAAGTTGTAGAAGCCACCTCCATCCACAACTTTCTGGCCAGATTTGACAATTCAAATCTCAGGAAAACTAAATAGTTAAGCTATCTTGAGGTTATCTTGAGATGATTTCGGAGCTTTATTAGTGTCCCCGCGGCCCGGTCCTCGACCAGGCCTCCACCCCCAGGAAGCAGCCCGTGACAGCTGACTAACACCCAGGTACCTATTTTTACTGCTAGGTAACTGGGGCATAGGGTGAAAGAAACTCTGCCCATTGTTTCTCGCCGGTGCCTGGGATCGAACCCAGGACCACAGGATTATAAGCCCAGCGTGCTGTCCGCTCGGCCGACCGGCTCCCCTATGCTATGACGCAATAGATACAACAAGGGTAGAATAGGCGGGCCATACAGAGCTAAACCTCACTATCCAGTAGTCACGGATAGGCGAGCACTGTTAGGTAAGCACAGACAGACAGGCAGACAGGCAAGCAGACATCCACCAGGTGGACAAACACGGCGCCCGTCAGCTCCCGGCCCCACCAAACAACTCACCCCTCACAGTCCGCCCTCGTGTACAAACAGCCTGGCCGACCACGGTGCCTTACCCGACACTCTTCAACCTTTTCCCAGCTGATGATATTGGTCACACCCTGGCCGGTCACACCCTGGCCGGTCACACCCTGGCCAGTCACACCCTGGCCGGTCACACCCTGGCTGGTCACACCCTGGCCGGTCACACCCTGGCTGGTCACACCCTGGCCGGTCACACCTTGGCCAGTCACACCCCGGCCGGTCACACCCTGGCCAGTCACACCCTGGCCGGTCACACCCTGGTCAGTCACACCCTGGCCGGTCACACCCTGGCCGGTCACACCCTGGCCGGTCACACCCTGGCCGGTCACACCCTGGTCAGTCACACCCTGGCTGGTCATACCCTGGCCGGTCACACCCTGGCTGGTCACACCCTGGCCGGTCACACCCTGGCTGGTCACACCCTGGCCGGTCACACCCTGGCCAGTCAGACCCTGGCCAGTCACACCCCGGCCGGTCACACCCTGGCCAGTCATACCCTGGCCGGTCACACCCTGGTCAGTCACACCCTGGCCAGTCACACCCTGGCCAGTCACACCCTGGCCGGTCACACCCTGGCCGGTCACACCCTGGCCGGTCACACCCTAGCCAGTCACACCCTGGCTGGTCACACCCTGGCCGGTCACACCCTGGCTGGTCACACCCTGGCCGGTCACACCCTGGCCAGTCACACCCTGGCTGGTCACACCCTGGCCAGTCACACCCTGGCCAGTCACATTCTGGCCGGTCACACCCTGGCCGGTCACACCCTGGTCAGTCACACCCTGGCCGGTCACACCCTGGTCAGTCACACCCTGGCCGGTCACACCCTGGCCGGTCACACCCTGGTCAGTCACACCCTGGCCAGTCACACCCTGGCCGGTCACACCCTGGCCGGTCACACCCTGGCCGGTCACACCCTGGTCAGTCACACCCTGGCCGGTCACACCCTGGCCGGTCACACCCTGGCCGGTCACACCCTGGCCAGTCACACCCTGGCCGGTCACACCCTGGCCGGTCACACCCTGGCCGGTCACACCCTGGCCGGTCACACCCTGGCCGGTCACACCCTGGCCAGTCACACCCTGGCCGGTCACACCCTGGCCGGTCACACCCTGGCCGGTCACACCCTGGCCGGTCACACCCTGGCCGGTCACACCCTGGTCGGTCACACCCTGGCCGGTCACACCCTGGTCGGTCACACCCTGCCCGGTCACACCCTGGCCGGTCACACCCTGGCCGGTCACACCCTGGCCGGTCACACCCTGCCCGGTCACACCCTGGCCGGTCACACCCTGCCCGGTCACACCCTGGCTGGTCACACCCTGGCTGGTCACACCCTGGCCAGTCACACCCTGGCCGGTCACACCCTGGCCAGTCACACCCTGGCCGGTCACACCCTGGTCGGTCACACCCTGGCCGGTCACACCCTAGCCGGTCACACCCTGGCCAGTCACACCCTGGCCAGTCACACCCTGGCCGGTCACACCCTGGCCAGTCACACCCTGGCCGGTCACACCCTGGCCGGTCACACCCTGGCCGGTCACACCCTGGTCGGTCACACCCTAGCCGGTCACACCCTGGCCGGTCACACCCTGGCCGGTCACACCCTGGCCAGTCACACCCTGGCCAGTCACACCATGGCTGGTCACACCCTGGCCGGTCACACCCTGGCCAGGGGCTCTGTGGGTGACTAGGGACACTGACCACACCCTGGCCAGGGACAGTGACCACATCCTGGCCAGAGACAGTGTGGGTGACTAGGGACACTGACCACACCCTGGCCAGGGACACTGACCACACCCTGGCCAGGGACACTGACCACACCCTTCTCCCCAACACCACCAAATAATCCTCGTCTGGGTTTTACACTAAACTTGATTAAGTAGCCAATTTGTTTAGGGGGTGGAGAGCGGGCCGGTGATATAGCGAAGACAAGCTGCTAGACACATTAGCGGTGACAACATTAGCGCTAGGTGTTAGCAGGAGTCGCTACGCACCACCCGCTACATCAACACGTTAGCATCATTAGCGGTGCTTTTGGTGGCACCTACTGACGATGGAGGGATTGGTGAGGAGTGATGGAAGGGAGGGAAGGGAAGGGAGAAGGAGGGGTGGATAAGGAGGAGGAGGAACAGGTGAATCAGGGGTAAAAAGGAAGCATAGGTGTTAAGGATAAAGGATAAGTGATGATGAATGGGGAATATAGGCATGGAGAAGGAGGGAGGAAGGAGAGAAACAAGTGAAGGAGATCAGGAGGAGAAGAAGACATTTCCACTGACGTCACAGGAAACATATCTTGAGGTTATCTTGAGATGATTTCGGGGCTTTAGTGTCCCCGCGGCCCGGTCCTTGACCAGGCCTCCACCCCCAGGAAGCAGCCCGTAACAGCTGACTAACTCCCAGGTACCTATTTACTGCTAGGTAACAGGGGCATTCAGGGTGAAAGAAACTTTGCCCATTTGTTTCTGCCTCGTGCGGGAATCGAACCCGCGCCACAGAATTACGAGTCCTGCGCGCTATCCACCAGGCTACGAGGCCCCTACAACATGAATCACAACAACGAAACCCTTACATCTCTATCTTATCTTGCGTACGACGCTGGCCTGTAACTCTTGCCCCCGATACAACGTAAGATTTTAAGGGTTGACGAATGTTAATCTTCTTGTTTGATGAGCTGTTCACTTGAGACAGTTAAGTAAGTCCCAGCTGTGTCTGGGTACAAGTGACAGGATGATCAACCCAGTGGGTTTTCTTCCTATTGGGGAGTGTTGTACATTCTGCTATGGCGGTGTGTCCACTCACAGGATGACTGGCGCTGCCCAAATAAACTCGCCCCTCGGGGCAAAATTAAAATGTGGTCCTTTTATACTACTGCATGGTTATCTTGAGGTTATCTTGAGATGATTTCGTTTTTTTTTTTTTTTTTTTTTTTTTAGTGTCCCCGCGGCCCGGCCCTCGACCAGGCCTCCACTCCGAGGAAGCAGCCCGTGATAGCTGACTAACACCCAGGTACCTATTTTACTGCTAGGTAACAGGGGCATAAGGTGAAAGAAACTCTGCCCATTGTTTCTCGCCGGCGCCTGGGATCGAACCCAGGACCACAGGATCAGCCGACCGGCTCCCGATATGGTCGATATGGTTGATATGGTCGAGGATTGGTTACTGTGGGCGGGCGCAGATATGTTAATGAACCAAGTGCTTTGCGCCGTGTTCTACTGCGTAGAAAATTATGCAATAATTTCCTCCACATGATTGATAAAAGTTGCTAAATTATTACCACTTTTCCTGATAAGTTCCTCTGCTCTTGTAACTCATTCTGGATAAGTAAACAATATAATGAATAAACTTGCAAATTAAAATATGTGGAAAACGAGAGTGAATCTGGACAACAAATTAAACCAAATATAAAGGTTGAAAGGATTGACTTGTCACTATGCCGAGATTCCAAATAATATAATTTATAATATTGTAAATACCGAAGACACTAACAACTCAAACTAGGTACAAAGTGTTTGCCAGTGTGGAGTTGGAGGGCCAGTAGCCTCCTCCTCCTGCCCCTTACCCTTATGCCGCCCCAGTCCCCCTTAAACCCCTTAATCAACCCCCTCTAGTCCCTTTAAGCCCCTCTTACTCAACCCCCTCCGGCTCCCTTACTCAGGTCGAGGCAGTCCACTGCCTTCCCCTGGGCTTCAATAGTCAACATTGTACTTGTTTGTTCCCACTTTCCTCTTCCTTTCTTCCTAACACCAGCTGTGTGTCTCCTAACACCTGTGTGTCTCCTAACACCAGCCTGTGTGTCTCCTAACACCACCTGTGTGTCTCCTAACACCTGTGTGTCTCCTAACACCACCTGTGTGTCTCCTAACACCTGCTGTGTGTCTCCTAACACCTGCTGTGTGTCTCCTAACACCAGCTGTGTGTCTCCTAACATCTCTAGCAGTGAGAGGGATCCCAGGTCTTATCCTCCATCCTGCGCGCAGATTAAGGATCCTATCACTAATCGGATCCTTCAATCGCCGTTCGAATCCTACAAATTCGGGTCGGATCCTAACCAAACGCTGCTTGAATCCTACTTCACCGTGCTTCCTGCGATCCTCATTTTATCCCGGATCTCACGCGGTGTGGGGGGGGGGGAGGGGGGATCCTAGTTACAGATATTTATATTTTTTTATAGTTGAGCTGATGCTTTGAATTCCCTCTCTACATGGAATTGGATTCTTTTTATGGACGACTGTCTTTTTTTTTCTTCTGTCGACTCTCCGCAGCCGTGTCTGAACATGTTGGTTTTATGACTTGCTTGGTTTTTTTTCCTTAGAAAATGAAAACGAGAAAAATTTTCATTTTGTGAAAAAAAATGAAAATCTATATTGCTTCGAAACTTTATATATAAATATATATATATATATATATATATATATATATATATATATATATATATATATATATATATATATATATATATATATAACTTTAGAACACTTTCCCACCAGGAGACTCGGACCCTAGCCAGCACAGAAGCCTTCCAGCAACTGGCATAACAGGTACGCCTTAACCCTCTCCACCACCTGCTCAGACCCTTAAAAGAGATTCTGATAATGATAACACAAATTATTCTGATAATGATTCTGATAATGATTATCATAATTCTGATAATGATAACACAACAATATAAAACAACCATAAAACAACAACAACAACCAATTCTGATAATGATAATGATAATGATAAATCAATCAACAACTTTTCAAATATATTTGGTAAATGTCAACCGCCCGTCCCCCCCCCTCCCCCCCCCTCCCCCCTCCCTCCCTCCTGCTGCTCGAGTCACCTCAAGTACATTTGCAAGTTTATAAGGTGAAGGTTACTGCCGCAGGAGGGGGGGGGAGAGAGAGAGAGAGAGAGAGAGAGAGAGAGAGAGAGAGAGAGAGAGAGAGAGAGAGAGAGGGAAAGGGAATGGAAGAGAGAGAGAGAAAATATTATTTAAACGTTTCTCATTGTTAAACACGTTTAAATCCCGTATATTATTTCTCTTTGTTGTATCTATAATGTGACGGTTGAGAAAATGTGTCGCGTGTATTTTCCGTTTTATTTATGCATTTTATTTGATGGATATTGAGAATGGATTAGTTATTAAACTTACGTCCTTAAATATTTCTTCCTAAAAATGTCTCCCCTTCCCTTCTCTTGGACCCAGATTCACGAAGCAGTTACGCAAGTACTTACGAACGTGTACATCTTTTCTCAATCTTTGACGGCTTTGGTTACATTTATTAAACAGTTTACAAGCATGAAAACTTCCCAATCAACTGTTGTTATTGTTATAAACAGCCTCCTGGTGTTTCGGAGCTCATTAACTGTTTAATAATTGTAAACAAAGCCGCTAAAGATTGAGAAAAGATGTACAGGTTCGTAAGTGCTTGCGTAACTGCTTCGTGAATCCGGGCTCAGTTTTGGTGGCCTATATATAGCTATTATTATTAGGCTTTCACTGACTTTCAGTTGAAGCCATAAAAACATTGCATGTGCCTTTGTTTTAATATCCAGGTTGACGAAACATTTTTAATTTTCTCAGAGAGAGAGAGAATCCTGCGGCCTTTTCTTC
This sequence comes from Procambarus clarkii, assembly GCF_040958095.1. Lineage (NCBI taxonomy): Eukaryota > Metazoa > Arthropoda > Malacostraca > Decapoda > Cambaridae > Procambarus > Procambarus clarkii. The sequence goes on from NC_091182.1 coordinate 25,066,913, forward strand.
TTATTGTCCTATCAATGTGAAGCAATTTACACTCCTTAATTTTAAACTTAAGTCATTAGCTCCTTCGAGTCGAGATTCATCCATGTTTCCGGTGTTGTAACAAACTATTTATGAAATGCTCTTAATTCATCCACTTTATTTCTTAAACTTTTAATTTTGATATATATTATACTTTGAAGCACATTTGTATGTATACTTTGGTCCTCTTTGTTGCTATCATCGTCTACAGAATTTTTGATAAGTCTTCAAGTTTTCCCCATATTTCACCCCCAAAAACTTGTAGCATCCCAGCTGTGTTAACAGCTTCTTCTAGCACCTCCACACCACTGTCTTATGTCTGGCCTCCACACCACTGTCTTATGTCTAGCCTCCACACCACTGTCTTATGTCTAGCCTCTACACCACTGTCTTATGTCTGGCCTCCACACCACTGTCTTATGTCTAGCCTCCACACCACTGTCTTATGTCTGGCCTCCACACCACTGTCTTATGTCTAGCCTCCACACCACTGTCTTATGTCTAGCCTCCATACCACTAGCTATGTCTAGCCTCCACACCACTAGCTATGTCTAGCCTCCACACCACTGTCTTATGTCTAGCACCTCCACACCACTGTCTTATGTCTAGTCTCCACACCACTGTCTTATGTCTAGCCTCCACACCACTGTCTTATGTCTAGCCTCTACACCACTGTCTTATGTCTAGCCTCCACACCACTGTCTTATGTCTAGCCTCCACACCACTGTCTTATGTCTAGCCTCTACACCACTGTCTTATGTCTAGCCTCCACACCACTAGCTATGTCTGGCCTCCACACCACTGTCTTATGTCTAGCCTCCACACCACTGTCTTATGTCTAGCCTCCACACCACTGTCTTATGTCTAGCCTCTACACCACTGTCTTATGTCTAGCCTCCACACCACTAGCTATATCTGGCCTCCACACCACTGTCTTATGTCTAGCCTCTACACCACTGTCTTATATCTAGCCTCCATATCACTGTCTTATGTCTAGCCTCCACACCACTAGGTATGTCTAGCCTCCACACCACTGTCTTATGTCTAGCCTCCACACCACTGTCTTATGTCTAGCCTCCACACCACTAGGTATGTCTAGCCTCCACACCACTAGCTATGTCTGGCCTCCACACCACTGTCTTATGTCTAGCCTCCACACCACTGTCTTATGTCTAGCCTCCACACCACTGTCTTATGTCTAGCCTCCATACCACTAGCTATGTCTAGCCTCCACACCACTGTCTTATGTCTAGCCTCCACACCACTAGCTATGTCTAGCCTCCACACCACTGTCTTATGTCTAGCACCTCCACACCACTGTCTTATGTCTAGTCTCCACACCACTGTCTTATGTCTAGCCTCCACACCACTGTCTTATGTCTAGCCTCTACACCACTGTCTTATGTCTAGCCTCCACACCACTGTCTTATGTCTAGCCTCCACACCACTGTCTTATGTCTAGCCTCTACACCACTGTCTTATGTCTAGCCTCCACACCACTAGCTATGTCTGGCCTCCACACCACTGTCTTATGTCTAGCCTCCACACCACTGTCTTATGTCTAGCCTCCACACCACTGTCTTATGTCTAGCCTCTACACCACTGTCTTATGTCTAGCCTCCACACCACTAGCTATATCTGGCCTCCACACCACTGTCTTATGTCTAGCCTCTACACCACTGTCTTATATCTAGCCTCCATATCACTGTCTTATGTCTAGCCTCCACACCACTAGGTATGTCTAGCCTCCACACCACTGTCTTATGTCTAGCCTCCACACCACTGTCTTATGTCTAGCCTCCACACCACTAGGTATGTCTAGCCTCCACACCACTAGCTATGTCTGGCCTCCACACCACTGTCTTATGTCTAGCCTCCACACCACTGTCTTATGTCTAGCCTCCACACCACTAGGTATGTCTAGCCTCCACACCACTAGCTATGTCTGGCCTCCACACCACTGTCTTATGTCTAGCCTCCACACCACTGTCTTATGTCTAGCCTCTACACCACTGTCTTATGTCTAGCCTCCACACCACTAGCTATATCTGGCCTCCACACAACTGTCTTATGTCTAGCCTCCACACCACTGTCTTATGTCTAGCCTCCACACCACTGTCTTATGTCTAGCCTCTACACCACTGTCTTATATCTAGCCTCCATATCACTGTCTTATGTCTAGCCTCCACACCACTGTCTTATGTCTAGCCTCCACACCACTGTCTTATGTCTAGCCTCCACACCACTAGGTATGTCTAGCCTCCACACCACTAGCTATGTCTGGCCTCCACACCACTGTCTTATGTCTAGCCTCCACACCACTGTCTTATGTCTAGCCTCCACACCACTAGGTATGTCTAGCCTCCACACCACTAGCTATGACTGGCCTCCACACCACTGTCTTATGTCTAGCCTCCACACCACTGTCTTATGTCTAGCCTCCACACCACTGTCTTATGTCTAGCCTCCACACCACTGTCTTATGTCTAGCCTCTACACCACTGTCTTATGTCTAGCCTCCACATCACTGTCTTATGTCTAGCCTCCACACCACTGTCTTATGTCTAGCCTCCACACCACTGTCTTATGTCTAGCCTCCATATCACTGTCTTATGTCTAGCCTCTACACCACTAGCTATGTCTGGCCTCCACACCACTGTCTTATGTCTAGCCTCTACACCACTAGCTATGTCTGGCCTCCAAACCACTGTCTTATGTCTAGCCTCTACACCACTAGCTATGTCTAGCCTCCACACCACTGTCTTATGTCTAGCCTCTACACCACTAGCTATGTCTGGCCTCCACACCACTGTCTTATGTCTAGCCTCTACACCACTGTCTTATGTCTAGCCTCCACACCACTAGCTATGTCTGGCCTCCACACCACTGTCTTATGTCTAGCCTCCACACCACTAGCTATGTCTGGCCTCCACACCACTGTCTTATGTCTAGCCTCTACATCACTAGCTATGTCTGGCCTCCACACCACTGTCTTATGTCTAGCCTCCACACCATTAGGTATGTCTAGCCTCCACACCACTGTCTTATGTCTAGCCTCCACACCACTAGGTATGTCTAGCCTCCACACCACTAGGTATGTCTAGCCTCCACACCATTGTCTTATGTCTAGCCTCCATATCACTGTCTTATGTCTAACCTCCACACCACTGTCTTATGTCTAGCCACCACACCACTAGGTATGTCTAGCCTCCACACCATTGTCTTATGTCTAGCCTCCATATCACTGTCTTATGTCTAACCTCCACACCACTGTCTTATGTCTAGCCTCCACATCACTGTCTTATGTCTGGCCTCCACACCACTGTCTTATGTCTAGTCTCCACACCACTGTCTTATGTCTAGCCTCCACACCACTGTCTTATGTCTAGCCTCCCCACCACTGTCTTATGTCTAGCCTCCACACCACTAGGTATGTCTAGCTTCCACACCACTAGGTATGTCTAGCCTCCACACCACTAGGTATGTCTAGCCTCCACACCACTGTCTTATGTCTAGCCTCCACACCACTGTCTTATGTCTAGCCTCCACACCACTAGCTATGTCTAGCCTCCACACCAGTGTCTTATGTCTAGCCTCCACACCACTAGCTATGTCTAGCCTTCACACCACTAGCTATGTCTAGCCTCCACATAACTAGCTATGTCTAGCCTCCACACCACTAGATATGTCTAGCCTCCACACCCCTGTCTTATGTCTAGCCTCCACACCACTAGCTATGTCTAGCCTCCACACCACTACCTATGTCTAGCCTCCACACCACTAGCTATGTCTAGCCTCCACATCACTAGCTATGTCTAGCCTCCCCACCACTGTCTTATGTCTAGCCTCCACACCACTAGCTATGTCTAGCCTCCACACAACTAGCTATGTCTAGCGTCCACACCACTAGCTATGTCTAGCCTCCCCACCACTGTCTTATGTCTAGCCTCCACACCACTGTCTTAAGTCTAGCCTCCACACCACTAGCTATGTCTAGCCTCCCCACCACTGTCTTATGTCTAGCCTCCACACCACTGTCTTATGTCTAGCCTCCACACCACTAGCTATGTCTATCCTCCACACCACTAGCTATGTCTATCCTCCACACCACTAGCTATGTCTAGCCTCCACACCACTGTCTTATGTCTAGCCTCCACACCACTAGCTATGTCTAGCCTCCACACCACTAGCTATGTCTAGCCTCCACACCACTAGCTATGTCTAGCCTTCACACCACTGTCTTATGTCTAGCCTCCACACCACTGTCTTATGTCTAGCCTCCACATCACTAGCTATGTCTAGCCTCCACACCACTAGCTATGTCTAGCCTCCACACCACTAGCTATGTCTATCCTCCACATCACTAGCTATGTCTAGCCTCCACACCACTGTCTTATGTCTAGCCTCCACACCACTAGCTATGTCTATCCTCCACATCACTAGCTATGTCTAGCCTCCACACCACTAGCTATGTCTAGCCTCCACACCACTAGCTATGTCTAGCCTCCACACCACTAGCTATGTCTATCCTCCACATCACTAGCTATGTCTAGCCTCCACACCACTAGCTATGTCTAGCCTCCACACCACTAGCTATGTCTAGCCTCCACACCACTAGCTATGTCTAGCCTCCACACCACTAGCTATGTCTATCCTCCACATCACTAGCTATATTAACTATATGAATTATAATGAATAATTCATCAATTGTCCTTTCAAAACTGCCATTTGATGAAAATCTTATAATGTGAATTGAGTAATTTATACGTAATGTAAACATCACATTAATAATTTTGGATTATTATTACTATTATTACTGTAGCTTAATCAAAGACTCTATTTAGGTTTAAGTGTATTAGAAACGATATGTATCGGATATCGTAATCCCTTATCGCTCCTAAAAGCAGAACCCATCACTGAACCTGCTAATATTTCCACCACTGCTCTAAACAAACCAACACTCTCACTTGCATACATGCAAAAGTTCGATTAGCCATGTTTCTATAAGTCAGGCAACGAGCAGCCGCGTCCAACAGCCTGGTTGATCAGTCCAGCAACGAGGAAGCCTGGTCGAGGACCGGGCCGCGGGGATGCTATGCCCCGAAATCATCGAAAGGTAACCGCTGGTTAGTCATCAGTTGATACCAGTTGCTCTAGGAAACTTGTTTCAAAATGATCGAGATTCCCTACCCAACCACTTGGACTGGACGGTAGAGCGACGGTCTCGCTTCATGCTGGTCGGCGTTCAATCCCCGACGCCGAGTCGGGGATTGAAACCAGTCCAAGTGGTTGGGCACCATTCCTTTCCCCCGTCCCATCCCAAATCCTAATCCTGACCCCTTCCAAGAGTTATATAGTCGTAATGGCTTGGCGCTCTCTCCTGATAGATTCTTTCCCTTATTTAGTCCTAATTAGCCAAATTGCAACCCTAAATTTGTTTAACTTTGCCTCATTGTTCTAGGCCTATACACTTGGCCTGACCTGTAGAGCGACAGCCTTGCTTGATGCAGGGTCGGCGCTCGATCCCCGATTGTTCAAGTGATGGAGCATTAGTCCCTCTACATGTTCCAGCGCCTTGTCATTATATTCCTTCCAGGTGCTATATAATCCAAATGTTATATAAACCAAGTGCTGTATAAACCAAGTGCTGTATAAACCAGGTGCTATATAAACCAGGTGCTATATAAACCAAGTGTTATATAAACCAAGTGCTATATAAACCAAGTGTTATATAAACCAAGTGCTATATAAACCAAGTGCTATATAAACCAGGTGCTATATAAACCAAGTGCTATATAAACCAGGTGCTATATAAACCAAGTGCTATATAAACCAAGTGCTATATAAACCAGGTGCTATATAAACCAAGTGCTATATAAACCAAGTGCTATATAAACCAAGTGCTATATAAACCAAGTGCTATATAAACCAAGTGTTATATAAACCAAGGTGCTATATAAACCAAGTGCTATATAAACCAAGTGCTATATAAACCAAGTGTTATATAAACCAAGTGCTATATAAACCAAGTGCTATATAAACCAAGTGTTATATAAACCAAGTGCTATATAAACCAGGTGCTATATAAACCAAGTGCTATATAAACCAAGTGTTATATAAACCAGGTGCTATATAAACCAGGTGCTATATAAACCAAGTGCTATATAAACCAAGTGCTATATAAACCAGGTGCTATATAAACCAGGTGCTATATAAACCAGGTGCTATATAAACCAAGTGTTATATAAACCAAGTGTTATATAAACCAAGTGTTATATAAACCAGGTGCTATATAAACCAGGTGCTATATAATCCAAGTGCTATATAAACCAGGTGCTATATAAACCAGGTGCTATATAAACCAGGTGCTATATAAACCAGGTGCTATATAAACCAAGTGCTATATAAACCAGGTGCTATATAAACCAGGTGCTATATAAACCAGGTGCTATATAAACCAGGTGCTATATAAACCAAGTGCTATATAAACCAAGTGTTATATAAACCAGGTGCTATATAAACCAGGTGCTATATAAACCAAGTGTTATATAAACCAAGTGTTATATAAACCAAGGTGCTATATAAACCAGGTGCTATATAAACCAGGTGCTATATAATCCAAGTGCTATATAAACCAGGTGCTATATAAACCAGGTGCTATATAAACCAGGTGCTATATAAACCAGGTGCTATATAAACCAAGGTGCTATATAAACCAGGTGCTATATAAACCAGGTGCTATATAAACCAGGTGCTATATAAACCAGGTGCTATATAAACCAAGTGCTATATAAACCAGGTGCTATATAAACCAGGTGCTATATAAACCAGGTGCTATATAAACCAAGTGCTATATAAACCAGGTGCTATATAAACCAGGTGCTATATAAACCAGGTGCTATATAAACCAGGTGCTATATAAACCAAGTGTTATATAAACCAAGTGTTATATAAACCAGGTGCTATATAAACCAGGTGCTATATAAACCAGGTGCTATATAAACCAGGTGCTATATAAACCAAGTGTTATATAAACCAAGTGTTATATAAACCAGGTGCTATATAAACCAGGTGCTATATAATCCAAGTGCTATATAAACCAAGTGTTATAGATATTTCTCCTGATAATTACCTTATCTTACGTCACTCCTTCAGATCCTTACACAAGTAAAGGGATCGAAGACAAACTATCTTGAACTTTTATCATTGGCCGACCATGTGTCCACTATGACTCCCCCCCCCCCCCCCCCCAGGTGGGGGAGTCAATCCAGCGCTCAGGTGGAGTAATAAGCTGACGGATTAGCAAATTAGCGGACATTGGAATTAAGGTGTTGATGATACAACGACCTTACTAGCCGACCGATTGACATTCTCACTCTTGAACTCACTACTAAACTTATGAATTAAACCAATTAGATCATTAAAGATAAGTGGTTTAATGAAGTAATGAAATAATGGGGATGTGGACTAACGAACTATTGTAATGGACAACTAATGCACTAACGGACTTATAGACTAACGTAGTAATGAGCTTGTGAACTAATAAACTAACAAACTAATGGGTTTGTGAACTAAGAAACTAATGGGTTTGTGGACTAAGAAACTAATGGGTTTGTGGACTAAGAAACTAATGGGTTTGTAGACTAAGAAACTAATGGGTTTGTGGACTAAGAAACTAATGGGTTTGTGGACTAAGAAACTAATGGGTTTGTGGATTAAGAAACTAATGGGTTTGTGGACTAAGAAACTAATGGGTTTGTGGACTAAGAAACTAATGGGTTTGTGGACTAAGAAACTAATGGGTTTGTGGACTAAGAAACTAATGGGTTTGTGGACTAAGAAACTAATGGGTTTGTGGACTAAGAAACTAATGGGTTTGTGGACTAAGAAACTAATGGGTTTGTGGACTAAGAAACTAATGGGTTTGTGGACTAAGAAACTAATGGGTTTGTGGACTAAGAAACTAATGGGTTTGTGGACTAAGAAACTAATGGGTTTGTGGACTAAGAAACTAATGGGTTTGTGGACTAAGAAACTAATGATGAATTTATGATAATCTTGGAACATAAGCGGTGATAGGGAGGGAGGGAGTTATCAGGGGAAAGCGCCAAGTCATTACGACTATATAGCATTGGGAAGGGGTCAGGATAAGGATTTGGGATGGGACGGGGGAAAAGGAATAGTGCACAACCATTTGGACGGTCGGGGATTGAACGCTGACCTGCATGAAGCGAGATCGAAAGGGGTGATTTGAGGAATTATAATGCTGAGTGAATTAAACATATGTTTGTTTAGTAATACTAATCTGACTGATTAGTAATACTAATCTGACTGATTAGTAATTCTAATCTGACTGATTAGTAATTCCGACTCAGGAAGGTAGGAATATTTAGATATAAATAAAGATTGTCTTGCAGGGGCTAATCGACCTTCTGTTGATTAGTGTTCATTTCCAATCACTCATCATTATCAACTCAAACAACCACCGTATTTTTAGACAAGTACTCGATGAGACATGATCACCACATGCAAAATACTTTCTTAAATGTAAGAAACTAAGGAAAAGAAGATGTGGGTGGATGTCACCTCCTTCCACTATTTCAGTTGTGGAAGCCACCTGCCCCCCCCCCCACCTCAAATGCTAATATGACAAAAAATTCAGTGATATCAAATTTGAAAACTCCCAGGTACAAGTAGGTAGAGAGAGGAGGGAGTCAGGTAGCTTCGTCAACGCACTAAGTCAGTGGGAGTATATATCACTTGGAAAGTGATATAATGACATGCTGTTATAAGTGTCTGCATGCAGTGAGGAACGGTTATCTTGAGGTTATCTTGAGATGATTTCGGGGCTTTAGTGTCCCCGCGGCCCGGTCCTCGACCAGGCCTCCACCCCCCAGGAAGCAGCCCGTGACAGCTGACTAACTCCCAGGTACCTATTTAACTGCTAGGTAACAGGGGCATAGGGTGAAAGAATCTCTGCCCATTGTTTCTCGCCGGCGCCCGGGATCGAACCCGGACCACAGGATCACGTGTCCAGCGTGCTGTCCGCTCGGCCGACCGGCTCCCATGTTGATGGTACCCAATCATTGGCACCATCGAGGATCGAACACTGACCCAGCAAGTGAAGCTGAATTAGGGACACCTGCGAGTGCACTATTACCTCAACAACTATAAAATAATGAAGAATGTGTTTTTGCCAACTAATAATTAACCCCGCGCCTTTTAGATCCACGTAACGTCCGCAAACCCACTACTAACTCTGACTTTAAGGAGGTAAGTGAGTAATGTCTGGGAGCTGATTACAAACTCTGTGGGGTCTAGGAGATGAGTCACATACCTATATTTCTCCTTGGCAGATCAAGTTACAACTCAAATAATTCTTCTTGTTTAATAGTATCAAATTAGTCCCTTTTGTCGTATGGACTTTTTCAGAGGAAAATAGCTTGGATCAGCGTTCATTTATCTGTCTCTTGATAGATTTATGTATCAGCCTAACTGTTTCGTCTTTGCTCTGTTTCTCTCTTCTTAGCTCTGTTTCTCTCTTCTTAGCTCTGTTTCTCTCTTCTTAGCTCTGTTTCTCTCTTCTTAGCTCTGTTTCTCTCTTCTTAGCTCTGTTTCTCTCTTCTTAGCTCTGTTTCTCTCTTCTTAGCTCTGTTTCTATCATCTTAACTCTGTTTCTCTCTTCCTAGCTCTGTTTCTCCATTTATAACTCTGGCTCTCTCCTCGCAGCTGTGTTGAATTAGAAGGCAATCTAAACTTGGCTGTACGCATTCTTCAGCCTTCCAAGTTCATAACATTGGCTATACATTTGGCATGCTTCCAAACACTTCCTTAAAAACTCACATCCACCTAAACATTGTCCTTTATGTCTCTATCACCCGCCCTCACCTATTAGAATCATTTAACAATTGCCTAAACATCTAAAGTGTTCACCAATTCCAAAACACATCTCACTGACCTGTTTCAGAGTCACACACACCTGCCTCAGAGTCACATATGTTTCAGAGTCACACACACCTGTCTGAGGGCAACGATCATCGTCCTAAACATGTGCCTGAACATCCCGACACATCCTCCAGTTGGGTGATAATTAAATCTGCTCCTCCCGGCAGAGAGTCGGGCCCTTGTAATTAAACTCCCTAATAACATTTACGCTGTCAGCCGCATGGCGCCTGCGATTTACAGGGATTTGTAAATAGGACGGATTTACCCTGGGGAGCTGTAAACGTGTCGGATTTGCGAAAGAGTCTGCAGTTACAAGGGGAATTTGTGTATGTATATATATATATATATATATATATATATATATATATATATATATATATATATATATATATATATATATATAATATATAAAAGTTTGTGAGGGTACCACCTCTGGTGCCAATGTGGGGACCCATAGCCTCGGAGAAGAAAATAAAAAGTATTCAGAGGAGACCTTGTGGTTTCTCACTGAACACTAATATATATATATATATATATATATATATATATATATATATATATATATATATATATATATATATATATATATATATGTAACAATGATCACAAAAACACTGATCCAAGTATGCAGAATAACCACATATGAAAAATAGAAACTGCTTAACGCGTTTTCGGCTAATTCGCCTTCATCAGAGCAAAGTAGAATGAAAACAAAGTAGCCGAAAACGCGTTAAGCAGTTTCTATTTTTCATATGTGGTTATTCTGCATATATATATATATATATATATATATATATATATATATATATATATATATATATATATATATATATATATATATATATATATATTGGATTTGTTTACATGCTGCATTCAGGGGGATAAGTTTTTAAACATTAAGGTGTATGTTGGTTGTATTTAATGTATTTTTTAGCATGTATAGTTAAATGTAATTTTTAAATTAAGTGGAATTGCGGAGGAGTTTCCTGTTATGGTCTTGTTTCTTGGGGGCCTGACAGCTGAGTGGACAGCGCTTCTGATTCGTAGTCCTGAGGTTCCGGGTTCGATCCCCGGTGGAGGCGGAAACAAATGGGCAGAGTTTCTTTCACCCTGATGCATCCTCTTCACCTAGCAGTAAATAGGTACCTGGAAGTTAGACAGCTGCTACGGGCTGCTTCCTGGGGGTGTGTAACGGAAAGGAGGCCTGGTCGAGGACCGGGCCGTGGGGACGCTAAGCCCCGAAATCATCTCAAGATAACCTCAAAATATGGCGCGTAAGTTTATTTTGGGTATATTTTGGTCGGTATTCATATATGATATATCGCACTTGTAACGCACTGTAACCGCACTTGTAACCTCACTTGTAACGTACTGTAACCTCACTTGTAACGTACTGTAACCGCACTTGTAACGTACTGTAACCGCACTTGTAACCTCACTTGTAACGTACTGTAACCTCACTTGTAACGTACTGTAACCGCACTTGTAACGTACTGTAACCGCACTTGTAACCTCACTTGTAACGTACTGTAACCTCACTTGTAACGTACTGTAACCGCACTTGTAACCTCACTTGTAACGTACTGTAACCTCACTTGTAACGTACTGTAACCGCACTTGTAACCTCACTTGTAACGTACTGTAACCGCACTTGTAACCTCACTTGTAACGTACTGTAACCGCACTTGTAACCTCACTTGTAACGCACTGTAACCTCACTTGTAACCTCACTTGTAACGCACTGTAACCTCACTTGTAACCTCACTTGTAACCTCACTTGTAACGCACTGTAACCTCACTTGTAACGCACTGTAACCTCACTTGTAACCTCACTTGTAACCTCACTTGTAACGCACTGTAACCGCACTTGTAACCTCACTTGTAACGTACTGTAACCTCACTTGTAACGCACTGTAACCTCACTTGTAACGCACTGTAACCGCACTTGTAACCTCACTTGTAACGCACTGTAACCTCACTTGTAACCTCACTTGTAACCTCACTTGTAACGCACTGTAACCGCACTTGTAACCTCACTTGTAACGCACTGTAACCGCACTTGTAACCTCACTTGTAACGCACTGTAACCGCACTTGTAACCTCACTTGTAACGCACTGTAACCGCACTTGTAACCTCACTTGTAACGCACTGTAACCGCACTTGTAACCTCACTTGTAACGCACTGTAACCGCACTTGTAACACACTGTAACCGCACTTGTAACACACTTGTAACGTACTGTAACCGCACTTGTAACACACTTGTAACGTACTGTAACAGCACTTGTAACACACTTGTAACGTACTGTAACCGCACTTGTAACGTACTGTAACCGCACTTGTAACGTACTGTAACCTCACTTGTAACGTACTGTAACCGCACTTGTAACACACTTGTAACGTACTGTAACCGCACTTGTAACGCACTGTAACCGCACTTGTAACACACTTGTAACGTACTGTAACCGCACTTGTAACACACTGTAACCGCACTTGTAACAAACTTGTAACGTACTGTAACCGCACTTGTAACACACTGTAACCGCACTTGTAACTCACTGTAACCGCACTTGTAACACACTGTAACCGCACATGTAACTCACTGTAACCGCACTTGTAACACACTGTAACCGCACTTGTAACACACTGTAACCGCACTTGTAACTCACTGTAACCGCACTTGTAACGCACTGTAACCGCACTTGTAACCGCACTGTAACCGCACTTGTAACCGCACTTGTAACACACTGTAACCGCACTTGTAACACACTGTAACCGCACTTGTAACGCACTGTAACCGCACTTGTAACGCACTGTAACCGCAC
>NC_091182.1:25084699-25139699 GCF_040958095.1 Procambarus clarkii
ATATGTATGGAGAGTATGTACTTATAGTAACTGTTTGCTCTACACTACCAGTGTGTGGTGATGGACCATCAGTAAACAACTTTGTGTACTATTACTTTTATAAGAATCCCGAAAAAAGCTAAAATCCGAACTTAAACTTAGGTCTAGTACAGCGCGCGCGCGCGCACAAACACACACACACACGAACACACACACATGAACACACACACACATGAACACACACACACACACACACACACATATATATATATATATATATATAATATATATATATATATATATATATATATATATATATATATATATATATATATATATATATATATATATATATATATAGAGTGTAAAGTACCAATATGTGTCACTATATATTGGTACTTTTCACCCAATGTTTACTACAAGTATTTTCATTTTAGGAGCCTGGAGTGTACCACCACACTGTCTCCCAAGACGCTGACCTCAGCACACTCCTAGTGTAACATCTAGAGGTGTGTAACACTTCTAGTGTAACATCTAGAGGTGTGTAACACACCTAGTGTAACATCTAGAGGTGTGTAACACTCCTAGTGTAACATCCAGAGGTGTGTAACACACCTAGTGTAACATCTAGAGGTGTGTAACACACCTAGTGTAACATCTAGACGCGTGTAACACTCCTAGTGTAACATCTAGAGGTGTGTAACACCCCTAGTGCAACTTCTAGAGGCGTGTAACACACCTAGTGTAACATCTAGACGCGTGTAACACTCCTAGTGTAACATCTAGAGGTGTGTAACACCCCTAGTGCAACATCTAGAGGCGTGTAACACACCTAGTGTAACATCTAGACGCGTGTAACACACCTAGTGCAACATCTAGACGCGTGTAACACACCTAGTGTAACAGCTAGACGCGTGTAACACACCTAGTGTAACATCTAGACGCGTGTAACACACCTAGTGCAACATCTAGACGCGTGTAACACACCTAGTGCAACATCTAGACGCGTGTAACACACCTAGTGTAACATCTAGACGCGTGTAACACACCTAGTGTAACATCTACACGCGTGTAACACACCTAGTGTAACATCTAGACGCGTGTAACACACCTAGTGTAACATCTAGACGCGTGTAACACTCCTAGTGTAACATCTAGAGGTGTGTAACACCCCTAGTGCAACATCTAGACGCGTGTAACACACCTAGTGTAACATCTAGAGGCGTGTAACACACCTAGTGTAACATCTAGACGCGTGTAACACACCTAGTGTAACATCTAGACGCGTGTAACACACCTAGTGTAACATCTAGACGCGTGTAATACACCTAGTGTAACATCTAGACGCGTGTAACACACCTAGTGTAACATCTAGACGCGTGTAATACACCTAGTGTAACATCTAGACGCGTGTAACACACCTAGTGTAAAATCTAGACGCGTGTAATACACCTAGTGTAACATCTAGACGCGTGTAACACACCTAGTGTAACATCTAGACGCGTGTTAATACACCTAGTGTAACATCTAGACGCGTGTAACACACCTAGTGTAACATCTAGACGCGTGTAACACACCTAGTGTAACATCTAGACGCGTGTAACACTCCTAGTGTAACATCTAGACGCGTGTAACACACCTAGATGTTACTACTGTTCGCTTCAGACTCTGTTACAAGTACGTCTGGGAGTTAGCGTTACCTGGCCAGGCTGTGAGCGTTACCTGGCTGTGAACTCACATTAAAATGATTCACACGCCCTGCGTCACTGTGTGACGGAATGTAACAATACTTTATGATTGTAGATAATTCTATATCACAAATTATCAGGAAATTAACATTCCATTCGAGGTATTTTATTGAGAATGATCTACTGCCAGATATCTTAGCCCATCATTCCCTTAACTGTAGTTAGTGCATTCAGGTGACTTCCCCCCCCCCCCTCCCCGTGGAAGGTGTATTATATGCATACCTGGTAATACATACCTGGTAATACATACCTGCTAGGTGTATTATAGCTAAATTAAAAATTGTATGCAGGTCACTTGATATTTTGACCTCTTGAGGTCACTGTGATGTTAGTTTCATATACTGTGAAAGTAATGTTGATTTATTTATATATATAAATTTATGGAGGTAGCTCATTAGGGCTGAAACTTACTTAGCCTCGGTTATCTTTTCCGCTCCCGCTTATAGGATAGCTGCGAGGTGCATGATAGCTCACAGGATTGGTATGGGGTGCATAATAAATGAACTACGCTAAGTAGCTGGCTACGGGACGGAAATTAATGATCTGACTCCAGGCAAGCCTGGCATGTCTGCTCCCCCCCCCCTCACACACACACACACACACACACACACACACACACACACACACACACACACACACACACACACACACACACACACAACACACACACACACCTAGTGTGTGTGTGTGTGTGTGTGTGTGTGTGTGTGTGTGTGTGTGTGAGGCCCTCCTAGGGGGGCCTCGTAGCCTGGTGGATAGCGCGCAGGATTCGTAATTCTGTGGCGCGGGTTCGATTCCCGCACGAGGCAGAAACAAATGGGCAAAGTTTCTTTCACCCTAAGTGCCCCTGTTACCTAGCAGTAAATAGGTACCTGGGAGTTAGTCAGCTGTCACGGGCTGCTTCCTGGGGTGTGTGTGTGTGTGGTGTGTGGGGGAAAAAAAAAATAGTAGTTAGTAAAACAGTTGATTAACAGTTGAGAGGCGGGCCGAAAGAGTGACTGAGTGAAAGAGTGACGCTGTGACTCAGATGAGTCACAGAGATGTAAGGAAGTTTTCTTTTAGCGTGAGAGTAGTGGGGAAATGGAATGCACTTCAGGAACAGGTTGTGGAAGCAAATACTATTCATAATTTTAAAACCAGGTATGATAGGGAAATGGGACAGGAGTCATTGCTGTAAACAACCGATGCTCGAAAGGCGGGATCCAAGAGTCAATGCTCGATCCTGCAGACACAACTAGGTGAGTACACACGCTCAGGAACCTGTACACCTGTTGATTGACAGTTGAGAGGCGGGACCAAAGAGCCAGAGCTCAACCCCCGCAAGCACAACTAGGTGAGAACTAGGTGAGTACACACACACACAAGCGCAGCGCAACTAGGTGAGCGCACACACCTTGCATACGCCGCATCAGCGGCGTATGCAAGGCTGGCTAACATCAGAATTGACTTCAGAAACTTATATAAGGAATCCTTTAGAGCCTTGAATACCACATATGTAAGACCAATCCTGGAGTATGCAGCCCCAGCATGGAGCCCGTACCTTGTCAAGCACAAGACGAAACTGGATAAAGTTCAGATGTATGCCGCTAGGCTAGTCCCAGAACTAAGAGGCATGAGTAACGAGAAAAGTCTGCGTGAACTGCACTTCACGTTGCTGGAAGACAGAAGAGCTCGGGGAGACATGATCACCACATACAGATTCTCAGGGGAATTGACAGGGTAGACATGGATGGCTTATTTAACACGGGTGACACACGAACAAGGGGACACAGGTGGAAACTGAGTACCCAAATGAGCCACAGAGTCATTAGAAAGAACTCCTCAGTGTCAGAGTAGTTAGTAAATGGAATGCACTAGGATGTGACGTGGTGGAGGCTGACTCCATACACAGTTTCAAATGTAGATATGATAGAGCTTGAGAAACTCAGGAATCTCTACACTATTTGTTTATTTATTTATTTATATATATATATACAAGAAGGTACATTGGATTGTGAGGATACATAGCATAGTAATTACAATCTTGTAAAGCCACTAGTACGCGCAGCGTTTCGAGCAGATTCCGGGCAGTCAATCTATTAGATTGACTGTTGAGAGGCGGGACCAAAGAGCCGAAGCTCAACCCCCGTAAGCACAGCTAGGTGAGTACACACACACACGAGACATCAATACACATGCACAAATAATCTTGTGTATGTGTGTTGATATTGATTAAGAGAAAAATAAATCGCATATTAAAAAAAAACACATTTAAGAAGATTGTAAATTCTTGAAACCCTTCACATAAAAGTTCCGGAAATCAATTCTCTGTGGCGCTTTGGTAAAACACTTGCTTGGTGATTCGCGAGCGCTTTGGCCTGGTTCGTATCCTGGCCCGGGAGGACTGACTGGGCGCCAATCCTTAACTGTAGCCTCTGTTCACCCAGCAGTGAATGGGTACCTGGTTGTTAAACGATTCGGCGGGTCGTATTCCGGGGAAAAAATTGTATTAACACTAGTTGAGTGAGAGCACTCTACCCACCATGAGAGTGAGAGCACTCTACCCACCATGAGAGTGAGAGCACTCTACCCAGCATGAGAGTGAGAGCACTCTACCCAGCATGAGAGTGAGAGCACTCTACCCACCATGAGAGTGAGAGCACTCTACCCACCATGAGAGTGAGAGCACTCTACCCACCATGAGAGTGAGAGCACTCTACCCAGCATGAGAGTGAGAGCACTCTACCCAGCATGAGAGTGAGAGCACTCTACCCACCATGAGAGTGAGAGCACTCTACCCACCATGAGAGTGAGAGCACTCTACCCACCATGAGAGTGAGAGCACTCTACCCACCATGAGAGTGAGAGCACTCTACCCACCATGAGAGTGAGAGCACTCTACCCACCATGAGAGTGAGAGCACTCTACCCACCATGAGAGTGAGAGCACTCTACCCACAAATCTACTGAATCTAAAACTCAACATTATTCCAGCGACAGCAGCTGCATTAAATGCACATTCCACAGTGACTACAATGATTAGAAAAGCAGTTGAAGAATGGGCCACACTAGTGAACACTGTGCACCTATATCCGCCACCAAGATAATGTTATTAAAACAAGACTAAAACCAGTGCGCTAAAACAGAAGCAAAAAATAAACGGGAGAAAAGGAGGAAACCCCACCTCCAGTTAAAACTTTGACCCAAATATCAGAGTAACAAAGTTATTGCGAATAACCGAACTCAATTACGGGCTGACTATAGCCCGTGCTAAATGGGAATTTCGTTCTCAGTAGCTAATCTAATACAACAACAACCCACGACTACTTTGTTGCGAGGCTCAAAGTAGTTACAGAACAACAAATGGAAACCATCTCAAGACCAACAACCACTCACAGATCGACTGCAGATGATCAAAAAAGAGGTTCTGCTGGGGCAGCAGTTTACACTGACAACCATGAAGCTTACTGGAGCATGAATAGTGGGTACTCAACATTGCAGACAGAATTATATGCCCTGAAGGAGGCCATAAACTATGCAATTGAGAATAATTTACATGATGTCATCATTCATACCGACTCTAAATCTTCGCTCCAGGCATTGTTATCCAGTCAACACAGAGATAATATACAACTCATCACAGAAATCTAACATATAGGAAAAGAAGCCCATAATCTAGGGCCGTCAGTCACCTTAAGTTAGATACCAAGTCACATAGGCATAGATGGTAATGAAAAGGCAGACTCACTAGCAAAAACTGCCACTGCTCTACCTGTTGTACAGGTTCAAATACCTCCAAGTGTTTCACAGATTAAGGAGCAAATCAAGAAGAAAATACTCCCAACTATCAAAAGACGCCACAGAGCCAAAGTAGCGGAAGGAAGATCCACTGCGATATGGTACGAACTAGCCACTGGGTACTACTCTTTTAAGCCTGACAAAAAGATATCCAGAGACATTGCAGTGGCCATACACAGACTCAGACTTGGTTACAAGTGCTTGCTGGGAGGTAATAAACCCAATAGTTAAAGAGTGTCATATCTGTGGAACAGAAGCAGAAGCGCCACTATTGCACTACTTACTGGAATGTGAAGCTACTGAAGCCCTGCGCATCAAACTCAACATTAATCCAACGACAGCAGCTGCATTAGATGCAAATTCCACAGCGACTACAATGATTAGAAAAGCAGTTGAAGAATGGGACATCACTAGTGAACACTGTGCATCCTATATCCGCCACCAAGATAATGTTATTAAAACAAGACTAAAACCAGTGCTCTAAAACAGAAGCACAAAATAAACGAAAGAAAAGAAAGGAAAACCCCACCTCCATTTATTAAAACTTTGACCCAAATATCAGAGTAACAAGGTTATCGCGAATAACCGAACTCAATTACGGGCTCACCATAGCCCGTGCTACATGGACATTTCGTTCTGAGTAGCTAAATCTAAAACAACAACAACATCATCAACCACGAGTTACTGCCCTTCTCCTGTGCCAGGTAAGTCTACTACGGGATCACCATAGCCCGTGCTACTTGCTCCACCCCTGTGCTGGGTGAGTCAACAACATGCTCACCATAGCCCGTGCTACTTGCAATTTTTTGTTCTCAGTAGCTGAATCTTAAACCACAACAACTGTCGCCTCACTTGAGAATGAACCATGTTGGTTCGAAACGTTGTCTAAATTTATAATAAGTGTAATACATTATACACAAACTTTTTTTATTCTTTTCGTCAACCTTGAACAAGTATGACATTTGGAGATATCTTCTTCCGTTTAAACCAAGATGCTAGAGCACTAGTCAGAGGGATCGAAGCCCTAAACAAGAAAATAATCAACACGGAATATGCAATTATATTCAACGAAACATGACTAAATGAAAACGTGCTGCCAGTATACACCAATATATGTATGTGCATAAATATATATGTATGTGTATACACTGAATATGTAAGCTGGTCAGAATTGGATTTCACCTTTGTAAATGCACATTAGTCATATGACGTATAAAAGAACATAGAATAGTTTATGTAGGACAGACGTACATTATGTATTTATGTATGTAGGTTAGATTAGCATTTTAAAACACTAAAATCACCTTCTGTGGTTGATTGTTTAATAAATCACCGAGTTATATGATTAACAGATCCCTAACCCCTGTCCATGGAGGACAGAAGGAAATATTTATATACTAGTTAGCACTGTATAGGTATGGCCCGGTCTGTGGTAGAAAAACCACACATCAACAGGCATACACCGACACACATACACATGACATACACCGACACACATACACATGACATACACCGACACACATACACCGACACACATACACATGACATACACCGACACACATACACATGACATACACCGACACATATACACCGACACACATACACACGACATACACCGACACACATATACATGACATACACCGACACACATACACCGACACACATACACATGACATACAGCGACACACATACCCATGACATACACCGACACACATACACACGACATACACCGACACACATATACATGACATACACCGACACACATACACCGACACACATACACACGACATACACCGACACACATACACCTAGGGGTACTTTTCCCATCTTCTCACGCCATGATAAAAAATAAAACTTTTTATTTAAATGAAAATATTTGTGTTGCATATTTGTGGTCAGTGGGAACCAGTAGTGTGTCAGTGGGGCCCCTGTAGTGTGTCAGTGGGAACCAGTAGTGTGTCAGTGGGAACCTGCAGTGTGTCAGCTGACTAAGAATCCACAAGAAACGCTATTGAAACAAATATCTTAAACCATTCACCTAAACCCTTGTCTAAAACACGATGATTTGTATATACCTGCAGACAAAGTGGATTACAAAGTAGTATATATATATATATATATATATATATATATATATATATATATATATATATATATATATATATATATAAATATATAGAAAAAGAGGAGTTCTCCAAAACTCATGTTCGTTATTTTAAGGTGAAGAAAAAAGTGAATTACTATAGAATGTATTACACTTATTTATACAATTTGCTCAACGTTTCGAACCTCCATGGTTCATTCTCAAGTGAAAAGCAATTACAGATCTCGTTAAATTTATACCAGTACGGGGTCAGGTGATAAAACAAGTGGAATAATGGAAAAGGCAAGGGGATAAATAGGGGGATAAATGGGAGATAAATGGGGGACTGAAGCACATACAAAGATTAATCAGGTGTAATAGGCTTATTATGTTGAGCAGTGTCTTCTGTGTTGGCATCGTTATAGTTCCGGTCTTGTTCAGACTCTCATGGTGGGTAGAGTCAATAGTTCCGTGATTTGGGTGTTCATGGTAGGTTGTTCTATTCTTAGGTGGATTGCTTCAAGAATTTGTAATCTTCTTGCATCTTGGGTTTTGTCTATTATACAGGTATTTTTGTTCAACATTTATCTTGTTAGGGTGATGTCATGGGCTTGTCTCATGTGATTCCTGGGGCCACCGGATTGAAGATGACAGGTCAAACGCCTCAGTCAGCTTGGTCGACGTCATACCTATGTACTTAGATTGAAGGTTACATCCTTCGTGGCGGCTCGTTACATCCATATAATAAATATATATATATATATATATATATATATATATATATATATATATATATATATATTTATTTATTTATTTATTTATTTATTATTTAGTCTTCAATCCATTAGTCCTCAAATCTAATATTTAATAATTATTCTCCTTGCTAATTATTATCTATATTATCATAGAATTATCAGGAGAGTTAACCCTTAATAGCTAGTGAAAAAAGAGACGTACAAACATTGGATGTTAGAGCAATATTTTTCATGTATCTTTCACTGGAAAAATAGTTGTTAATTTTAGTCAAAATTACACATTTAGCGACAGCTTTGCTCAGGTGTTTTGAAATATAAAAGTATCCATGAAAATAATGTATAATTCATTTGTATAATTTTAGTTTCTATGATTATTATTATTGTGTTTATCATTATATATCATAATGATGTGAATCATTATTAGTGCTGACATTTTACTTCTACAATTATTATTATTATTGTGTAATGTCTAGTAATGTGAATATTCAGCTGTAATGAAATAATCTGGGCGAATTAAAGAGAGATAAAGATACAACGATTCAGAGAAACTGAGAGAGAGAGAGAGAGAGAGAGAGAGAGAGAGAGAGAGAGAGAGAGAGAGAGAGAGAGAGAGAGAGAGAGAAACTGAGAGAGAGAGAGAAACTGAGAGAGAGAGAGAGAACTGAGAGAGAGAGAGAGAGAGAGAGAGAGAGAGAGCTAGTCTCAACATTATCCTGGGCAGAAATGCATATATACACATCCTGGCTGTCCCTGGAGCACTTTCTTGCCTTGGGAGGAAGGGAGGGGGAGGGGAAAGGGGGCTGAAGGGAAAGTGATGAAGGTGAAGGGAAAGGGGGAAGGGGGAGCTTGAGGGAGAGTAACAAGCAGGAAGGGAGAGTGATGCTGATTGGCGGAAGGAAAATAAACACCATGAATGTAAATGTAAACAAAAAACCTAACACCTGAGACACGTGCTCGCATCTGAGACACGTGCTAACACCTGGGACACGTGCTGACATCTGAGACACGTGCTCGCATCTGAGACACGTGCTAACACCTGGGACACGTGCTGACATCTGAGACACGTGCTCGCATCTGAGACACGTGCTCGCATCTGAGACACGTGCTCGCATCTGAGACACGTGCTAACACCTGGGACACGTGCTGACACCTGAGACACGTGCTCGCATCTGAGACACGTGCTCGCATCTGAGACACGTGCTAACACCTGGGACACGTGCTGACACCTGAGACACGTGCTCGCATCTGAGACACGTGCTCGCATCTGGGACACGTGCTGACACCTGAGACACGTGCTAACATCTGAGACACGTGCTAACACCTGAGACACGTGCTAACATCTGAGACACGTGCTAACATCTGAGACACGTGCTAACATCTGAGACACGTGCTAACACCTGAGACACGTGCTAACATCTGAGACACGTGCTAACACCTGAGACACGTGCTGACATCTGAGACACGTGCTAACACCTGAGACACGTGCTGACATCTGAGACACGTGCTGACATCTGAGACACGTGCTCGCATCTGACACACGTCCCAACACCTGAAACACGTCCCAACACCTGAAACACGTCCCAACACGTGAAACACGTCCCAACACCTGAAACACGTCCCAACACGTGAAACACGTGCCAACACCTGAAATACGTCCCAACACCTCAAACACGTCCCAACACCTGAGACACGTCCCAACACCTGAGACACGTCCCAACACCTGAAACACGTCCCAACACGTGAAACACGTCCCAACACCTGAAACACGTCCCAACACGTGAAACACGTGCCAACACCTGAAATACGTCCCAACACCTCAAACACGTCCCAACACGTGAGACACGTCCCAACACCTGAGACACGTCCCAACACCTGAAACACGTCCCAACACCTGAAACACCTAACGCCTGAAACACCTCCCAACACCTGAAACACCTCCCAACACCTGAAACACCTCCCAACACCTGAAACACCTCCCAACACACTAACATCGGCCGGATATGTGAAAGTGGATAAGAAGGTTATTATGAGGAATCGTTCAGAATACTTTACATTCTTAACATTCTTAAGATTTAATACTAAATCGTTCATACTAATATTGAGAATACCTGAAACAGTGTACATTAAGGCAGTCCAAGAAGAACCCAAGGTGTTCTTGGACCACAGGTGTTCTTGGACCACAGGTGTTCTTGGACCACAGGTGTTCTTGGACCACAGGTGTTCTTGGACCACAGGTGTTCTTGAACCAGAGGTGTTCTTGGACCAGAGGTGTTCTTGGACCACAGGTGTTCTTGGACCACAGGTGTTCTTGGACCACAGGTGTTCTTGGACCAGAGGTGTTCTTGAACCAGAGGTGTTCTTGGACCAGAGGTGTTCTTGGACCACAGGCGTTCTTGAACCACAGGCGTTCTTGGACCACAGGTGTTCTTGAACCAAAGGTGTTCTTGGACCACAGGCGTTCATAAACCACAGGCGTTCTTGGACCACAGGTGTTCTTGGACCACAGGTGTTCTTGGACCACAGGTGTTCTTAGACCAGAAGTGTTCTTGGACCACAGGTGTTCTTGGACCACAGGTGTTCTTGGACCACAGGTGTTCTTGGACCACAGGTGTTCTTGAACCAGAGGTGTTCTTGGACCACAGGTGTTCTTGGACCACAGGTGTTCTTGAAAAAGAGGTGTTCTTGGACCACAGGTGTTCTTGAAAAAGAGGTGTTCTTGGACTACAGGTGTTCTTGGACTACAGGTGTTCTTGGACCACAGGTGTTCTTGGACCAGAGATGTTCTTGGACCAGAGATGTTCTTGGACCAGAGGTGTTCTTGGACCAGAGGTGTTCTTGGACCAGAGGTCTTCTTGAACCAGAGGTGTTCTTGGACCAGAAGTGTTCTTGGACCACAATCGTTCTTGAACCACAGGCGTTCTTGAACCACAGGTGTTCTTGGACCACAGGTGTTCTTGGACCACAGGTGTTCTTGGACCAGAGGTGTTCTTGGACCAGAGGTGTTCTTGGACCACAGGTGTTCTTGGACCACAGGTGTTCTTGGACCACAGGTGTTCTTGAACCAGAGGTGTTCTTGGACCAGAGGTGTTCTTGGACCACAGGCGTTCTTGAACCACAGGCGTTCTTGTACCACAGGTGTTCTTGAACCAAAGTTGTTCTTGGACCACAGGTGTTCTTGAACCACAGGCGTTCTTGGACCACAGGTGTTCTTGGACCACAGGTGTTCTTGGACCACAGGTGTTCTTGGACCAGAAGTGTTCTTGGACCACAGGTGTTCTTGAACCAGAGGTGTTCTTGGACCACAGGTGTTCTTGGACCACAGGTGTTCTTGGACCACAGGTGTTCTTGGACCAGAGATGTTCTTGGACCACAAGTGTTCTTGGACCACAGGTGTTCTTGGACCACAGGTGTTCTTGGACCTGAGGTGTTCTTGGACCAGAGGTGTTCTTGGACCAGAGGTGTTCTTGGACCACAGGTGTTCTTGGACCACAGGTGTTCTTGGACCAGAGGTGTTCTTGGACCTGAGGTGTTCTTGGACCACAGGTGTTCTTGGACCACAGGTGTTCTTGGACCAGAGGTGTTCTTGGACCAGAGGTGTTCTTGGACCACAGGTGTTCTTTGACCAGAGGTGTTCTTGGACCTGAGGTGTTCTTAGACCAGAGGTGTTCTTGGACCACAGGTGTTTTTGGACCACAGGTGTTTTTGGACCACAGGTGTTCTTGGACCACAGGTGTTCTTGGACCACAGGTGTTCTTACACCAGAAGTGTTCTTGGACCAGAGGTGTTCTTGGACCACAGGTGTTCTTGGACCACAGGTGTTCTTGGACCAGAAGTGTTCTTGGACCAGAGGTGTTCTTGGACCAGAGGTGTTCTTGGACCAGAGGTGTTCTTGGACCAGAGGTGTTCTTGGACCACAGGTGTTCTTGGACCTGAGGTGTTCTTGGACCATAGGTGTTCTTGGACCACAGGTGTTCTTGGACCTGAGGTGTTCTTGGACCACAGGTGTTCTTGGACCACAGGTGTTCTTGGACCACAGGTGTTCTTGGACCAGAGGTGTTCTTGGACCTGAGGTGTTCTTGGACCACAGGTGTTCTTGGACCACAGGTGTTTTTGGACCACAGGTGTTCTTGGACCACAGGTGTTCTTGGACCACAGGTGTTCTTGGACCAGAAGTGTTCTTGGACCAGAGGTGTTCATGGACCACAGGTGTTCTTGGACCAGAGGTGTTCTTGGACCACAGGTGTTCTTGGACCAGAGGTGTTCTTGGACCACAGGTGTTCTTGGACCAGAAGTGTTCTTGGACCAGAGGTGTTCTTGGACCAGAGGTGTTCTTGGACCAGAAGTGTTCTTGGACCACAGGTGTTCTTGGACCACAGGTGTTCCTGGACCACAGGTGTTCCTGGACCACAGGTGTTCTTGGACCAGAGGTGTTCTTGGACCACAGGTGTTCCTGGACCACAGGTGTTCCTGGACCACAGGTGTTCTTGGACCAGAGGTGTTCTTGGACCACAGGTGTTCTTGGACCAGAGGTGTTCTTGGACCAGAGGTGTTCCTGGACCAAAGGTGTTCTTGGACCAAAGGTGTTCTTGGACCACAGGTGTTCTTGGACCACAGGTGTTCTTGGACCAGAAGTGTTCTTGGACCACAGGTGTTCTTGGACCACAGGTAGTCTTGGACCACAGGTAGTCTTGGACCACAGGTGTTCTTGGACCACAGGTAGTCTTGGACCACAGGTGTTCTTGGACCACAGGTGTTCTTGGACCACAGGTAGTCTTGGACCACAGGTAGTCTTGGACCACAGGTGTTCTTGGACCACAGGTAGTCTTGGACCACAGGTGTTCTTGGACCACAGGTAGTCTTGGACCACAGGTAGTCTTGGACCACAGGTGTTCTTGGACCACAGGTGTTCTTGGACCACAGGTGTTCTTGGACCACAGGTAGTCTTGGACCACAGGTGTTCTTGGACCACAGGTAGTCTTGGACCACAGGTGTTCTTGGACCACAGGTGTTCTTGGACCACAGGTAGTCTTGGACCACAGGTAGTCTTGGACCACAGGTGTTCTTGGACCACAGGTAGTCTTGGACCACAGGTGTTCTTGGACCACAGGTAGTCTTGGACCACAGGTGTTCTTGGACCACAGGTAGTCTTGGACCACAGGTGTTCTTGGACCACAGGTAGTCTTGGACCACAGGTGTTCTTGGACCACAGGTAGTCTTGGACCACAGGTGTTCTTGGACCACAGGTAGTCTTGGACCACAGGTGTTCTTGGACCACAGGTAGTCTTGGACCACAGGTGTTCTTGGACCACAGGTGTTCTTGGACCACAGGTGTTCTTGGACCACAGGTAGTCTTGGACCACAGGTGTTCTTGGACCACAGGTAGTCTTGGACCACAGGTGTTCTTGGACCACAGGTAGTCTTGGACCACAGGTAGTCTTGGACCACAGGTAGTCTTGGACCACAGGTGTTCTTGGACCACAGGTAGTCTTGGACCACAGGTGTTCTTGGACCACAGGTAGTCTTGGACCACAGGTGTTCTTGGTCCACAGGTAGTCTTGGACCACAGGTAGTCTTGGACCACAGGTGTTCTTGGACCACAGGTAGTCTTGGACCACAGGTAGTCTTGGACCACAGGTAGTCTTGGACCACAGGTGTTCTTGGACCACAGGTAGTCTTGGACCACAGGTAGTCTTGGACCACAGGTAGTCTTGGACCACAGGTGTTCTTGGACCACAGGTAGTCTTGGACCACAGGTGTTCTTGGACCACAGGTAGTCTTGGACCACAGGTAGTCTTGGACCACAGGTAGTCTTGGACCACAGGTAGTCTTGGACCACAGGTGTTCTTGGACCACAGGTGTTCTTGGACCACAGGTAGTCTTGGACCACAGGTGTTCTTGGACCACAGGTAGTCTTGGACCACAGGTGTTCTTGGACCACAGGTGTTCTTGGACCACAGGTAGTCTTGGACCACAGGTAGTCTTGGACCACAGGTGTTCTTGGACCACAGGTGTTCTTGGACCACAGGTAGTCTTGGACCACAGGTGTTCTTGGACCACAGGTGTTCTTGGACCACAGTTGTTCTTGGACCACAGGTGTTCTTGGACCACAGGTAGTCTTGGACCACAGGTGTTCTTGGACCACAGGTAGTCTTGGACCACAGGTGTTCTTGGACCACAGGTAGTCTTGGACCACAGGTAGTCTTGGACCACAGGTAGTCTTGGACCACAGGTAGTCTTGGACCACAGGTAGTCTTGGACCACAGGTGTTCTTGGACCACAGGTAGTCTTGGACCACAGGTAGTCTTGGACCACAGGTAGTCTTGGACCACAGGTAGTCTTGGACCACAGAAGGCAGAAACAGCCCCATTCCAGCCCGTCCTCACCAACAAGGACCAAACGCTCGTTAATCCTGCCCCCAAACCTCCTCTTTATGAATGAAAACGTTGTTTACGCACGAGTAATTAATGACAACAAATCCACGTTTAATACACAATACGTGAACGTTGATGAATGAGTCTCGAGGGCTGGCCGCCGCTTTAACGAGCCTGGCCTGAGAAGAGGGGTGCACCATCCACAGCTTCACGAGTAATTGCGGTAGAAGTATCGATGCATCAAGTACAATAGCTCGAGGACGGGTTCAAGAGCTAGAGCTCGACCCCATCTTGTTATACTACTAGTAAACAACATATTTACTTAAACACACATACACATTAACACACATCAAACATAAGGTTTTGCTTTCATTAACGCGAAGGTCTGTTTTTAATCAGAACTGTTGCAACTGTTGCAACTGTTGCAACAGTTGCAAGAAAGAAAATGGGAAAACACAAGATACGACAAAATATGGAAGTAATACTTTATACTTATACAAAGCAGCTATTTACACAAGCCTTATTTTACAAGTAAATATAACTAACTGTATGCTAATATTTGTAAGCAATTTTTCATTTATCTTTTAAGTACTTACTGGTATTTGCAAAGTTGTTATTACTTTTGTAAGTAATCTTTAGTTATTTGTAAGTAATCTTTATTTATTTGTAAGTAATCTTTAGTTGTAAGTAATCTTTAGTTATTTGTAAGTAATCTTTAGTTATTTGTAAGTAATCTCTAGTTATGTGTAAGTAATCTTTAGTTATTTGTAAGTAATCTCTAGTTATTTGTAAGTAATCTTTAGTTGTAAGTAATCTTTAGTTATTTGTAAGTAATCTTTAGTTATTTGTAAGTAATCTTTAGTTATTTGTAAGTAATCTTTAGTTATTTGTAAGTAATCTCTAGTTATGTGTAAGTAATCTTTAGTTATTTGTAAGTAATCTCTAGTTATGTGTAAGTAATCTCTAGTTATGTGTAAGTAGGCTTTTGGGTACAGTGCAAGTATTTATATTCCACGAAACAAAACAAAAAAAAACAAGAAAGAGATTGTTTTTGTTGACATATCTGGAGGGAGGAAGATGGACGTGTCTACCTGTTAGGGAGTTAATTAGTGTCTTACCTGGTGGCTGTTTGGTGTGGAGAGGGAGTGAGTGATGAGGGGCATTATAACGTTGCGTGTGTCAGATTACCCTCACTTTCAATCACCTGGTTGAGTGTGCGTGTGTGGCTGTGTGAAAATACACACACACACACACACACATTATGGAATGCATTAGGAAGTGATGTGGTGGAGGCTGACTCCATACACAGTTTCAAGTGTAGATATGATAGAGCCCAATAGGCTCAGGAACCTGTACACCTGTTGATTGACGGTAGAAAGGCGGGACCAAAGAGCCAGAGCTCAACCCCCGCAAGCACAACTAGGTGAGTACATTAGGATTAAGACAGATTTTAAGATTTAGGATATTTAGGATTTAAGCTGGAGAGACAGACAAGTGTAGCTGGTAAGGTGCTACAGTGGATAAGGGAGTACCTCAGCAATAGGAAGCAGAGAGTTACAGTGAAGGGTGAGACCTCAGATTGGCGTGAAGTCACCAGTGGAGTCCCACAGGGCTCTGTACTCGGTCCTATCTTGTTTCTGATATGTGTAAATGATCTCCCGGAGGGTATAGATTTATTTCTCTCAATGTTTGCTGACGATGCCAAAATTATGAGAAGGATTAAGACAGAGGAGGACTGCTTGAGGCTTCAAGAAGACCTAGACAAGCTGAAGGAATGGTCGAACAAATGGTTGTTAGAGTTTAACCCAAGCAAATGTAATGTAATGAAGATAGGTGTAGGGAGCAGAAGACCAGATACAAGGTATCATTTGAGAGATGAAATACTTCAAGAGTCAGAGAGAGAGAAAGACCTAGGGGTTGATATCACGCCAGACCTGCCCCCCTGAAGCTCATATCAAGAGGATAACATCAGCGGCATATGCCAGGTTGGCTAACATAAGGACAGCATTTAGACACTTGTGTAAGGAATCATTCAGAACATGTATACCACATATGTCAGACCAATCCTGGAGTATGCGGCTCCAGCATGGAGTCCATATCTAGTCAAGAATAAGACTAAACTGGAAAAGGTTCAAAGGTTTGCCACCAGACTAGTACCCGAGCTGAGGGGTATGATCTACGAGGAGAGACTACGGGAATTAAACATCACGTCACTGTGAGACAAGAGTTAGAGGGGACATAATCACCACATGCAAGATTCTCAGAGGAATTGATAGGAAAGATAAAGACAGGCTATTTAACACAAGGGGCACACGCACTAGGGGACATAGGTGGAAATTGAGTGCCCAAATGAGCCATAGAGACATTAGATTGAGGAGAGAAGTAGAGGCAGTTTGAAAATAACATAGCAAATAAAGCCCAGACCCAATCAAAACTGCTATACAGCCACAACAGGAGAAAAACAAGAGTGAAAGAACAGGTGATGGAATTGAACAAGGGAGAGGATGGGTACACAGAGAATGACAAAGAGGTGTGTGAAGAACTCGACAAGAGAGTCCAGGAGGTCTTCACAAAAGAGCAAGGGGAAGTCCCTAAGCAAAGATGGGTGTCGATAAACCAAGCAGACTTGGAAGATATTGATATTACCAGAAATGAGGTTAGTAGGTATCTGCTTGATCTAGAAGTGATTAAGGCTGTTGGACTTGACGGAATCTCACCATGGATGCTAAAAGAGCGGGCAGAGAACACTTTGCGTACCACTATCTATGGTCTATAACAAGTCATTAGGAAACAGGAGACCTATCAGGGGGTTGGAAGACAGCTAACGTAGTCCCAATCTACAAAAAGTAATACGGAAGGAGAAGAGTATTGGATGGAACAATATAGAGGGAGGGACCACGCGATGGAGTATTAATAGGCATGTCTGAAGTAGAGAGCTTCGAGGAGGTGCGGTCGGAGACTGAGAGATGAAGGACAATACAGACAGACAGACAGACAGACAGACAGACAGACAGACAGACAGACATAAACCAGCCGCCACGTAAGAACAACACATCCAAAAACTTATGAAAGGAAAAAACGGTAGAAGTTTGAGACCAAATAAGAAATATTAATAAAAGTATCTCTCTTTTTTAAAGTGTTGAGAGAGAGAGAGCTCTTGTGTGATAGCGGCCAGCATGACACAGACTGGGTGTATGTGTGTATGAATGAGTTTAGAGTGTATGTGTGTATGAATGAGTCCAGGGTGTATGTGTGTATGAATGAGTCCAGGGTGTATGTGTGTATGAATGAGCCCAGGGTGTATGTGTGTATGAATGAGTCCAGGGTGTATGTGTGAATGGATGAGTCCAGGGGTGTGTGTATGAATGAGTCTAGGGTGTATGTGTGTATGAATGAGTGCTAGATGTGTATGTGTATATGACTGAGTACTGGATGTGAATGTACTCACCTAGTTGTGCTTGCGGGGGTTGAGCTCTGGCTCTTTGGTCCTGCCTCTCAACCGTCAATCAACTGGTGTACAGATTCCTGAGCCTATTGGGCTCTATCATATCTACATTTGAAACTGTGTATGGAGTCAGCCTCCACCACATCACTTCCTAATGCATTCCATTTACTAACTACTCTGACACTGAGAAGGTTCTTCCTAATGTCTCTGTGGCTCATTTGGGCACTGCACCTATGTTTCATTGTTCGCGTACCAGCCATGTGTGTGTGTGTGTGTGTGTGTGTGTGTGTGTGCGTGCGTGCGTGCGTGTGTGTGTGTGTGTGTGTGTGTGTGCGTGCGTGCGTGCGTGCGTGTGTGTGTGTAATTACCTAAGTGTAATTACCTAAGTGTAGTTACAGGATGAGAGCTACGCTCGTGGTGTCCCGTCTTCCCAGCACTCTTTGTCATATAACGCTTTGAAACTACTGACGGTCTTGGCCTCCACCACCTTCTCACTTAACTTGTTCCAACCGTCTACCACTCTATTTGCGAAGGTGAATTTTCTTATATTTCTTCGGCATCTGTGTTTAGCTAGTTTAAATCTATGACCTCTTGTTCTTGAAGTTCCAGGTCTCAGGAAGTCTTCCCTGTCGATTTTGTCAATTCCTGTTACTATTTTGTATGTAGTGATCATATCACCTCTTTTTCTTCTGTCTTCTAGTTTTGGCATATTTAATGCTTCTAACCTCTCCTCGTAGCTCTTGCCCTTCAGTTCTGGGAGCCACTTAGTAGCATGTCTTTGCACCTTTTCCAGTTTGTTGATGTGCTTCTTAAGATATGGGCACCACACAACAGCTGCATATTCTAGCTTTGGCCTAACAAAAGTCATGAACAATTTCTTTAGTATATCGCCATCCATGTATTTAAATGCAATTCTGAAGTTAGAAAGCATAGCATAGGCTCCTTGCACAATATTCTTTATGTGGTCCTCAGGTGATAGTTTTCTATCTAGAACCACTCCTAGATCTCTTTCTTTATCAGAATTCTTTAAAGATTTCTCACATAATATATAGGTTGTGTGGGGTCTATGTTCTCCTATTCCACATTCCATAACATGACATTTATTAACATTAAATTCCATTTGCCAAGTGGTGCTCCATATACTTATTTTGTCCAGGTCTTTTTGAAGGGCATGACAGTCATCTAAATTTCTTATCCTTCCTATTATCTTAGCATCATCAGCAAACATGTTCATATAATTCTGTATACCAACTGGTAGATCATTTATGTACACAATAAACATCACTGGTGCAAGAACTGAACCCTGTGGTACTCCACTTGTGACATTTCTCCATTCTGATACATTGCCTCTGATTACTGCCCTCATTTTTCTATCAGTCAGAAAATTTTTCATCCATGATAGAAGCTTACCTGTCACCCCTCCAATATTTTCCAGTTTCCAGAACAACCTCTTATGTGGAACTCTGTCGAAAGCCTTTTTTAGGTCCAGATAGATGCAGTCAACCCAACCATCTCTTTCCTGTAATATCTCTGTGGCTCGATCATAGAAACTGAGTAAATTCGATACACAGGATCTTCCAGATCGAAAACCATACTGTCTGTCTGATATTATATCATTTCTCTCTAGGTGTTCTACCCATTTAGTTTTGATTAGTTTTTCCAATACTTTCACTATTACACTTGTTAATGATACAGGTCTATAATTGAGGGGGTCTTCCCTGCTGCCACTTTTGTAGATTGGAACTATGTTAGCCTGTTTCCACCCGTCTGCTACGATTCCTGTACACAGGGATGCCTGAAAGATCAGGTGAAGTGGAATGCTGAGCTCAGATGCACATTCTCTCAGAACCCATGGTGAAACGCCATCTGGGCCAGCTGCTTTGTTCTTACCGAGCTCCTTGAGCATTTTTTCCACTTCGTCTCTAGACACCTCTATGTGTTCTATGTTGTTCTCTGGAATTCTTATTGTATCTGGTTCCCTAAAGATTTCATTTTGTACAAACACACTTTGGAACTTTTCGTTTAGTGTTTCACACATTTCCTTTTCATCTTCCGTGAATCTATTTCCCATTTTCAACCTCTGAATATTATCCTTTACCTGCAATTTGTTGTTTATGAATTTATAGAATAGACCTGGTTCTGTTTTACATTTGTCCGCAATCCCTTTTTCAAAATTTCTTTCTGCCTCTCTCCTCACTGCCGTGTAGTTGTTTCTCGCATCTTTGTATCGCTGGTATGTTTGGGGGTTCGGCCTCTTCCTGTATTGATTCCATTTTTGTGTCTTTCGGTCTCTAGCCCTCTCGCAATTTCTATTGAACCAATCCTGTTTCCTAGTTCTGCATCTCTGTTTTGGTATAAATTTTTTTGTGCCTTTATCATATATTTCACAAAACTTGCCATACATCTCATTCACTTCCTTGCCTAGCATCAAGTCTGTCCAATTATACTCACTAAAAAAAATTTCTAAGGTCACCATAATGTCCTCTCCTGAAGTCTGGTTTTTCAACTGCTTCAACCTCCTTATGTGTGTGTGTGTGTGTGTGTGTGTGTGCGTGCGTGTGTGTGTGTGTGTGTGTGTTTGTGTGTGTGTGTGTGTTTGTGTGTGTGTGTGTGTGTGTGTGTGTGTGTGTGTGTGTATTCACCTAGTTGTATTCACCTAGTTGTGCTTGCTAGGGTTGCGCTTTGCTCTTTTGGCCCGCCTCTCAACTCTCAGTCAACTGTTACTAACTACTAACTATTTTTTTCCACACACACACCCCAGGAAGCAGCCCGTGACAGCTGACTAACTCGCAGGTACCTATTTACTGCTGGGTAACAGGGACATCAGGGTAAAAGAAACTTTGCCCATTTGTTTCTGCCTGGTCCGGGAAACGAACCAGGGCCACAGAATTACGAGTCCTGCGCGCTGTCCACTCAGCTACCAAACCCCCAAAATGTGTGTATGTACTCACCTATTTGTGCTTGCGCGCGTGTATGCGGGTGTGGTGTATGTGTACTCACATAGTTGTGTATACAGTACCGGGCTTCAGCTTTCGGGTACCGCTTCACAAGCTTGAAGTGCCAGTTTGGAGCTTCCCTACACGGCTTGAAATTACCATTCGCTCCCTCTCTCACAACTGACACTGATAACCAGATATATAGATTATCACTGGCTTATTGAGTACGTACTCTGATCACTACAAATATGTCCACGTTACTGGGCGATGGTGAACTACCAGAAAGCTGGTAGACACCTAATGCGGTGCTTGTATAAGAGGGGAAGGAAGCCCGAGTCCCATAACTAGAGTATGGCGACTCTATACTCTATAAAGCCAGTATCATTTATGTGCTGTTAATGCAAGGCGATGGAAGAACATCGTGAGACAGAGACTTACGTTTGCAAATCATGATTTGCAATCAATAACTTGATTTAGTTATCTGATAGTGAGAGAACACACGAACTAAATAGAGACGTTTCTCTAGGTATTTTTGGACCGTCAGAAGGCCTTTGACAAAGTGCTCCATGAATTCGAGAACCCAGCTAGAGTGGCAAGGGGGCGTGCCAACACACACACACACACACACACACACACACACACACACACACACACACACACACACACACACACACACACATACACACACATACACATACACACACACACACACACACACACACACACACACACACACACACACACACATACACACACATACACACACACACACACACACACACACACACACACACACACACACACACACACACACACACACACACACACACACATACACACATACACACACACACACACACACACACACACACACACACACACACCCAACACACACACACACACACACACACACACACACACACACACACACACACATACACACATACACACACACACACACACACACACACACACACACACACACACATACACACATACACACACACACACATACACACACACACACACACGTTAGTTAGAAAGACACACACACAAAAGTTAGAAAGAACTTTTTCAGTGTCAGAGTAGTTAACAGGTGGACTGTATTAGGCAGTGATGTGGTGGAGGCTGACTCCATACACAGTTTCAAATGTAGATATGATAGAGCCCAATAGGCTCAGGAACCTGTACACCAGTTGATTGACGGTTAAGAGGCGGGACCAAAGAGCCAAAGCTCAACCCCCGCAAGCACAAATAGATGAGTACACAGCATGATAGAGACAGGTTGGACACAGTCTCAGACAGGGCCGGGGACAACCTCGTCTCCAGTTAATACACACATGTGGGAGTGCCTAATCACCTCCGCACATATCGACCACTCTACAGGTATATACGTCAGCTTTATAGCTCCGTATAGCCCTATATCGTTGCTATGCGTTACATAAACCCGTCCGGGGCATTCCCCAGCGGTCAGATTACCTGTAGTTTGGCGGAGACGGAAGGTCTAACAAGGTAGTTGTGGCCTGTTATCATCTTGAGGGCTCTCTACGGTTGTTCTGGTACTGTTGTCCTGGTACCGTTGTCGTGGTACCGTTGTCCTGGTACCGTTGTCCTGGTACCGTTGTGCTGGTACTGTTTTCCTGGTACTGTTTTCCTGGTACCGTTGTGCTGGTACCGTTGTCCTGGTACCGTTGTCCTGGTACCGTTTTCCTGGTACCGTTGTGCTGGTACCGTTGTCCTGGTACCGTTGTCCTGGTACCGTTGTCCTGGTACTGTTTTCCTGGTACCGTTGTGCTGGTACCGTTTTCCTGGTACCGTTTTCCTGGTACCGTTGTGCTGGTACCGTTGTCCTGGTACCGTTGTCTTGGTACCGTTGTGCTGGTACTGTTTTCCTGGTACTGTTTTCCTGGTACCGTTGTCCTGGTACTGTTGTCCTGGTACCGTTGTCCTGGTACCGTTGTCCTGGTACCGTTGTTCTGGTACCGTTGTCCTGGTACTGTTGTCCTGGTACCGTTGTCCTGGTACCGTTGTCCTGGTACCGTTTTCCTGGTACCGTTGTGCTGGTACCGTTGTCCTGGTACCGTTGTGCTGGTACCGTTGTCCTGGTACCGTTGTCCTGGTACCGTTGTCCTGGTACTGTTGTCCTGGTACTGTTGTCCTGGTACCGTTGTTCTGGTACCGTTGTGCTGGTACTGTTGTTCTGGTACTGTTGTCCTGGTACCGTTGTCCTGGTACCGTTGTCCTGGTACTGTTGTCCTGGTACCGTTGTCCTAGTACTGTTGTCCTGGTACCGTTGTCCTGGTACCGTTGTCCTGGTACTGTTGTTCTGGTACCGTTGTCCTGGTACCGTTGTCCTGGTACTGTTATCCTGGTACTGTTGTCCTGGTACCGTTGTCCTGGTACTGTTGTCCTGGTACCGTTGTCCTGGTACCGTTGTCCTGGTACTGTTGTCCTGGTACCGTTGTCCTGGTGCCGTTGTCCTGGTTCTGTTGTTCTGGTACTGTTGTCCTGGTACCGTTTTCCTGGTACTGTTGTCCTGGTACCGTTGTCCTGGTACTGTTGTCCTGGTACCGTTGTCCTGGTACCGTTGTCCTGGTACTGTTGTTCTGGTACCGTTGTCCTGGTACCGTTGTCCTGGTACTGTTGTCCTGGTACCGTTGTCCTGGTACCGTTGTCCTGGTACCGTTGTCCTGGTACCGTTGTCCTGGTACTGTTGTCCTGGTACTGTTGTCCTGGTACCGTTGTGCTGGTACTGTTGTTCTGGTACTGTTGTCCTGGTACCGTTGTCCTGGTACCGTTGTCCTGGTACCGTTGTCCTGGTACCGTTGTCCTGGTACTGTTGTTCTGGTACTGTTGTCCTGGTACTGTTGTCCTGGTACCGTTGTGCTGGTACTCTTGTTCTGGTACCGTTGTGCTGGTACCGTTGTGCTGGTACTGTTGTCCTGGTACCGTTGTCCTGGTACTGTTGTCCTGGTACTCTTGTGTTGGTACTTTTGCGTGTACATGTATATATATATATATATATATATATATATATATATATATATATATATATATATATATATATATATATATATATATATATGTCGTACCTAGTTGCCAGAACGCACTTCTCAGCCTACTATGCAAGGCTCGATTTGCCTAATAAGCCAAGTTTTCATGAATTAATTGTTTTTCGACTACCTAACCTACCTAACCTAACCTAACCTAACTTTTTCGGCTACCTAACCTAACCTAACTTTTTCGGCTAATAACCTAACCTAACCTTTAAAGATAGGTTAGGTTAGGTAGGGTTGGTTAGGTTCGGTCATATATCTACGTTAATTTTAACTCCAATAAAAAAAATTATCCTCAAACATAATAAAATGGGTAGCTTTATCATTTCATAAGGAAAAAATTAGAAAATATATATTAATTAAGGAAAACTTGGCTTATTAGGCAAATCGGGCCTTGCATAGTAGGCTGAGAAGTGCGTTCTGGCTACTAGGTACGACATATATATATATATATATATATATATATATATATATATATATATATATATATATATATATATATATATATATGTGTGTGTGTGTGTGTGTGTGTGTGTATACGTACATGTGTTTGCTAACTATGCATGTGTGCCTGTGTTTGTGTGTACGTTTGTGTATGTATCTGTTCTGTGTGTGTACTCACCTATTTGTGCCTTAGGATCGAGCGTTGGCTCTTGGATCCCGCCTTTCTTGCCGCCGGTTGTTTTAAGCAATGACTCCTGTTCTTCTTCTCTATCATACCAAGATTTTAAAGCTATGAATAGAGTTTGCTTCCACAACCTGCTCCTTAAGTGCACTCTATTTCCCCACTACTCTGACGCTAAAAGAAAACTTCCTAACATCTCTGTTGCTCATCTGAGTTTCAGGCTTCCTCCCATGTCCCCTCGTTCTGTGGGTATTCCGTGTGAACATTTCGTCTATTTCCACCCTGTCAATCCTCCTAAGTATCGTGTATGCTGGTATCATATCCCCCCGCTCCCTCCTTATGGTTGTGTGTGTGTGTGTGTGTGTGTGCGCGCGCGCACTCACCTAGTAGTGGTTGCAGGGGTTGAGCTTTGGCTCTTTGGTCCCGCCTCTCAACTGTCAATCAACTGGTGTACAGATTCCTGAGCCTACTGGGCTCTATCAAATCTACATTTGAAACTGTGTATGGAGTCAGCCTCCACCACATCACTTCCTAATGCATTCCATTTATTAACTACTAAGACACTGAAGAATTTCTTTCTAACGTCTCTGTGGCTCATCTGGGTACTAAGTTTCCACCTGTGTCCCCTTGTTCGTGTTCCACCCGTGCTAAAGAGTTTGTCTTTGTCCACCCTGTCAATTATCCTGAGTATTTTATAGGTGTGTAGTTTCACCTACAAAATATGCCCGTGTTCACATGTAGCCTAAATATATGATTGCACACATGCGTACTTAATCTGTGCATGTGTACATTTATGACCTTATTTGGGTACATGTGGGTATGTTCCTCCATGTGAGTATGTTCCTCCATGTGTGTATATGTGTACATGTATTATGTACATATCCTGTTCCTGTGCTTCTGTAGTTGTTTCCCGGTAGCTACCGGTTATGATTTAACAATGCATGCAAGACTATTGCTCAAATATGCACATTTGCATGTAAGAGGGTTGACCAGTTATGCAAATTTGTTTATAAGGGGGATCGCTGCAATATACAAATTGATGATTTCTGGATAGAAAATGGCGGAAATAAAACTGTTTTTGTAATTTTGAAATTCCCCAGATGTAGCATTTGTGGTATTTCCAGTTTGAGACATAAACCTGTATGAGATATTAGAAGGGGTTACCCGGCTGTGCCCGGGTCTCTTTCCGCCTTCGCCTTCATCCCTCTTCACCCCTCTGTCCTCCCCTTATTCCTGTGCCTCTTTCCCCATCTTCCCTGCCCTCTCAGAAAATGTATTGATCGGTATTTATACATGCCGAAATTTCTTAAAGCATTTCATCTGGGCTGACCTAGACTGGCCTGTGACAGTCCCCTACCCAACATGATTCACTGTGAAAACTTTGGTGAGCCTAGCCCCTGTGCCTACGTTGGTCGGGTCGGCCCTATTTAGCAACTCTACCGCTTTTCTAATTGGCTGACCGCGGGAGACGGAGCCACCTGATTGGTCAGCTACTGTGACTATTTATCTGAGATAATGAAGATATTTTGTATTTTTGGGGGGCAATATATGTTAATTTTCAGGTTAACGAAAGGAGATTTTTTTTTTAGTATGGTAATTAAGATATTTTGTTAATATGTGACAAATTGTAATTTGACAATCAAACTTAATTTGAAGACGCGAGGAAATTTGAAGCCTCGTCTAAACACTAATTAAGATTCCCTGAAAAGGTAAGTTAACAAAAATATTTGTAGAGCAAATCAAAATTTCGAGCGGAAATCAATTAAAGTTGCAGATGAAAATAAAAAAATCCCCAAAGTCGTCACAGAAAACGTAGCGCCGTATTCCGTTTTTTTATTACCGAAGAAAACAAACAGGTCGGTTATAACAATAAAAATGTACAACCTGAGTGGACGGAAGGAACTAATTCTACGAACAGTGAGGAAATTTGTCATTTTGTGTTCTTTCTAATCACTTTGTTACGTTTATGGGTTTAATTAATATTGGTATAGACAAAACGTACCAGGAATAAGTTTATAAATTTTCTCTTTTAATTTGTAATATTGTTATAAACGTATATATTGATATCTTATATATTTGGGATATATTATATATATATTTTTTTGAGGGGGGAAGAGTAGAATTTTCCCCTTCATCCGCGTATGTTTTATCATTAATTATTCTCCTCGTATTATTCCTCTTTATCCGCCAACTTTTCTTATCTTATTCTCTCCCTCTGTTCTTGTTCATCTTCCTCTGCTCCCAAGGTCATGTGCCTCTTTATTTGCCTCTTTTAGTGGGTACTCTATCATGCTGCCTCTTCACATCTGCCCATAACAATGATCACTATTTTCAATAGCAATTTTCTCCACTATTTTTCCTCCTAATGCAGCTATTTGTCCTACCTTGCTCCAGATCTATGTTCTCCATGCCGCTGGTGCGATAGTTCTGCCTAAATTGTTAATTTTGCCTCGATGGGTGAGTTTATTGGGCAGAGGCACTCATCCTGTGAGTGGACACACTGCCACAGCACCGTCACTCATCCTGTGAGTGGACACACTGCCACAGCACCGTCACTCATCCTGTGAGTGGACACCCCCCCCCACAGCACCGTCACTCATACTGTGAGTGAACACACCCCCACAGCACCGTCACTCATCCTGTGAGTGAACACCCCCCCACAGCACCGTCACTCATCCTGTGAGTAAACACCCCCCCCCACAGCACCGTCACTCATACTGTGAAGTGAACACACCCCCACAGCACCGTCACTCATCCTGTGAGTGAACACACCCCCACAGCACCGTCACTCATCCTGTGAATGAACACCCCCCCACAGCACCGTCACTCATCCTGTGAATGAACACCCCCCCCCCCCCCACAGGATGTTCAACACTCGCAAACAAGAATAAATCTAGCCGGGCCTCACAGCCTGGTGTGAACATATCGTCCTGGAGGAAGTCCAACACTCACCAGTCCTCGAACCGACGTTGTCATGCGGGTGTAAAATGTTGTGATCACTCAAGAATAGTGTCTATATATGACAAATAGAATAGTCCTTTAGCGGAGTAGTCAGCGTGGGCGGCCCACAACCGACCGGTCCTTTTCCTTTTCACCTGATTCACAAGTTCATGTAACAAAAGATAGATATCCGGGATACACGCGACTGTTGTGGGTTGCATCTTAGGTAGGGTGGGTAGTTGGCCTAGGCCCTAAGGGTACCTAAATAAGCCTACCAGGCTTCCTGTCACTGACAAAGGCAGCTATATAGTGCTTCCATAACTCATTGTCGCATGTTGAGTAAATGTAAATTCACAGCTGTTGGAATGGAACATCTCTGTAACTAGCTGACATAAGGTGTGAAGGATAGATGCTATTGTTAATGTACTACTCTCCGTTGAGGTCTGATAAGTCCTTTTCTGCCCGCTGTAATCCTTCTGGGTGCTACCGCTCACAGGAGTGGTATGGGGTGCACAATAAACTACCACTCACAGGAGGAGTATGGGGTGCACAATAAACTACCACTCACAGGAGTGGTATGGGGTGCACAATATACTACCCCCCACAGGAGGAGTATGGGGTGCACAATAAACTACCACTCACAGGAGGAGTATGGGGTGCACAATATACTACCCCCCACAGGAGGAGTATGGGGTGCACAATAAACCAGGGCGTCTGGTAAATTAAAGATAGTTTTAACCTCACTTGGGTCGACACAGTGTCTCCGACAGTGGTCAAGACACTGGACATTCTCCAACACTGTTCTACAGTTCACCTAGAACTGTAGAACAGTTCATCACTAAAACCTCATCTAGGTACCAGGTAGCTGGAATATCCATTCCGAATCTCCATTGGTACTTTCTTCCAAGACGATATCCGATCATTACTAGGTACAACTGCCTTGTACCAGCGTGCTGATTCACTGGCGTTCTCCTAATCTACTTCCGTGTTACCTTGTTACGGGTCTGTTTTCTGACGAGTTCTCTGATTCTTGGAAGTCTAGGCTGAAGTATTGAGTATTGTCTCCTTCAGCGTCCTCGGCACTCTGACCCCCCCCCCCCTTCATTTCCACGGGTTCTTTCTCCTTCCTACTTCTTCTTTCTTATTCTTTCTCCCTTCCTCTTCATCTACTTCCGTCTCCCTCTTCATCTACCTCCTCTTCCCTCTTCATCTGCCTCCATAGGTGCCATAGGCACAATCAGAGAACACTGTATGTACATCAGAGGTCTACGGTTATTCAGTATCCTCCTAAAATCTGATCAGTTTTCTGCAAGAAGTGTCGAACCAACCAGGTTTTAGTGGATATGCGAGCCGCGGCAAGCAACAGCCTGTTGGACCAAGTTCTCACAAGCCCAGCCTGGCTTGGGGAGTGCAAGAACTCTCAGAACTTCCTGCAGGTACCTCCTTCAGATACCTCTTGTTGGTACCTCCAAGTACCAGCTAGTCTCCTCCGCCATCTAGTTTGCGTCTTTTTATTATTCTTGTTAATTTGTTCGCTCCAGGAAACCGCCTGGATACCATGTCCGCCTGGCTTAGTAGGCCTAATTTTTCCTGGCACTAAACCCGGTCACGTAAGAGCCACGACACTGTGGACTTGTAGGCCTACCGTGATGGAGTGGTTTCGTCACCACGATGGTGTAGGAGGGAGACCTTTCTCGGTGTGTCTCATCACACACTGGTATCATCTCTCTTCTTTAGAGTTCTTGTTATCTAGTTTCTCTCTCACCATTCCTTCCCTTCCTGTTCCGCAGTTTCTGCTTTGTTTTTACCCTTTTCTCTTTCCTGTTCCATCTCCCCTTTTTTCTGTTCCAACTTCTTCCTTTTTGCTATTTCATCTCACTTTTTTCCTCTAACAAATCCCTCATGCTGAGAGATTTGTTCTTGTTCTTCATTTTCCCTCTGTTTGTCCCTCTGTTCATGTTCCTGAGCCAGATCCTCCTCCTGCATTCTTCCTCATTCTCAAGTACTTGAGCATATCGCTTTTCTATAAGAATGATTCGCTCTCCTCATTAGAGCCTTCTGGTGACATTATGCCAGCGTTGAATGCACAGGTTATAAGATGGCGTCTCCTTCCAGAGAGAGAGAGAGAGAGAGAGAGAGAGAGAGAGAGAGAGAGAGAGAGAGAGAGAGAGAGAGAGAGAGAGAGAGAGAGAGAGAGACATTATATAAAAACAATGGGTGTAAATGTCTGTTCACCGAGACGGTATTTTTTTTTCTCAGGGATATTCCTGCGCGGGCCCTAAGCCTCTGGCTGGCCCACTAAGTGTTGCTTGTTTCTGTTTTAGTTGGGCGGAGTATGAGTATTTATGACTCGTATGATCGCTTCTGTAAGATTTTGTCCCACTTGTTTAACAACTTCTGTTCTGTTGAATATAAGTTGAAATCTTAATGGGTTTGTAACTGTGCACTGTGTTAGATAATGTTCCAGTGGTCTGTCGGGCATTTCTCCAGTGTGCTGACATACAAGTGTCAATTGTTTGTTGGCAGACCGCAGATCGGCGATATCTTTCTGCCCATCTAAGATATATATATATATATATATATATATATATATATATATATATATATATATATATATATATATATATATATATATATATATATATATATATATATTGTCGTACCTAGAACGCACTTCTCGGCCTACTATGCAAGGCCCGATTTGCCTATTAGGCCGAGTGATTTTCTTTATTTTCAATAATTTTTTTCCAAATAGTTTATTTGAATTATTATTATTATTATTTTATATTAAGACCATAATTTATTGACTTAGTTGTGATAGTTTAGGTTAGGTTAAGATAGGTTAGGTTAGGTTAGGTTAGGTTAGGTTAGGTTAGGTTAGGTAGGGTTGGTTAAGTTCGGTCATATATCTACGTTACTTTTAACTCAAATTTAAACAAATTAACTTATACAAAATGAAATGGGCAGATTTATCATTTCATAAGAAAAAAATTGGAAAAATATAAATTCAGGAAAACTTGGCTTATTAGGCATATCGGGCCTTGCATAGTAGGCCAAGTACGACGTTCTGGCTAAGTACAACATATTATATATATATATATATATATATATATATATATATATATATATATATATATATATATATATATATATATATATATATATATATATACCTTCTTCAATTATGTATGTATCTTATATATGTATCTTCTACAATTGACGATCTACTATAAAACCAAGAAAACGGCCAACCTACTCATGAGAAACTCTCCAGACACAAAGCAGAACGCTTTAAAAGAGACCAATGTCGTCTATGCCTTCAAATGCCCACTTGGGGACTGTAAGTCTCAAAGAACTTAGTATATAGGCAAGACAACAACATCTCTTTCCAGGCGATTAACGATGCATAAGCAACAGGGGCTCCATTAAGGAACATATAATCTCTTCCCACAACCAGACCATCACCAGAGAAGTCTTAACAAAAAA
Source organism: Procambarus clarkii (assembly GCF_040958095.1). Classification (NCBI taxonomy): domain Eukaryota; kingdom Metazoa; phylum Arthropoda; class Malacostraca; order Decapoda; family Cambaridae; genus Procambarus; species Procambarus clarkii. The sequence continues at coordinate 25,115,900 of NC_091182.1, forward strand.
CACGGAAATCATCGATAGATACAGCGATAGCAGGCGGCTAGATATCTGCGAGGCACTACACATTAAGAAGTCGACACCAGCAATCAACAGCCAATTAATGCACAACTATATTCTACCCACTTCAAGACTCCGCACCAATATAGAAGCATCAAGAAATATGGGCCAATAGGCCCTTTGCAGTTACATCCACTCTTCCCTTTAACTTACAAAATATTATACCCATTGTTTCGTGTTCTGTCTTGTGTTGAAAGTTTGTTTTCACCTCATCCAAAACTGTTGTAATATATCACCTCACCCAAATGCAGATATATATATATATATATATATATATATATATATATATATATATATATATATATATATATATATATATATATGCGCATGTATGTATGTATATATGTATATATATTATGTATATATATTATGTATATATATACAATTTGTTAATGTGGAAAAAGTGGTTAATGTGGTATTGAGGGGCGGGCGTCGTCAGTGTGTGGACACGATGGACGGGACACTCGTGCTGGCCACAGCCTCACGACTCTGACCAGTCTCACCCCCGCCACACACTCAGATAAGCCACAATACATATTCATTTAACTTTCAAAATATCATAGTGCCGCTTGAGTTACTAAGGAGTACTTATATAGTGTGAGTTGTGGAATTCACATTGCTGCCTTGAGAGTGAAAGGGTTGTGCAGAGAATAGCAATTGAGTGGAGTCGTCGCCTTGAGCACTCAAGTGCACAGTTCCTTAACTGCAGGCGATGAGTCACAATAACGTGGCTGAAGTATGTTGACCAATCCACACACTAGAAAATGAAGGGACGACCACGTTTCGGTCCGTCCTGGACCATTTTCAAGTCGATTGTGAGAATGACAATCGACTTGAGAATGGTCCAGGACGGACCGAAATGCCGTCGTCCCTTCATTTTCTAATGTGTGGATTGGTCAACACAGTTCCTTAACTGTTTTTGCAGTTAAGAATGATGGTATTTACTATCCTCAGATAGAGCACGATGAGGGCAGGTTGTGTTGTTAGCGCTTTGAGTAACTTAACGTGGGCTTCTGCAAGTTTAAGGAGAAATTGGAGATGCTCTGTGAGAATTCAGTCAATATGAAATCCAGATTTCAGAATCCATTTCAATGCAGTCTTTGATTCTGATATTGGTTGAGTGGACAACCATTTAACTTATATGTCGCTAGAGTGAGGTGTCTGTGTTGATCCTTATACAAGTATAGTAATATTGGGAATATTTCCACACTCTCGATATTTCTGATTATTGTATATTTATCATGGTTCAGGAAGGGTTTGTGGCAGCTTCAGTCATCAGTTATGGTTATATTATTATTATTTTTGTTTTGCATACTTTGTAAATATATATTTTTTGCTCTTACACTATTTAGGAGTTTCTGTGCTTCTTTGGGGATTTTCCCTGGACCTTTATCAGGAGGCTACTATTCCTACCTAGAGGGACGACTTTTATCAGGAGGCTGCTATACCTACCTAGAGGAACGACCTTTATCAGGAGGCTACTATTCCTACCTAGAGGGACGACTTTTATCAGGAGGCTACTATACCTACCTAGAGGAACGACTTTTATCAGGAGGCTACTATTCCTACCTAGAGGGACGACTTTTATCAGGAGGCTACTATACCTACCTAGAGGAACGACCTTTATCAGGAGGCTACTATACCTACCTTGAGGAACGACCTTTATCAGGAGGCTACTATACCTGCCTAGAGGAACGACCTTTATCAGGAGGCTACTATACCTGCCTAGAGGAACGACCTTTATCAGGAGGCTACTATACCTGCCTAGAGGAACGACCTTTATCAGGAGGCTACTATACCTGCCTAGAGGAACGACCTTTATCAGGAGGCTACTATACCTGCCTAGAGGAACGACCTTTATCAGGAGGCTACTATACCTGCCTAGAGGAACGACCTTTATCAGGAGAGTACTATACCTACCTAGAGGAACGACCTTTATCAGGAGAGTACTATACCTACCTAGAGGAACGACCTTTATCAGGAGGCTACTATACCTACCTAGAGGGACGACCTTTATCAGGAGAGTACTATACCTACCTAGAGGAACGATCTTTATCAGGAGAGTACTATACCTACCTAGAGGGATGACCTAGGGGATAGTACCCGCGGGGCGGAAGTACTGGCCTGGGACAGAGGTCAGCAGAAGACGTAAGAACCCTCCACGCACTTTATATATATATTGACTGTGCAACGTGCCTGAAGCACGACTGTCTGCAACCTAACTATGCAACACGAATATACAAATTGTTTCTGCAACACGAATGAAACGTGACTCGGCAACTTGACTGGAACATGAATATAAAACATTAATTTATGCACCATGATTGAAGCATGAGTTGCACATAAGTGTATGCAACATGGACCTGAAGGGAAGGGAACTATCAGGGGGAAAGCGCCAAGTCATTACGACTATATAGCACTGGGAAGGGGTCAGGATTAGGATATGGGATGGGAAGGGGGAAAGGAATGGTGCCCAATCACTTGGACGGTCGGGGATTGAACGCCGACCTCCATGAAGCGAGACCGTCGCTCTACCGTCCAGCCCAAGTGGCTGGTCCTGAAGCATTAGCCTCATCAACACGCGGCTGGTATTAACACAACCTTCAGAGACTTACAAGACCGAAGACTCCGTCAACGACCGACATGATAAGCTCGGAATTTTAACTTGATTCTTGGGAGGTTTTCTGCTAAATTCAGAGATCTTGAGTGACAGGGTGCAGCAAGGGCAGGTGTTGGGTCTCATCTGGTTTTGGCTAAAGTTCGATCCCCTGATTCCAAGGAATCGAACGTGCAGAATAGGGTCCTACGCTGGCCACATCTGTGAGCATGTGTTCGGGGTTGATGGAAACACATGTTAGAATGTGTTCGGGGTTGATGGAAACACGTGTGAGCATGTGTTCGGGGTTGATGGAAACACGTGTGAGCATGTGTTCGGGGTTGATGGAAACACGTGTGAGCATGTGTTCGGGGTTGATGGAAACACGTGTGAGCATGTGTTCGGGGTTGATGGAAACACATGTTAGAATGTGTTCGGGGATGTTGGTAACACGTGTGAGCATGTGTTGCGGGTTTGCAGCTGAACAAAGTGTAATGACAGGTGTGTAAATGATTGCAGTTATATATATCAAGTAACCAAGAGTGACTTTAAACTACCCGCGGGGCAGCTTCCACGGGTACACAACTATCCACTACTCACCAAAGACTGCGCGCTTCATGCAGGTCAGCGTTCAATCCCCTACGGTCCAAGTGGTTGGGCAACCATTCCCTTCCCCCCGTCCCATCCCAAATCCTTATCCTAATCCCTTCCCTGTGCTCCATAGTCGTAATGGCTTAGCGCTTTCCCCCTGATAACTCCCTCTCTCTCATCAAAGACCGCCTCAGTTAATTAGAATAATCTCTGGATTTATGTGAATGTATATTTAACCAACTGTAACACTAATTTAACACGTGTGCATTACAAATTTGATCGAGGGTCGTAGAGTAGAGTTGGCTTCGTTTTCGACTCACAATCCAGGTGGATTGTGAGTAGAAAATCCAGGAGTCAGGTGTGGGGACGCTGACATAGCAGTAGTCAGGTGTGGGGGACGCTAACATAGCAGTAGTCAGGTGTGGGGGACGCTAACATACCAGTAGTCAGGTGTGGGGGACGCTAACATACCAGTAGTCAGGTGTGGGGGACGCTGACATAGCAGTAGTCAGGTGTGGGGGACGCTGACATAGCAGTAGTCAGGTGTGGGGGACGCTAACATAGCAGTAGTCAGGTGTGTGGGACGCTAACATAGCAGTAGTCAGGTGTGTGGGACGCTAACATACCAGTAGTCAGGTGTGTGGGACGCTAACATACCAGTAGTCAGGTGTGGGGGACGCTAACATACCAGTAGTCAGGTGTGGGGGACGCTAACATACCAGTAGTCAGGTGTGGGGGACGCTAACATACCAGTAGTCAGGTGTGGGGGACGCTAACATACCAGTAGTCAGGTGTGGGGGACGCTAACATACCAGTAGTCAGGTGTGGTTCTGTACTTTCTTGCATCAATACATGATCCTAACGTATTTTCATATATATATATATATATATATATATATATATATATATATATATATATATATATATATATATATATATATATATATATTTAATATTTAACTGGTGCTTACAAGGAACAAAATCGTCTTACTGTTAAGCTAGTTTATGATTTATATGTATAGACAACTATGTATACATGTGTATATATAATTGTGTATGACAGATGGAAGCCTCACTTGCTCCGGTGTGAATATTTTTGTGTCTGGTGTATGCTAGCACATTCATTATTTATTATTTATTGATATATAAATTCCATTGATTATATTCTTCAAGAATTGCCTCTTATATACGGTCAATACCTGCCAAGGAGGTCACTGCTATCAGGTCAGCTCAGAACCAACGTCAGAGGTCAATACCAACAGCCTGAGAGGTCATTACTATCAGCTGAGGTCAGAACCAACGTCAGAGGTCAATACCAACAGCCTGAGAGGTCATTACTATCAGCTGAGGTCAGAACCAACGTCAGAGGTCAATACCAACAGCCTGAGAGGTCATTACTATCAGCTGAGGTCAGAACCAACGTCAGAGGTCAATACCAACAGCCGGAGAGGTCACCACTATCAGTTGAGGTCAGCACCAAGGTCAGAGGTCAATACCAACAGCCGGAGAGGTCACCACTATCAGCTGAGGTCAGAACCAACGTCAGAGGTCAATACCAACAGCCTGAGAGGTCATCACTATCAGCTGAGGTCAGCACCAACGTCAGAGGTCAATACCAACAGCCTGAAAGGTCATTACTATCAGCTGAGGTCAGAACCAACGTCAGAGGTCAATACCAACAGCCTGAAAGGTCACCACAATCAGCTGAGGTCAGCACCAAGGTCAGAGGTCAATACCAACAGCCTGAAAGGTCACCAGCCTTTCAAGCTCATAACAAACATTAATGGAACCGCCGTCCACAACTTTATGATTGAACTTGCCAAGTTTCAACAGAAGGACCCAGATGATGGCTGCACTTTGGCTTGCTTTACTGCCTGCGGCCACCACCAACAGTTTGGCTGATCGTCAGACACGCAAGTAGTTGTCTATATCTTCACCCGTTTTGTTAGTACTAATTGGTCTTTCCTTCTAAGTCAGCCGACGGGCGATTGTTTGATGGTCTTTACAGTGCAGATTTCCACTTTTTTAATTATTCTGAAGTTTCAGGTGAGAACTTTAATCAGCGGGATTTGTGTAAAGTTTGAGAGGGACTCTCCTATATGTACTCTCCTACATGTTGCTGGCAGGGTCGAAGTTCAACTCCTTGTTCAGGCTTTACAGCATCTTGTAGTTTAATACAACACCTTTGTTCGACGGATACAGCTGTATCTTTTCCTAAGTCGACTCCTTGATCGATCACCCTCTCCGATAAATATATTTATGATTTAAATATGTCTACGTAGATATAAATATGGAGAGAGAGAGAGAGAGAGAGAGAGAGAGAGAGAGAGAGAGAGAGAGAGAGAGAGAGACAGAGAGAGAGGGGGCCATAATGACAGAACGATATACTGGCAGACAGACATAGTAAGACAGATTGACAGAAAGACATATATAGACAGACAGACAGACACACAGACGTCTCTTCACGAGACGAACAGAGATAAAGAACTACAGGTTGATATCACACCAAACCTGTCTCCTGAAGCCCACATCAAAAGAATAACATCGGCGGTGTATGCAAGACTGGCTAACATCAGAACAGCCTTCAGAAACTTGTGTAAAGAATCTTTGAGAACGTTGTATACGGCCCCATCATGGAGCCCGTACCTTGTCAAACACAAGACGAAACTGGAAAAAGTTCAGAGGTATGCCACTAGGCTAGTCCCAGAACTAAGAGGCATGAGTTACGAGGAAAGGCTGAGGGAACAGCAGCTCACGTCGCTGGAAGACAGAAGAGCTCGGGGAAACATGATCATCACATACAAGATTCTCATTGGAATTGACAGGGTTATCTTGAGGTTATTTTGAGATGATTTCGGGGCTTTTTAGTGTCCCCGCGGCCCGGTCCTCGACCAGGCCTCCACCCCCAGGAAGCAGCCCGTGACAGCTGACTAACTCCCAGGTACCTATTTACTGCTAGGTAACAGGGGCTGATTCAGGGTGAAAGAAACTTTGCCCATATGTTTCTGCCTCGTGCGGGAATCGAACCCGCGCCACAGAATTACGAGTCCTGCGCGCTATCCACCAGGCTACGAGGCCCCCAAAGGCTTTATCTCTTGTCTACGAGGGTAGACAAGAATGGATTATTTAACACGGGTGGCACACGCTCAAGGGGACACAGGTGGAAGCTGAGTACCTCAAATGAGCCACAGAGACGTTAGAAAGAACTTTTTCAGTGTCAGAGTAGTTAGTAAATGGAATGCACTAGGCAGTGATGTGGTGGAGGCTGACTCCATACACAGTTTCAAGTGAGATATGATAGAGCCCAATAGGCTCAGGAATCTGTACACCAGTTGATTGACAGTTGAGAGGCGGGACCAAAGAGCCAGAGCTCAACCCCCGCAAGCACAACTAGGTGAGTACAGAAATACAGACAGACATACAGACAGACAGAGAGAGAGAGATAGATAAACACATCATACAGACAACGACGGAAACAAACACCAAGATAAACCCCACGGGTCAGAGCACACGCACATAAACCAGCAGCTCTGGAAACCTACGTAATTAAACCCACAAATGACTACAAGCAGACACGGAGCCGGGTAACAGCCTGCTTGGTCAGGTCATGAGGGAGAATAGATGGAGTCAGGTCACAAGATGACCGGTAATTATAGGTCACGATGTGTCGTTGAGTGGCTCCACGTCATGTCATGCTGACTTGTGATGCTAGATGGAGTCAGGTCATGTGATGCTAGATGGAGTCAGATCATGTGATGCTGAGTGTAACTTGGTCATAAGATGATAAATGGACACAGGCCACAGGTTGATGGGCGGAGTCAGGTTACAGATTGATTGATGGAATCAACTCACGTCATGAAGGGAAGAGTCCCACATCAATAGATGATGGATGCAGTCATGCCACAGAATGGTGGATGTTGTCACAGATCTGAGCATGATAGATGGAGTCAGACCACAAGATGGAAACAGGTCTTAGAGTGATGGACAGAGGCGTAGCCAAACACACATTAACACAGTTGCGAAACGTTAAAAAATAAATGGGAAATATTAGGTGGTGAGAGAGAGGTAATATTTCGAGAAGGCAAAACTGAATTGCAGGGGTGGGGGGGGGGGGGGGGCAGAGCTGGAAGTCAGTGATAGAACGCAGGAGATGAAGGCAGGAATGCAGGGAAGAAAATTTACGTATCAATGAGAAAATCAGTAGGAGCCGTGAGGAGGATTCGAACCTGTGCTCTGGCAACTCATCCTCTTGTTTAGATAATACTTATTGCGACGATTGTCAATAGTCACGAATTCGAACGTATTTACGGCTTTTAGATAGTAGTTTACTGACTAGTAATGAATTGTTTTAAAATAAATGAAGCTAAAAAACAAAATTAAATATTCCTAGGCCTAATATAGCACACATATGTACTATATTATTATTATAATTATTTTTTATTTTATTCTTTTTATTTATATATACAAGAGTTTTTACATTCTTGTACAGCCATCAGCATGCATAGCGTTTCGGGCAGGTCCTTAATCCTATGTTCCCCGGAATACGACCCGCCAAATCGTTTAACAAGTAGGTACCCATTTTACTGTTGAGTAAACAGAGGCTACAGTTAAGGATCTGCCTCCCAATAAATCCTCCCCTGCCAGGATACGAACCTCGGACAAAGTGCTCGCGAAACGCCAGGCGAGCGTCTTACCGCTACGCCACGGGGACAAGCATTAGGCCACAGATAGCGTGAATTAGGCCTACGAAGGTTAGGTTAGTTTAGTTTGCCAAAGTAACACAAGCAACAAATAGTTTTCCGGTTTGTCCAACTCAATAGTTCAGATTTCTACTTTCTAATTTCGTTGTACGTCGGTATATATACTATGGTCCTCATCGTTACTATAAGTACTGCCAGAACAGGAGGCCGGGCTGGCTCTGGATACCCACAAGCACACGCCTTAGACCACTACAACACGACATGGTCAAAAGCATTGTGACCGGAGATTCAAGTGACTCCTCTAAGGGTTCCCGAGGCTGCCACTGAAGCCTAATCAGAGTTTCCCAAAAAGATTCTAATCAGAGTTTTCGCAAAGAGATTCTAATCAGAGTTTTCGCAAAGACATTCTAATCAGAGTTTTCGCAAAGACATTCTAATCAGAGTTTTCGCAAAGAGATTGTAATCAGAGTTTCGCAAAGAGATTCTAATCAGAGTTTCACAAAGAGATTCTAATCAGAGTTTCGCAAAGAGATTCTAATCAGAGTTTTCGCAAAGAAAGAAATCAGAATTTCCGCCATGCACTCTACCTAGTCTAGGAGTTCTACCTCTTACACGGTAGACTACAAACCAGTGTTCGAATCCTAGGTTGTAAATCCTCAGAACCTAGGATCGAATTCGCCTCAAGACTTCCAGTGATTTACTCAATAATAATAATAATAATAATCCTTAAACCAATTTAAAATCAGATGCCCCTCGCCCTCACCACGAAGCCAAACATTCAAGCCATAGTTCACTCAGTCATCCTGGCGTGGAAAAAAATATATCTGGGTAAATAAAACAGCTATTTAAACTTGCTTCCTAATTTGCGGGTGCTGTTGTATGCCTGAGATACTTAGAGTGACGCCGTGCAAACAGCCAGAAGAAATAGTGCCCTAGTTCGCCGTTCCTGGAGCAAAGAAGAACGCTATAAGACTTGTCTGTCTACATTGCCTGTCTATATGTTCTTCTGCCTGTATTCCTGTCTGCTATCCTGCCTGTCTGTATCTATACCTGTCTCTCAGTTATCCTGTTGGTCTGAATGCTCCGCATGGCATAATTTCTGCATGTTAGGCTTGTGTAAATCCGTCGAGGAATAACACAACGAGAATATTTATAACTTCTCATAACTGTGCCAGTGGAGACGAGGAGACTAATTATATGAGAAGGTAATAAGGAGATAATCTGGCTGTGGAATTAGGTGTTATAATTTCCAGATTAGTTAAATTTAACAAAACTGAAAAGCATGTTGATTCACGCTGGTCTGGAAGCCATGATCACCTGGAAGGCAGGATCAAGTTCACCTGGAAAGCAGGATCAATCTCGAGTGAGAGGCAGGATCAAGCCAAGAGGGAAGACACCATGAAACCATTTTCAAAGGCCCCCAGGCACCCCAGAGCGCATATAAAGAGGTTCTGGAACGTGGCTATAGAGCCGTGTTGGTGGCGTGAAAAACTTCCTGGAAAGGATTTATTTGGCTGTAAAATATGACGGTGTTGGGAGGTGATAAAGACACTGACTCTGGATGGATAGTAGCTGCTGACTCCAGAGGGATAGTAGCTGCTGACTCCAGGGAGGGGGGGGGTAGTAGCTGCTGACTCTGGATAGATAGTAGCTGCTGACTCCAGAGGGATAGTAGCTGCTGACTCCAGGAGGGATAGTAGCTGCTGACTCCAGAGGGATAGTAGCTGCTGACTCCAGGGAGGGGGGGGGTAGTAGCTGCTGACTCTGGATAGATAGTAGCTGCTGACTCCAGGAGGGATAGTAGCTGTTGACTCCAGGAGGGATAGTAGCTGCTGACTCCAGGGGGATAGTGGCTGTTGACTCCAGGGGGATAGTAGCTGCTGACTCCAGGGGAGGGGGTAGTAGCTGCTGACTCCAGGGTGGTAGTAGTTGCTGACTCCAGGGTGGTAGTAGTTGCTGACTCCAGAGAGATAGTAGCTGCTGACTCCAGGGTGGTAGTAGTTGCTGACTCCAGAGGGATAGTAGCTGCTGACTCCAGGTGGATAGTGGCTGTTGACTCCAGGGGGATAGTAGCTGCTGACTCCAGGGGGGGGGGGGTAGTAGCTGCTGACTCCAGAGGGATAGTAGCTGCTGACTCCAGAGGGATAGTAGCTGCTGACTCCAGGGGGATAGTAGCTGCTGACTCCAGAGGGATAGTAGCTGCTGACTCCAGAGGGATAGTAGCTGCTGACTCCAGAGGGATAGTAGCTGCTGACTCCAGAGGGATAGTGGCTGCTGACTCCAGGGGGGGGGTAGTAGCTACTGACTCCAGAGGGATAGTAACTGCTGACTCCAGAGGGATAGCAGCTGCTGACTCCAGGGGGATAGTAGCTGCTGACTCCAGAGGGATAGTAGCTGCTGACTCCAGAGGGATAGTAGCTGCTGACTCCAGAGGGATAGTGGCTGCTGACTCCAGGGGGGGGGGGTAGTAGCTACTGACTCCAGAGGGATAGTAACTGCTGACTCCAGAGGGATAGTAGCTGCTGACTCCAGGGAGGGGGGGGGTAGTAGCTGCTGACTCCAGAGGGATAGTAGCTGCTGACTCCAGAGGGATAGTGGCTGCTGACTCCAGGGGGGTAGTAGTTGCTGACTCCAGAGGGATAGTAGCTGCTGACTCCAGAGGGATAGTAGCTGCTGACTCCAGAGGGATAGTAGCTGCTGACTCCAGAGGGATAGTGGCTGCTGACTCCAGGGGGGTAGTAGTTGCTGACTCCAGAGGGATAGTAGCTGCTGACGCCAGAGGGATAGTAGCTGCTGACTCCAGAGGGATAGTAGCTGCTGACTCCAGAGGGGGGGGTAGTAGCTGCTGACTCCAGAGGGATAGTAGCAGCTGACTTCAGAGGGATAGTAACTGCTGACTACAGGGGGATAGTAGCTGCTGACTACAGGGTGGATAGTAGCTGCTAACTCCAGAGGGATAGTAGCTGCTGACTCCAGAGGGATAGTAGCTGCTGACTCCAGGGTGGATAGTAGCTGCTGACTCCAGGGTGGATAGTAGCTGCTGACTCCAGGGTGGATAGTAGCTGCTGACTCCAGAGGGATAGTAGCTGCTGACTCCAGAGGGATAGTAGCTGCTGACTCCAGAGGGATAGTAGCTGCTGACTCCAGAGGGATAGTAGCTGCTGACTCCAGAGGGATAGTAGCTGCTGACTCCAGAGGGATAGTAGCTGCTGACTCCAGGGTGGATAGTAGCTGCTGACTCCAGGGTGGATAGCAGCTGCTGACTCCAGAGGGATAGTAACTGCTGATTCCAGAGGGATAGTAGCTACTGACTCCAGGGTGGATAGTAGCTGCTGACTCCAGGGTGGATAGTAGCTGCTGACTCCAGAGGGATAGTAGCTGCTGACTCCAGGGTGGATAGTAGCTGCTGACTCCAGGGTGGATAGCAGCTGCTGACTCCAGAGGGATAGTAACTGCTGACTCCAGAGGGATAGTAGCTGCTGACTCCAGGGTGGATAGTAGCTGCTGACTCCAGAGGGATAGTAACTGCTGACTCCAGAGGGATAGTAGCCGCTGACTCCAGAGGGATAGTAGCCGCTGACTCCAGAGGGATAGTAGCCGCTGACTCCAGAGGGATAGTAGCCGCTGACTCCAGAGGGATAGTAGCCGCTGACTCCAGAGGGATAGTAGCCGCTGATTCCAGAGGGATAGTAGTAACTACCACTTAAATTCTTCCCTTCCATAGCACTTAAGTTGTTCCCTTATCAAGCGCTTACAAGTTCTTCCTCTACCATAGCCATTGAAGTACTTTTCTAATAATCCTGCGGCTCATTCCAGTACTTTAACTCCCCCGAGTCCTCTCCCTCCTATACACACAGAAATCACAATAGCGTGATGCATCAAATGAACAAATCCACAAGGGCCGTGACGAGGATTCGAACCTACGTCCGAGAGCATCCCAGACGCTGCCTTAATCGACTGAGCTACGACATGGTAAAAGGAGTTGAAACCGAAGTTCTACTGAACTTACTGGATCCTGCAGCCTCTCCGAGGCACAAACCAGGGTTTTATACAACTCCCCCCATGGTTTGTGCCTCGGAGAGGCTGCAGGATCCAGTAAGTTCAGTAGAGCTTCGGTTTCAACTCCTTACTATGTCGTAGCTCAGTCGATTAAGGCAGCGTTTGAGTGGCTCTCGGATGTAGGTTCGAATCCTCGTCACGGCCCTTGTGGATTTGCTCTCCCTCCTATGTCAAAATTAGTGTTTTTGTGTACCATGTCGATTTTCGTAAGTATTTTGTATATCTTCATCGTATCTCTATCTTGTAGCTCAACTGGAGAGTGGTGTGGGGAGAGTCATGCATAATCGTCATTGTGTGAAATTGAAATTGAAATTGAAATAAGTTTATTGAGGTAAAATACACACAAAGAGATGAGGTAGCTCAAGCTGTTCTCACCCCCTTCAGTACATCGTGTTAATACATACATAGACACACATCACAACCAATAAACATATTACCGAACATTCTGTGAGTCGTGTGGAGAGTCGTGTATAGTCGTCATTGTGTGTGCGGAGAGTGGCGGTGTTCGGGTACTAACTCGCCGACAATGGCGAGACCCGGAGACGAAATAAGACATATTGAGGCTAGGATATAACGAAGCCGAAGTCGAGCGTTTGAAGCACGTCAGTCACCATCAAATAACTTAAGCACTCACGGGGCCGGGATGCGAGGACCCAAACCTCACACCTCCGGAGCTCCTGTAAAAGGCCATCCGACCCGTGGAAAACCTTCGGAACCACCCTTCCCGGTGCCATGCCGATCCTGTGTACACAACCCCCGCCGGTATGAGGGCCCGGTCGGCCCCGGGATGGTCCTCCTGAAGTGTGCCGCCAAGTCATCCCAAATGGATCGAAAGTCGTAAAGATTTCCAGGGATGGAGGCTTTACGATCACACGGACGCCACGGACGCCCACGGACGCCCACGGACACCTACGGACGTTATTGTAGGAAAAGTTTACGGATCCCTGAGCGGCCATTGTCCGCGCGTAGGAAGCGCATCTGAATATTGCCCATTTGAATCCGTCGGGGGGTTCGGTTAACCAGGAGGGAGGGAGGGAGGGAGGGAGGAGCGAGGGAACGCGCCATCTATATGGTTGAACAGCTATCTCCATTATCTCTACGGGTGCCCTGGTCTGTGTTTGGTAATGGAGCAGTGATGGAAGAGGGAGGGTTGATGGAAGGGTGATTGAGGGGTAACAGGTGGAAAAGAATGCTACGTGGCGGAACGGACTTTTTATTTTCTTGTACAAAATTATAGCATTAGGTGAAGTGCTGTCCTCATTATGTAGATTTGAGATAGGAGAGAGGAGAGAGAGAGAGAGAGAGAGAGAGAGAGAGAGAGAGAGAGAGAGAGAGAGAGACGACAGGGCGAGGGCACAACACTAATATTTACAAGCAAAATAGAAGGTCATGAGATAAGAGATGAGAAAACGGGGGAAAAAAGCAAGAAGGATGACAGGAGAAGAGATAGCTGAGAGAGATGATATCAGAGAGAATTGAGCGAGTTGGCAGGCAACCAGACAAGCAGGCAGGCAGGCAGGCAACAAGACAGATTGGCAGGAAGACAGTTAGACAGCAGACAGGCAGCAGACAAGCAAGCAGGCAGGCAGACAAGCAGGCAAGCAGTCAAATAGGTCAATATTGAGAAACCGATAAATATGACCGACATATCCACTAAAGCTTCATATCTACGTCAAATGTATAATAGAAGACATGGGAAGGAACATTAATTTTCTTCAATTATAACAATAAACCTAAGAAAGAGGAACAATAGATATAGTGTACTCAGTATAGTGTGGGGGGAAGAGCTTAGACACGGGGGAGATACCAGATGTCCTTAAAGCAGCAGACATAGTCCCTCTACACAAGGGAGGGAGCAAAGCATTGACAAAGAATTATTGACCAGTTGCACTAACGTCCCACATAATAAAAGTATTTGAGAGAGTGATCAGCAGTCAGGTCACCAGTTTCATGGAGACCAATGACCTTCACAGCTGGGGCCAGATTTACAAAGCAGTTACGCAAGCACTTACGAATCTGTACATCTTTTCTCAATCTTTGGCGGCTTTGCTTACAATTATTAAACAGTTAATAAGCTCCGAAGCACCAGGAGGCTGTTTATAACAATAACAACAGTTGCTTGGGAAGTTTTCATCCTTGTAAACTGTTTAATAAATGTAACCAAAGCCGTCAAAGATTGAGGAAAGATGTACACGTTCGTAAGTACTTGCGTAACTGCTTCGTTTTTCTGGCCCCAGGCCAACATGAATTTCGAGCGGGAAGATCGTGCCTCTCACAGCTACTTGACTACTGCGACAAAGTCATTGAGGCATTAATAGAAAAACAGAATGCAGATGCGGTATACATGGACTTCGCAAAGGCATTCGATAAATGTGACCATGGAGTAATAGCATACAAAATGAGGTTAGTGGGAATAACCGGTAAAGTAGGACGCTGGATACTCAGTTTTCTGTCGAACAAGACACAAAGAGTAAGAGTTAACCATCTAAAATCGAGTCCAAGCGCAGTTAAAAGCTCTGTACCTCAAGGTACACTCCTTACACCACTGCTGTTCCTTATTCTCCTTGAGGTGCTTCCGGGGCTTAGCGTCCCCGCGGCCCGGTCGTCGACCAGGCCTCCTGGTTACTGGACTGATCAACCTGGCTTTTGGACGCGGCTCCTCGCAGCCTGACGTACGAATCACTGCCTGATTGATCACGTATCCTTTGGAGGTGTTTATTCATTTCTCTCTTGAACACTGTGAGGGGTCTGCCAGTTATGCCCCTTATGTGTGGTAGAAGCGTGTTGAACAGTCTCGGGCCTCTGATGTTGATTGAGTTCTCTCTCAGAGTACCTGTTGCACCTCTGCTTTTCAACGGGGGTATTCTGCACATCCTGCCATTCCTCCTGGTCTCATGTGATGTTATTTCTGTGTGCAGGTTTGGGACCATCCCCTTTACTATTTTCCACACGTAAATTATTATGTATCTCTCCCGCCTGCGCTCAAGGGAATACAGATTTAGGCTCTTTAGTCGGTCCCAGTAGTTTAGATGTTTTACTGAGTGGATTCTAGCAGTAAAGGATCTTTGCACGCTCTCCAGGTCAGCAATTTCTCCAGCTTTGAAAGGGGCTGTCATTGTGCAGCAGTTCTCCACTCTAGAGAGCACAAGCGTTTTGAAAAGTATCATCATCGGTATAGCATCTCTAGTGTGAAAAGTTCTTCTTATCCAACCTGTCACATTTCTTGCAGTTGTGACGGCTACTTTATTGTGGTCTTTAGAGGTAAGGTCTTCCGACATGAGTACACCCAGGTCCTTTACATTGCCTTTTCGTTCTATGTTATGATTTGACTGAGTTTTGTACGTGGTTTCCGTTTTTATATTTTCATTTTTTCCGTAGCGCATGAGCAGGAACTTATCTTCGTCAAACACCATATTATTTTCCGTAGCCCACAGAAAGACCTGATCTACATCTGATTGGAGGTTTGCCGTGTCCTCAATGTTGTCTACGAAGATCCTAGTGTCATCTGCAAAGGATGATACAGTACTATAGATGGTGTCCTTGTCTATGTCCGATATGAGGATGAGAAAAAGTACTGGAGCAAGCACAGTACCCTGGGGGACTGAGCTCTTCACGGTTGATGGGCTGGATTTTATTTTGTTGACTATTACACATTGGGTTCTGTTGGTCAGGAAATTGTAGATCCATCTGCCTATTTTTCCTGTAATTCCTTTTGAACACATTTTATGTGCTATAACACCGTGGTCACATTTATCAAAGGCTTTTGCGAAATCTGTGTAAATTAAATCAGCATTTTGTTTGTCTTCCATGACATCTAATGCCATGTCATAGTGGTCCAGCAACTGTGACAGGCAAGAGCGCCCTGTTCTGAAACCATGTTGTCTGGGGTTATGGAGATGCTGTGAGTCCATGTATTTTGTGATCTTACTTCTTAGCACTCATAGATTTTTATGATGTGCGATGTTAGTGCTATCGGTCTGAAATTTTTTGCCTCAGCCTTATTTCCATATCAGATATAGACAAAAATACAAGTCACAGCTTCGTATCATCCTTTGCAGATGACAAAAAAATCAGCATGGAAATTACCTCTGCTGAAAACATTGAAAAACTTCAAGCAGATGTTAATAAAGTTTTCGACTAGGCAACAGAAAATAACACAATGTTTAACAGTGATAAATTCCAGGTACTCAGGTACGGTAAAAATGAGGACCTTAAACATAATACAGGGTACAAAACACAATCAAATATGCCCATAGTAGGAAAGCAACATGTCAAGGAGTTGGGAATAATGATGTCTGACGACCTAACGTTCAGGGAACATAACCTAGCAAATATTGCGTCAGCCAGAAAAATAATAGGATGGATTACGAGAACTTTCAAATCCAAGGATCTCATCACAATGGTTGTATTCTTAAAATCACTTGTCCTTTTCCGTCTTGAGTACTGCTTAGTACTCACTTCCACCTTCAGAGCAGGAGAGATTGCAGAAATAAAGGGAATACAGAGAACATATACGGCACGCATAGACGCGATAAATCACCTAAATTATTGGGATCGTCTCAAAGCTCTCCAAATGTACTCACTAGAAAGGAGACGAGAGAGAGATATCAAATTATATACACGTGGGAAATTCTGGAGGACCAGGTACCAAATCTACACAGTAAAATAACAACGTACTGGAGTGAACGATATGGAAGAAAATGCAGAATAGAACCAGTGAAGAGCAGGGGTCCCATAGGCACAATCAGAGAACACTGTATAAACATCAGAGGTCCGCGGTTGTTCAACATCCTCCCAGCGAGTATAACAAATATTGCCGGAACAACCGTGGACATCTTCAAGAGAAAACTAGATCATTTTTTCCAAGAAGTACCGGACCAACCGGGCTGTGGTTGATATGTGGGCCTGCGGGCCGCTCCAAGCAACAGCCTACTGGACCAAACTCTCACAAGTCAAGCCTGGCCTCGAG
This sequence comes from Procambarus clarkii, assembly GCF_040958095.1. NCBI lineage: Eukaryota > Metazoa > Arthropoda > Malacostraca > Decapoda > Cambaridae > Procambarus > Procambarus clarkii. The sequence continues at coordinate 25,132,869 of NC_091182.1, forward strand.
CAGGGCTTGAGGAGTAGAAGAACTCCCAGAACCCCATCAACCAGATCAGGGAAAGATGAACAATAGATCTTAGAAAGAAGAACAATAGCTCTTGGAAAGAACAATAGAACTTAAAAAGAAGAACAATAGAACCGAAAAGGAAGAACAATTTACCTGGGAATTAAAAGCAAGAGCCGTTGATAACAAGAACAAGACTAGATTATAGAACAACAATAGACTTAGAAAGAAATAACAATAGACCTGAGAATGCAGAACAAAAATATCAATGAAGGAAAAAACATTAAAAACTCGAACAAATGAACAATAGACAGGGAAATAAATAACAGACCTTGTAGGAAGAACAATAGACCGTGGTTGTAATAAACCATCAATGAACAAAGGTTCTTGACCATGATAGAAAGAACAATAGACCTCCCATGGCATAACAATAGATCTTGGAGGGGGGACAGTGGGATTGCATAAAATAAACAATAGACCTGGAAGAAGTAACAATAAATGTCAATGAAGAACAAAAGATATCGGGATCAAGAACAACAGATCTGGCAATCAAGAATAACAGACTTGGAGTGGAAGAACAATATAATGGGGGATAGAAGACCAATAGACATTGGATGGAATCAAATAGATATATTAGAGAGTGAAAAAGACTTAGATGTAACAGTAGATATCTAAAAGAGGAACAAAACTTGTCGTAAAAACAATAGACCTGAAAAATTGAAAACCTTAGCCATGGAAAATAGAGAGCAATAAACCTGGGAAAAAGAGAACAGTAGAAGACCGGGCCGCGGGGACACTAAAGCCCCGAAATCATCTCAAGATAACCTCAAGATAACCTCAAGAAGAAAGACTTAGGAAGAAAGAACAGATAATTAATAAATGAAAGCAACTAGCTTTCAAGGGAATGGAAATTGGCCCAGAAAGGCAGAAATTTGTTAACTGGGATGCATGGGGAAATAGACATGAGAAGGACGCAAGATAGACCTGGGCTGGAGGAACGATAGATCTGGGATGGAATAGCAATAGATTGAGGAAGGAAAAACAATAGACCTGTGAAGCAAAAACAATAGATTTGTTAAAGAGGAGCAATAGATTTGAGATGAAAGGACAAAATAGACATGGGATGGGAAGGCATTAGACCTAGGATGGAAGTACAGTTGTCCTTGGGGTGGAAAAGTAATAGACCTGGGATAGAAGAACAATAGACTTTGGATTCAAGAACAAGACACTAGGAGCAATAAGGAACAAATTTACATGGGAAGCTAGAACATTAAACGAGAGTAAAAGCAGAACACTAGAAAATGGGAACAACCTGGAAAGAAAAACAGTTCTCCTGGAAAGAAGAACAGGTCTCCTGGATAAAAGAACAGTTCTCCTGGAAAGAAGAACAGGTCTCCTGGATAAAAGAACAGTTCTCCTGGAAAGAAGAACAGGTCTCCTGGATAAAAGAACAGTTCTCCTGGAAAGAAGAACAGTTCTCCGGGTAAAAAGAACAGGTCTCCTGGAAAATGAGAACAACCTGGAAAGAAGAACAGGTCTCCTGGAACGAAATAACAACGCTAAATAATGTGAGTGTGTGTGTGTGTGTGTGTGTGTGTGTGTGTGTGTGTGTGTGTGTGTGTGCGTGTACTCACCTAATTGTGCTTGCAGGGGTTGAGCTCTGGCTATTTGGTCCCATCTTCCTGAGCCTACTGGGCTCTATAATATCTACATTTGAAACTGTGTATGGAGTCAGCCTCCACCACATCACTGCCTAGTGCATTCCATTTATTAACTACTCTGACACTGAAAAAAAAATTCTAACGTCTCTGTGGCTCATCTGGGTACTAAGTTTCCACCTGTGTCCCCCTTCTTCGTGTCCCACCCGTGCTGAAGAGTTTGTCTTTGTCCACCCTGTCAATTCCCCTGAGAATTTTGTAGGTGGTTATCATGTCTCCCCTTACTCTTCTGTTTTCCAGGGACGTGAAGTTCAGCTCCTTTAGCCTTTCCTCGTAGCTCATACCTCTCAGTTCCGGGACGAGCCTGGTGGCATACCGCTGAATCTTCTCTAACTTTGTTTCGTGTTTAACTAGGTATGGACTCCAGGCTGGAGCTGCATATTCCAGGATTGGTCTTACATAACTGGTATACAGGTTCCTGAACGATTCCTTAAACAAGTTTCTAAAGTCAGTTCTTATGTTGGCCAGTCTAACATATGCCGCTGATGATATCCTTTTGATGTGGGCCTCTGGGGACAGGTTCGGTGTGATATCAACCCCAAGATCTTTCTCTCTATTTGACTCTTGCAGGATTTCACCTCCCAGATGGTACCTTGTGTTCAGCCTCCTGCTCCCTTCGCCTAATTTCATTACCTTACACTTTCCTGAGTTGAACTTTAGCAGCCATTTTCTAGATCATTCCTCCAGTTTGTCCAGGCCATCCTGTAGTCTCTGTCTATCTTCATCCGTCTTGATTCTTCGCATAATTTTTGCATCATCAGCAAACATTGAGAGGAATGAGTCTATACCCTCTGGAAGATCGTTTACATAGAAACAGAATGGGTCCAAGTACTGAGCCTTGTGGGACTCCGCTGGTGACATCTCGCTACTCTGATGTCTCCCCCCTCACCGTTACTCGTTGTTTCCTGTTACTAAAGTACTCCCTTATCCACTGGAGCACCTTCCCTTTTACTCCTGCCTGTTGCTCCAACTTTTTTAAAAGCCTTTTATCGGGTACTGTGTCAAAGGCTTTCTGGCAGTCCAGGAAAATACAGTCGGCCCACCCTTCTCTTTCCTGCCTAATTTTTATTGCCTGGTCATAGAATTCTATTAAACCTGTGAGGCACGATTTACCAACTCTGAACCCATGTTGGTGGTGTGTTACAAAGTTATTTCCCTCCAGATGCTCAACGAGCCTTTTCCTCACGATCTTCTCCATCACCTTGCATGGTATACAAGTTAGTGAAACTGGCTTGTAGTTCAGTGCCTCTTGCCTGTCACCCTTCCTGTATATTGGGACTACGTTAGCTTTCTTTTTTCTGGTAGGTCTTCTGTTTCCGGTGACCTGTTATACACCATAGAGAGTAGCACACTTAGTTCTTCTGCACCTTCCTTTAGTATCCATGGTGAGATTCTGTCAGGCCCAACAGCCTTTGTCACATCCAGCTCCAGCAGACACCTTTTGACCTCATCACTGGTGAGGTCAAATTCCTCCAAGGTTGCTTGGTTTGCCGCCTCCTCATTTAGTGCAGGGGCTTCTCCTTGTTCTATTGTGAAGACCTCCTGGAATCTCTTGTTGAGTTCTTCTCACACCTCCTTGTCATTATCTGTGTATCTGTTCTCCCCTTTTCTCAGTTTCATCACTTGTTCCTTCACTGGTGTTTTCCTCCTGATATGGCTATGGAGCAGCTTTGGTTGGGTCTTGGCTTTATCGCTATGTCATTTTCATACTGTCTGCTTCCCTCCCTCCCTCTCTGCTGTGTGTGTGTGTGTTTGCTATAATCATGGAACAATATGTGCTGGAGGCCATAAGTGTACCCTGGACCAAACAAACCTGGCTCCATACATCATGTGGGAGCGCTATGGAGACCCCTGGATGGAGTGATGCACTCCCTCGATAAGCCGGGATATTGGCGTCCCTTAAGGGTTTATATCTGGTGCAGATAAAGCCACAATTCCCCGCATATGTTCTTTCTGAGACAATGGGAGAGCGTGAACAGCGAGGTGGAGAACAGAGTGTTCACCAGCTTGTTAGCCAGCCAGCTAACCAGCTAACTAGTCAGCCAGTATTCACACGTTACAATGACTAATAGGCTTAATTCCAGCATTACATTCCAGAACTGAACCCACTAACGGCCATGCAAATTAGTGGAGGCTGAAAGAACAAGTTTTTCCAGACATCGTAAAACCTTCCTGGGGAAAAAAAAATAAAAAGTTCCGTCCTGCTGGCCCCACAGTGGAGCGAAACTCCTATCTACCCAGCACAGGAACCTCACCCTTACCGACACCTGACACTCTAGCGGCCCTCAACTTCGCTGGGGTTTAATTTTGTGAGCTAAAATGCATTTCTTATGGAGTATATTTATATATTATATTTATATATTATTATTTTTTTGGGTGTGTGAGGGAAGGGTTATGATGGAGGCTCGTTAACGAATATTGAGGGTCGAGGAGGTAGTGGGGGGGGGGTAGTTGGGGAGCATGTAGTTTGTTTAACTAGAGAGAGAAAGATGAAGGTATGGAGAGAGAGAGAGAGAGAGAGAGCTGTATTTAAGAAACACATCCTGCCAAACACTCTTAATTACAGCGAGATGAGACACGTAAGTAGCAGAGAGCACTGTTAGTTTATGTGAGTGAGTGCATGCCACGACAGTTCCGAAGATCATGCTCACCAGGTTAACAAAATACAAGCAGAAAAAGGCTGGCTACACTACCGTCCTTGAATGCTAAAAATTAAATAGTCACACTCTTCCTCATTAAAACCTGGTGCGGATGATGGAGAACAAGCAGAGATAACTGAGTTAACATTAGTACACTAAAGTTAGGGAGTACCAGTAGGACAGGAAACACACGGGTCACGGTGAAGAAGCCGACCATGTGGGAGGTTACGAGTGGAGTCCCACATGACTTAGTCCCCCACATGGCTTAGTCCCCTAGTGTTTAGTCCCCCCTACATGGCTTAGTCCCCCACATGGCTTAGTCCCCCACATGGCTTAGTCCCACACATGGCTTAGTCCCACACATGGCTTAGTCCCCCACATGGCTTAGTCCCACACATGGCTTAGTCCCCTAGTGTTTAGTCCCCCCTACATGGCTTAGTCCCCCCACATGGCTTAGTCCCCCCACATGGCTTAGTCCCCCACATGGCTTAGTCCCACACATGGCTTAGTCCCCCCACATGGCTTAGTCCCCCACATGGCATAGTCCCCCACATGGCTTAGTCCCACACATGGCTTAGTCCCCCCACATGGCTTAGTCCCCTAGTGCTTAGTCCCCCACATGGCATAGTCCCCCACATGGCTTAGTCCCACACATGGCTTAGTCCCCCCTACATGGCTTAGTCCCCCCACATGGCTTAGTCCCCCACATGGCTTAGTCCCACACATGGCTTAGTCCCCCCACATGGCTTAGTCCCCTAGTGCTTAGTCCCCCACATGGCATAGTCCCCCACATGGCTTAGTCCCACACATGGCTTAGTCCCACACATGGCTTAGTCCCCCCACATGGCTTAGTCCCCTAGTGCTTAGTCCCCCACATGGCATAGTCCCCCACATGGCTTAGTCCCACACATGGCTTAGTCCCCCCACATGGCTTAGTCCCCTAGTGCTTAGTCCCCCACATGGCATAGTCCCCCACATGGCTTAGTCCCACACATGGCTTAGTCCCCTAGTGCTTAGTCCCCTAGTGCTTAGTCCCCCACATGGCATAGTCCCCCACATGGCTTAGTCCCCCACATGGCTTAGTCCCCTAGTGCTTAGTCCCCCACATGGCTTAGTTCCACACATGGCATAGTCCCCCACATGGCTTAGTTCCACACATGGCTTAGTCCCCCCACATGGCTTAGTCCCCCACATGGCATAGTCCCCGACATGGCTTAGCCCCACACATGGCTTAGTCCCCCACATGGCTTAGTCCCCAACATGGCTTAGTCCCCCACATGGCTTAGTCCCACATGGCTTAGTCCCCCCACATGGCTTAGTCCCCCACATGGCTTAGTCCCACACATGGCTTAGTCCCACATGGCTTAGTCCCCCCACATGGCTTAGTCCCCCATGGCTTAGGCCCCCCACGTGGCTTAGTCCCCAACAGGGCTTAGTCCCACATGGCTTTGTCCATCACATAGCTTAGTCCCCCCACATGGCTTAGTCCCCAACATGGCTTAGTCCCCCCATGGCTTAGGCCCCCCACGTGGCTTAGTCCCACATGGCTTAGTCCCCCACATGGCTTAGTCCCCAACATGGCTTAGTCCCCCACATGGCTTAGTCCCACATGGCTTAGTCCCACACATGGCTTAGTCCCACATGCCTTAGTCCCACATGGCTTAGTCCTTCCACATGGCTTAGTCCCCGATGGCTTAGACCCCCCACGTGGCTTAGTCCCCAACATGGCTTAGTCCCACATGGCTTTGTCCATCACATAGCTTAATTCCCCCACATGGCTTAGTCCCCAACATGGCTTAGTCCCCCCACATGGCTTAGTCCCCCCATGGCTTAGGCCCCCCACGTGGCTTAGTCCCCCACATGGCTTAGTCCCCAACATGGCTTAGTCCCCCACATGGCTTAGTCCCACATGGCTTAGTCCCACACATGGCTTAGTCCCACATGCCTTAGTCCCACATGGCTTAGTCCTTCCACATGGCTTAGTCCCCGATGGCTTAGTCCCCGATGGCTTAGGCCCCCCACGTGGCTTAGTCCCCAACATGGCTTAGTCCCCCCACATGGCTTAGTCCCCCCATGGCTTAGGCCCCCCACGTGGCTTAGTCCCACATGGCTTAGTCCCCCACATGGCTTAGTCCCCCACATGGCTTAGTCCCCCACATGGCTTAGTCCCACACATGGCTTAGTCCCACATGCCTTAGTCCCACATGGCTTAGTCCTTCCACATGGCTTAGTCCCCGATGGCTTAGGCCCCCCACGTGGCTTAGTCCCCAACATGGCTTAGTCCCACATGGCTTTGTCCATCACATAGCTTAATTCCCCCACATGGCTTAGTCCCCCCACATGGCTTAGTCCCCCCATGGCTTAGGCCCCCCACGTGGCTTAGTCCCACATGGCTTAGTCCCCCCATTTCTTAGGCCCCCCACGTGGCTTAGTCCCCCACATGGCTTAGTCCCACATGGCGAGCTAATTCTTGCTTG